>NW_027507758.1:522203022-522645522 GCF_037356315.1 Lithobates pipiens
TGTCCTCATCAACACGGTGGGACAAGTTGCTTTGGGGTGGGGGGGCAGCGCGGCCCCCCTTTCCCCAAGGCACCCCCCATGTTGAGGGCACGCGGCCTGGCACGGCTCAGGAGGGGGGGCGCTCGCTCGTCCTCACCCCCTTTCCTGGCCGGCCGGGTAGCGTGCTTGGACAAGGGTCTGATGTGGACCTAGGGGGATTTTTCAGCGTAGGGGTTCCCCTTTAAGTCCATACCAGGTGACGGGGCCAGCGACGCCTCCTTCGCTGGCCCGGCTACCTGGAGACGTGCTCAAAATGAGTGGACTTTCCTCCGCGTGTGTGGGCGAGTCCGTTCATTTCAAAAGTACGGCGGATAGTCCGGCGGACTTAGTACGCTGTATTAGTCCGCTGAAAAAGTGCCGTGTGTGGGCAAGTAGCTCGTTCGGAAAGTCTGGCGGGAAGTCCATCAGACTAAGTCCGTCGGATAGTTGGCTACGTGTGTACGCGGCATAACTTTTACTGCCCACTGGGTGAACCTTCTGACGGCCGTCAAGCATGTAACTCGTGGCACCCGTGTAGGTTTGGTTTTACCGCCACGAATTGCATGCAGGCCTGCCTCTTCTTCTCCTTCTCCTACTCCATCCTCCTCCCTCTCCTCCTCAGCTGACTCCTCCTTTTCCGCTGCAAGCGTCTCTTCTGCTGCACTGCCCAAGCTCCCCAGAACCTATTCGACATGCCAGGTGAGATGTTGCCATGCTGTGCTGCGTCTGTTGTGCCTGGAAGACAAGAGCCACACTGGCCCTGCACTCCTTTCAGCTTTGCGTTCACAGGCAGATCAGTGGCTAACACCGCTCAATTTGACAGTTGGTAAAGTGGTGTGTGACAACGGTGCCAATCTGCTTAGCGCATTGAAACAGGGCAAAATTACACACGTGCCATGCATGGCACATGTCTTAAACTTGGTCGTGCAGCGATTCGTTGTCCAATACCCTGGGGTCCAGAACATCTTGTGGCAGGCAAGGAAAATCTCGGACCATTTCAGAACATCTTACACGGCCATGGCTCGCCTTGCTGACATTCAGCACCCACAAAATCTGCCGGTCAGACGTCTTATTTGCGATTGCCTGACGCTATGGAACTCAACCTTCTATATGCTTGATAGGCTGCTCCAGCAGAAACGTGCAGTCAACGACTACCTGTATGAACTCTGCGGCAGAACAGGTTCTGAGGAGCTTGTTTTTTTTTCACAGCGCCAGTGGCTGCTCATGCACGACGCATGCAGACTTCTGCGGCCATTTGATGAGATCACCAAATTGATCAGTCGCAGCCATGGCGCCATCAGTGACATGGTACGTTATGCCTTCTTTATGGAGCGTACATTGCGTTGTGTCATTGATCAAGCTGTGGAGGAGCAGGAGCAGGAAGATGAGGAAGTCGCAATGCTGGATGAATTCCCGGGGGGGGGCTACTCTATCTGAGACAAGTCAACAACAGGAGTCTGAAGAGGAGTCAGAGGAAGATGGTGCCGGGGCGGATGAGGAGGAGCAAGAAGAGCATGCTTTAAACCTTTCTGGGATCCCTGTTGTTGTGCGTGGATTGGGAGAGGAGAATGACGAGGACGACATTATCCTGGATGATGAGCAAGAGCCAGGCCACCACACCGCTTCCAGTTTAGTGCAAATGGGGGCCTTCATGCTCCAGTGTTTTAACAGGGACCCCCATATAAAAAGCATAAGGGGCAAGGACCAGTACTGGGTGGCAACGTACTTAGACCCCTGGTACAAACACAAAATGGTGGAAATGTTACCACCGTCACAGAGGGCTATCAGAATGGAGCACTTCCAGGCCTTGCTTCGAGAAATGCTGCATTCTGCTTTTGCGTGCACTGGCAGAGGAGGAATTCCCACTCCCAGAGAAAGAGTTGCGGGTACCAATCCAACAGCGCCTGCAAGAAGAGGGCGGTTTGAAGATGTGTTAGTGACTTCTGATATGAGGTCATTCTTTCAGCCGACCCATCCACAGGTCTCATCCGAATCCAGCATCAGGGAATGCCTAGACCGACAGGTGTCCGACTACATCGGGTTAACAGCCGCTGTGGACGCTCTGAGGAGTGATGAACCCCTGGACTACCGGGTGGGCAGGCATGACCTCTGGCCTGAGCTTGCCCAATTTGCAATGGAACTGTTAGCTTGCCCCTCATCCAGTGTCCTGTCCGAAAGGACGTTCAGCGCAGCAAGGGGGATCATGACCGATAAGCGCACTCGCCTAGCTCACGACAGTGTTGACTACCTCACATTTATAAAAATGAATGAGGCATGGATCTCGGAGGAATTCAACACATGTGACCAGTAGACAATGTATATGCATAACTCGATAAACGATTTATTTAATTGAGCACACGGACCTTTTTTCTACCTTTGGCTCACTTCCTTGTACAAAAAAAGCACACCGTACTATATGCCCGTACCCTTCTGTTTGAAGAGGTTGAGCGGTGTCATATTTTTGGGTCCCGCAGCGAGTTGCTGGTATCAGTGCTGCTATCAGTGCTCTCTATCTCGGTGCTGGTGTCAGTGCTCTCTCTCTCTATCTCGGTGCTGGTGTCAGTGCTCTCTCTCTCTATCTCGGTGCTACTGTGGTGTCAGTGCTCTCTATCTCGGTGCTGGTGTCAGTGCTCTCTATCACGGTGCTGGTGTGGTGTCAGGGCACTCTATCACGGTGCTGGTGTGGTCTCAGTGCTCTCTATCATGGTGCTGGTGTGGTGTCAGTGCTCTCTATCTCGGTGCTGGTGTCAGTGCTCTCTATCTCGGTGCTGGTGTCAGTGCTCTCAATCATGGTGCTGGTGTGGTGTTAGTGCTCTCTATCTTGGTGCTGGTGTGGTCTCAGTGCTCTCTATCACTGTGCTGGTGTGGTGTCAGTGCTCTCTATCTCGGTGCTGGTGTCAGTGCTCTCTATCTCGGTGCTGGTGTCAGTGCTCTCTATCTCGGTGCTGGTGTCAGTGCTCTCTATCACGGTGCTGGTGTGGTGTCAGTGCTCTCTATCTCAGTGCTGGTGTTAGTGCTCTCAATCACGGTGCTGGTGTCAGTGCTCTCTATCACGGTGCTGGTGTGGTGTCAGTGCTCTCTATCTTAGTGCTGGTGTCAGTGCTCTCTATCACGGTGCTGGTGTAGTGTCAGTGCTCTCTATCTCGGTGCTGGTGTGGTCTCAGTGCTCTCTATCACTGTGCTGGTGTGGTGTCAGTGCTCTCTATCTCGGTGCTGGTGTCAGTGCTCTCTATCTCGGTGCTGGTGTCAGTGCTCTCTATCACGGTGCTGGTGTGGTGCCAGTGCTCTCTATCTCAGTGCTGGTGTCAGTGCTCTCTATCACGGTGCTGGTGTCAGTGCTCTCTATCACGGTGCTGGTGTGGTGTCAGTGCTCTCTATCACGGTGCTGGTGTCAATGCTGTCTATCTCGGTGCTGGTGTCAGTGCTCTCTATCACGGTGCTGGTGTCAGTGCTCAATCTCTATCATGGTGCTGGTTTCAGACAGTGAGGGAGATAGCAGCGGAGAAGCCAATCAGCAGGCAGTGCCAGCACCATGGCTGAGGATCAGCACTGGACTTGCACCTCCGGACCACCGCAGTGGAGCCAGGCATAGGTGGGGGTAAGGGCCGGGCAGAGGGAGGGGCTCATGCCCAGGTTGGCACACTGGGACACTGGCACAGGACTGCGCTGCCCTGACTGTAGCACTGATCATCTCCTGCACCCCCTTCATAGCCTGCCCTGACCTTGCCTCTCCTCCATGGCCTTCATGCGCTCCTGAATTGTCAAAATTTCACGACAAGAGGCATTAGACAATGTACATATTAACTTACTTATTAATAATATATGTTTTTTTTTATTAGTGTGCTTGTGTATGTCTATAAATTCCCTGAAGAAGGGCTTATGCCTGAAACGATCGTTGGGTTGGATGTTTCAAGCTACATTTTTATGTATTATATTGTGATGAGGTTTTTGTGAATTTATATCTAATTAATTTTTGTACTCAATAAATGGAAAAATATTCTTTGTATTGAAATTTTGATATTGGGTGCTGCCAATCACCTTAAAAGTCCCGTTCCCTAGGGGGGTTTCTTTCTCTTTGCGGCACATTATTGCACATGTTGAAGTTTTTGTGAATTTATATGTTTTATATGTAATTCATTTTTGTACTCAATAAATGGAAAAATATTCTTTGTATTGAAATTTTGATATTGGTTTCCACCAATCACCTTAAAAGTCCCATTTCCTAGGGGGATTTGTTTCTCTATACAACGCATGTTTGGGATGTGGTGACTGGCAGAGTTTGCATTCTTGCGTTTGTATTGGGGTTTTTCTTAATAATGAGCCGCAAAGAGCTTGAACTATAACATATGGCATTCACATCATTATATCTTCCCTCTCAAGTATAAAACATTTAATATGAGACAAAGTCCCTCCATATATTTGTTTTAATATCTCGACCATAGCGAGAGAAAGTCACTGCTGGCTCACCACCTGTAGGATTGGTGTCCAATTAGGAGGCACTCCCAGCATTAACACATGCTGATACGCTTATGTTGTCCTCGGTATCCTCAGCAGACTCAATATCTGTGTTTAGGACTTCTGTGTCATCATGGGCTTGTTCTTTACCTCCATTGGTTCCTCAATTGATGTATCCGCGGTAGTGTCTGAATGAAGATGACACCTGTTTCTTCTCAGTCTCTGTCCCCACTTGGTCTTGATTATATAAGATTTTGATGAATTGACTTCTTTGATATTTCAAGCAGGTTCCCGTGTATTCCCAGTGACTCTGTGTCACACAGCTTTCCCAGCAGAGAGTGGACAAAGAGATTTTGTAGATTTATAATTTTTCATGTTTATGATCCTCTGAGCTATTTGATCCTGTGGAATAGACTAATGCTGACATTTCTGTGGTGCAATAGGCTCTGTGGTCCTCAGTGTTCTACCCATTAGCAGCTGTGTAGCTGAGCATAAACCTTCAATAGGTGTTGCACAATAGTTTAATGCCGCGTACAAACCATTGGAATTTCCGACAACCAAACCGTGGATTTATTTCTGACGGATGTTGGCTGAAACTTGTCTTGCATACACACGGTTGCACAAATGTTGTTGGAAATTCTGATCGGCAAGAACGCGCTGATGTACAACACGTATGACGGGACTAGAAAAAGGAAGTTCAATAGTCAGTGCGCCACCATTTGGGCTCCTTCTGCTAATCTTGTGTTAGAAGTTTGGTGAGAGACGATTCGTGCTTTTCAGCCTTGTGCTTTTCAGTTCGTTAATGCTCTTCAGTTTATGCTCGTGGGTTCGTATCTGTTTTTCAGTGCACGTAGTCAGTTCGTATCTGTTTTTTCAGTGCATTCTTGTCTGCTCGTTTCTGATTTTCAGCTCGCTCTTCTCAGGCCTTTCTGGTTTTCAGTGCGTTCTGTTAGTTTGTTGTGACCAGCTGACCAGCTGACCAGTTTGAAGCCATGTTGCGTTTACGTACTCGTCATAGAGTTTGTGCTATGCAGGGGCTTGTTGTTAGGGTTCTTACTTTGACCCAAGCCCAGTCCATGAACGGGGGGAAGAGTTCATGGACCAAGAATTGGTTGCTCCAGCGTGACCAATTCTTGCACATACCTTTGTTGCAAGAGATGCAGGAGAATAATCCTGATGATTTCAGGAATTATCTCTGGATGACGGACCCCGTTTTTCACCGTCTGTTGGCTTTGCTGTCCCCCTATATTACCAAGCAGGACACCCACATGTGGCAAGCCATCACTCCGGAACAAAGGCTAGTCACCACCTTGTGGTACTTGGCAATGGGGAGAAGTCATTATTCCAGAGACCTGTTCTGCCATCATTCAGGTCCTGCAGAAGGACTATATTAAGGTAAGTTTTATCCTTTAACATCCTGCTCTCTCAATTTGAGGAGGTCTGAACATCGTTTCCTCGGTTGATCCTTGGATCGCTGTACCCCAAAATTCTTCTGAAGGCTTTTCACAACTTTATTCATGAATGAATGAATGAATGAATGAATGAATGAAATACTTATATAGCGCACAATGCGAACTGAATCGCCTCTAGGCGCTGTGGCGAGCTTTGATCATCTGCTAAAAGAGGAAGGTCTTGAGTTTTTTCCTAAAAGCCAGGTGATTTTCTTCCAGGCGGATGTTTATTGGTAGAGCATTCCATAGCCGAGGCCCTTGGACAGCGAATCTCCGATCCCCCTTGGATTTATACCGGGCTTTGGGCACGAGGAGGAGGTTTTTGTTGGCTGATCGAAGACTGCGGTTTGGTGTGTAATGATTTATTTTCTCCATTAGGTATTGCGGAGCTTCTCTATGCACGCATTTGTGGGTGAGGCAAAGGGTCTTGAACGTGATCCGATTTTTTACGGTTAGCCAATGTAAGCTCCTCAGTGAAGGAGAAATGGATTCCCAGGGTTTTTTTCCTGTTATCAGCCTTGCCGCCGTGTTTTGGATCAGTTGTAATCGCGCAAGTTGATATTGTGGTAATCCTATGTAAAGCGAGTTTGCGTAGTCCAGTCGTGAATTAATGATTGTTCCAACTACCACTGCTTTGTCATTCTTTGGGATAAAAGGGATGAGTCTGCGAAGCATGCGCAGCAGATGGTGAGATCGACTGACTACTGCTCCTATTTGCGCATCCATTGACATTTGTGCGTCTAAAATAACCCCGAGACTCTTGGCTTTGGTCTTTGGGGAGATAGTCTGCCCAAAGACGGTTGGTGGAGACCAGGAGGTTTTGGTTGCGGGCTTATGATTTGGGTGTAAGATAAGAAGCTCTGTCTTTGATTGGTTCAGCTGGAGGGAGTTGGTGGTCATCCAGTCCTCTATTGATTTGAGGCAGTTTTCAAGTTGTTGTTGGTGATCTTTTTTTCCATTGATCCGGAAATAAAGTTGCGTGTCGTCAGCGTAAGAGTGGAAGCAGAGATCTGAGCATCTGATGATTTGAAGGAGTGGGCGAATGTAAATGTTGAAGAGAACGGGTGACAACGGAGAGCCTTGAGGGACTCCGCAGGTGACTGCCCGAGTTTCGGAGAGGAATTTTCCTAGTTTCACTGTCTGTGACCGATTTCCTAGGAAGGACGCGAACCAATGGAGATCTATGTCTTGGACTCCGGCTACTTCTGTGAGGCGGACGAGTAGAGTATTGTGATCTACTGTATCAAACGCTGCACTTAGGTCTAGCAGTACGAGGAGACACGGCTCTCCGTCATCTGCCGCTTCGAGGGCGTCATCCCAAATCTTGAGGAGAGCTGTTTCTGTTCCATGACCCGGGCGGAAGCCTGATTGCAGCGGGTCCAGGAGTTTGTGAGTATCCAGGTGAAGTTGTAGCTGATGTACTACAGCTTTCTCCATGATCTTAGAAATGGTGTTGAGGCTTGTAATTGGCCTACGGTTGTTTGGATCCTGAGGGTCCAGGTTTGGTTTCTTGAGTAGAGGTTTGACGATGCCTTGTTTGAGGATGCTGGGAACAATCCCTTCGTGGAATGATCGGTTTATGAGGTGGGTTATGGTTGGAGCCATGATGTCGGAGCATTCTTTCAGTAGTTTTGTGGGGATGATGTCAATAGGTGAGGTACTGTCACGCAGTTTATTAATGATGTTTTTTGCGGTGTCTACGGTAATTGGGGATAGTGAAAATTTTGGCGGTTGCGGTATGTTGGTGCGGACATCCTCTTTATGTATTTGCTGGCTGAGGTCGGATGTTTTCTTCTGACAAATTGTTTCCCTGATGGTTTTGACTTTATCGATGAAAAAATCTGACAGTTTGTCACAGTAATCCTGGGATTCGCTTTCTGGGGGTTCTAGGCACACTGGATTCATTGATTGATTAACCAGTTTAAACAGTTCCCGTGGTTGGTTTGCGGCCGTTGAGATTGTATATGAGAAGTGGTCCTTTTTGGCTTTGAAGATTGCTTTCCGATAATTCTCTGTCAGACCTTTGTAGTTAAATAGGTTTTCCTCGGTGGGATTTCTTCTCCATGTTCTTTCCGCTCTTCTGCGTTCTTGCTTTAGTACGGAGAGGGAGCTATTAAACCATCCAGCATTTTTCTTCCTGATGAGAGCCCTGCGTTTTGGTGCTACCGAGTCTGCTGATTGCAGTAATGCCTTGTTCAGGGAGTTGAGTGTTTCCTCCGTAGAGTGGTTTAAGGTTATTGTAGATATTTTTTTGGACAGAGTGGTTTTGAAGGCTTCGGAGTACAGTTTTTTATGCGATCTGGTCCAGTGCGTTGTTACAGGTTTCCGTTTTGCGTTGGTGATGTTGGTAGTGATTTTGAATTTGATGGCGTGGTGATCCGTCCATGGCAGAGTTATGTTGTCGCATATGTTGACGTCGATGTTCTGTTTGAAAATGAGGTCCAGGGTGTGTCCTGACCCATGCGTGGGAGTCTTTATCAGTTGCTGTAGACCCAGTTCTTCTAGTTGATTGATGCAGGCAGTCGCGATGGGGTCTTTAGGCTCGTTTGCCCAAAGGTTGAAATCTCCGAGTGCCAGGAAATTTTTGAATTTTAGGGTGTGCATTGCAAAGGATTCCGTGAGGGGTGAAAGAAGATTGGACTTTGGTCCCGGTGGTCTGTAGCACAGTAGAATATGAGTGGTGTCATGGGGTGTTGGTTGAAAATGTAGCGTCAGGGTTTCCATAAAAGACACTGGGTTCTGAGATGATGGTTTAGTGAGATCCAGGTGACCTTTAAAGATCACTGCTAGGCCTCCTCCTTTTTTCCCTATCCGGTGTTCGGTTAGGATCCTGTAGTTTTCTGGCACCAATTCGGTGAGGATGGTGTTGCAGTCAGAGGTTAACCAGCTTTCGGTGATGAAGAGACAATCTACATTGTTCTCGATGATGAAGTCGTGTACTTCCAGTCTATGTTTGACTGCAGACCTGGCGTTAATCAAGGCGCAATCTAATTGTAGTGGTCGAGTAGATGTCTTCCTGTGGTTGGGAGCTGCTTGTCGTCCGGTTTTTAATAGTTGTTCTCTTTGAAGTATTTTTTGTATGGAAGATGGCAATGTGGTGTTGATGTTCCTTAGTCTGTGCAGAACTTCAGCTGAGTATTTGAAGTAGCACATGGTTTGTGGATGCTGTTGATGGTACTATGGGCCTAAGATGATGATCCTGATCAGGGTATTGATCCTGAGGTGGGGCTAGGTATCAGACTTGCCGCCGTGCTTGAGGCTATTAGCGCGCAAGTTGATCAGGGGATGCCTATATGGATGCGGAAGGAGTTGTTGTATTCGGTTGCTGGCTGTTCCAGCTGCCTTTACTTAAGGTGGAGGTCTCCGCTTAGAAAAGAAATCTGGCTGTGATCTGGAATAGTCGTCCTAGGATAGCGTAAAAAATGGAAAGGAGGCCGGAGGTAGGGGGTATGCTAACCTATGGTTGTTCCAGAGGAAGGCAAAAAACCCCCTGACAGTAGCAGCCAAATGCACCAGTGGGGCAAAAATTCCTTCCTGATCCCCGTAGGCGGTCGGACAGAGTCCCTGGAACAATCACTGGGGGGGGGGGGGGGGGGGGAGTGGAGGTGCGAGCTTACCTGGCTGCGGTTGTCCCCTTAAAACACTCTGATCCGGTGAATCTGGCTTGCTGTCAGCCTGACATTTCTGGAAAGCTGTCTGGTTGCCCCTTGCAGTGGGATCTTTAAAATGGAGGGGAGGATGGATGTAGGATAGAGGTTAGAGACTCCTGTCTTAACTCCTGTTTTCAACTCCTGGTTATTAACTCTCCACTTTAGTTCAAAAAAATCCACTTATGTTCAGAAAATCCACATGCAAGCCACAATCAGGGAGCAAGCTCAAGGGGGAGTTTGTATAACTACCTTTATACACCTGTGAACAATTAACCCCTCCCCTAATTTGGGAGGAAGAAAGAGGGGAAAAAAAAAAATGCAGTTTAAAAAGTGTCAGCAAAAAAGGTCTTTTAAAAACTGCTAGCAAATGTATCAAATAAAGGAGGGGAGAAAATAAAACACCCCCAAAAACAACACTTGCAAGCAGAAGCAGTCAAGCAGAAGCAGTCAAAGCACAACTCCTGGTTATTAACTCTCCACTTTAGTTCAAAAAAATCCACTTATGTTCAGAAAATCCACATGCAAGCCACAATCAGGGAGCAAGCTCAAGGGGGAGTTTGTATAACTACCTTTATACACCTGTGAACAATTAACCCCTCCCCTAATTTGGGAGGAAGAAAGAGGGGAAAAAAAAAAATGCAGTTTAAAAAGTGTCAGCAAAAAAGGTCTTTTAAAAACTGCTAGCAAATGTATCAAATAAAGGAGGGGAGAAAATAAAACACCCCCAAAAACAACACTTGCAAGCAGAAGCAGTCAAGCAGAAGCAGTCAAAGCACAACTCCTGGTTATTAACTCTCCACTTTAGTTCAAAAAAATCCACTTATGTTCAGAAAATCCACATGCAAGCCACAATCAGGGAGCAAGCTCAAGGGGGAGTTTGTATAACTACCTTTATACACCTGTGAACAATTAACCCCTCCCCTAATTTGGGAGGAAGAAAGAGGGGAAAAAAAAAAATGCAGTTTAAAAAGTGTCAGCAAAAAAGGTCTTTTAAAAACTGCTAGCAAATGTATCAAATAAAGGAGGGGAGAAAATAAAACACCCCCAAAAACAACACTTGCAAGCAGAAGCAGTCAAGCAGAAGCAGTCAAAGCACAACTCCTGGTTATTAACTCTCCACTTTAGTTCAAAAAAATCCACTTATGTTCAGAAAATCCACATGCAAGCCACAATCAGGGAGCAAGCTCAAGGGGGAGTTTGTATAACTACCTTTATACACCTGTGAACAATTAACCCCTCCCCTAATTTGGGAGGAAGAAAGAGGGGAAAAAAAAAAATGCAGTTTAAAAAGTGTCAGCAAAAAAGGTCTTTTAAAAACTGCTAGCAAATGTATCAAATAAAGGAGGGGAGAAAATAAAACACCCCCAAAAACAACACTTGCAAGCAGAAGCAGTCAAGCAGAAGCAGTCAAAGCACAACTCCTGGTTATTAACTCTCCACTTTAGTTCAAAAAAATCCACTTATGTTCAGAAAATCCACATGCAAGCCACAATCAGGGAGCAAGCTCAAGGGGGAGTTTGTATAACTACCTTTATACACCTGTGAACAATTAACCCCTCCCCTAATTTGGGAGGAAGAAAGAGGGGAAAAAAAAAAATGCAGTTTAAAAAGTGTCAGCAAAAAAGGTCTTTTAAAAACTGCTAGCAAATGTATCAAATAAAGGAGGGGAGAAAATAAAACACCCCCAAAAACAACACTTGCAAGCAGAAGCAGTCAAGCAGAAGCAGTCAAAGCACAACTCCTGGTTATTAACTCTCCACTTTAGTTCAAAAAAATCCACTTATGTTCAGAAAATCCACATGCAAGCCACAATCAGGGAGCAAGCTCAAGGGGGAGTTTGTATAACTACCTTTATACACCTGTGAACAATTAACCCCTCCCCTAATTTGGGAGGAAGAAAGAGGGGAAAAAAAAAAATGCAGTTTAAAAAGTGTCAGCAAAAAAGGTCTTTTAAAAACTGCTAGCAAATGTATCAAATAAAGGAGGGGAGAAAATAAAACACCCCCAAAAACAACACTTGCAAGCAGAAGCAGTCAAGCAGAAGCAGTCAAAGCACAACTCCTGGTTATTAACTCTCCACTTTAGTTCAAAAAAATCCACTTATGTTCAGAAAATCCACATGCAAGCCACAATCAGGGAGCAAGCTCAAGGGGGAGTTTGTATAACTACCTTTATACACCTGTGAACAATTAACCCCTCCCCTAATTTGGGAGGAAGAAAGAGGGGAAAAAAAAAAATGCAGTTTAAAAAGTGTCAGCAAAAAAGGTCTTTTAAAAACTGCTAGCAAATGTATCAAATAAAGGAGGGGAGAAAATAAAACACCCCCAAAAACAACACTTGCAAGCAGAAGCAGTCAAGCAGAAGCAGTCAAAGCACAACTCCTGGTTATTAACTCTCCACTTTAGTTCAAAAAAATCCACTTATGTTCAGAAAATCCACATGCAAGCCACAATCAGGGAGCAAGCTCAAGGGGGAGTTTGTATAACTACCTTTATACACCTGTGAACAATTAACCCCTCCCCTAATTTGGGAGGAAGAAAGAGGGAAAAAAAAAAAATGCAGTTTAAAAAGTGTCAGCAAAAAAGGTCTTTTAAAAACTGCTAGCAAATGTATCAAATAAAGGAGGGGAGAAAATAAAACACCCCCAAAAACAACACTTGCAAGCAGAAGCAGTCAAGCAGAAGCAGTCAAAGCACAACTCCTGGTTATTAACTCTCCACTTTAGTTCAAAAAAATCCACTTATGTTCAGAAAATCCACATGCAAGCCACAATCAGGGAGCAAGCTCAAGGGGGAGTTTGTATAACTACCTTTATACACCTGTGAACAATTAACCCCTCCCCTAATTTGGGAGGAAGAAAGAGGGGAAAAAAAAAAATGCAGTTTAAAAAGTGTCAGCAAAAAAGGTCTTTTAAAAACTGCTAGCAAATGTATCAAATAAAGGAGGGGAGAAAATAAAACACCCCCAAAAACAACACTTGCAAGCAGAAGCAGTCAAGCAGAAGCAGTCAAAGCACAACTCCTGGTTATTAACTCTCCACTTTAGTTCAAAAAAATCCACTTATGTTCAGAAAATCCACATGCAAGCCACAATCAGGGAGCAAGCTCAAGGGGGAGTTTGTATAACTACCTTTATACACCTGTGAACAATTAACCCCTCCCCTAATTTGGGAGGAAGAAAGAGGGGAAAAAAAAAAATGCAGTTTAAAAAGTGTCAGCAAAAAAGGTCTTTTAAAAACTGCTAGCAAATGTATCAAATAAAGGAGGGGAGAAAATAAAACACCCCCAAAAACAACACTTGCAAGCAGAAGCAGTCAAGCAGAAGCAGTCAAAGCACAACTCCTGGTTATTAACTCTCCACTTTAGTTCAAAAAAATCCACTTATGTTCAGAAAATCCACATGCAAGCCACAATCAGGGAGCAAGCTCAAGGGGGAGTTTGTATAACTACCTTTATACACCTGTGAACAATTAACCCCTCCCCTAATTTGGGAGGAAGAAAGAGGGGAAAAAAAAAAATGCAGTTTAAAAAGTGTCAGCAAAAAAGGTCTTTTAAAAACTGCTAGCAAATGTATCAAATAAAGGAGGGGAGAAAATAAAACACCCCCAAAAACAACACTTGCAAGCAGAAGCAGTCAAGCAGAAGCAGTCAAAGCACAACTTCATGATTTTGGCCTTTCTCACATTTGGGTTTCTATACAGTCCATATTTCCTATCATAGTCGGCCCTCTTCAAGATGTCCACCATCTCACCAAAGGTTTATATTTGAGGACTTAAATCTCCTGGATCGGGACGTTTGTGGCTCTGGGCCCCCCCCCCCCCCCCAGTGCTCTCCAGCCCTCCAGCTCTCTCCATCGCTCTCCAGCCCCCCACAGTGCTCTCCAGACCCCCGTGCTCTTCACCCCTTTTCTTTCTGGCCCCCAGTGCCCTCCAGCCCCCCCCCAGTGCTCTCCAGTTCTCCCCATTGCTCTCCAGCCCCCACAGTGCTCTTTGCACTTCTCTGCTCTTTGCCCCCCCAGTGCTCTCCAGCCCCCCATGCTCTCCAGCCCCTTTCTTTCTGGCTCCCCAGTTCTCCCCATCGCTCTCCAGCCCTCACCCCTGTGCTCTCCACCCCGTGCTCCCCACCCCTCTCCCAGTGCTCTCCGCCCCCCTCAGTGCTCTCTGCTCCCCCTGCTCTTTGTCCCCCAAGTGCTATCCAGCCCCCCCATGCTCTCCACCCCTGTTCTTTCTGGCACTTCCAGTGTTCTCTAGCTCTCCCCATCACTTCCCAGCCTCCCCCCCTGTGTTTTCCGGCCTCCACCCCTGTGCTCTGCAGCCACCACCCCTGTGCTCTCCAGCCCCCACCCCTGTGCTCTCCAGCCCCAGTGCTCTCCACCCACCTTTCTGGTCCCCTTTCCCCCCGCTGATGCTCTTAAGCTCCCCCCATCAAACTCCCTTGTAGTTTCGCCCCCCTGTGATCTTCAGCTCCCCCCAGAGTGCTCTAGCCCCCCAGTGCTCTCCAGCCCTCCTGTGCTTTCCGCTCCCCCCTGCTCTTTGCCCCCACCCATCTGCTCTTCATGTGCTCTCCAATCCCACCAGTGCTCTTCGCTCCCCCCTGCTCTCCACTCCCTCCAGTTCTCTCCACTCCCCCAGTGCTCTCCACCACCCCTGTGCTCTTTCCTGGCCCTCCTCACTCCCTGAAGCTCTGCTAGGTCCCCCCCTATTTTCTTGCTGGCTGCTGGAAGGGATCTGTCATGATGGACAGCGGCGAAGGGACCGATATCATGGGCTGCTCAGTCTAAAATGCTGGGCCTATTTTATTGTCTCAGTGCGGGCCTGGCAAGGAAGATGAGCAAGCACCAATAGCATTGGAGGGAGAAGAGCTCTGAAGGCCTCCCAGGACAGGCTGACTGGGGCCAGAAAATGAGGATGGGTAGAAAGTGCAGGTGGCCATCTCACACAAAACAGAGCAGAACAGACCCTGCCTGCTGCTTGCCATCATGGATATCCTACTGGCATGGAAGGTACTGTACTGAGCATCACACCTACAGCTATGGGGCACAGGAGTGGCTGCAGACAGGGACAGAGCTAGGGATCTCTCTCTCCCCCACCTCTCTGCCCCCCCTCTATCTCTAGTATGCGATGCATACTAGCCCATTATGCTTTTCATTTGCAGGCTGCAGAGGCGAGCAAAAGAGGAAGTAAAACCCATAAGGGTTTACTTCCTCTTTAACCCTCTTTGGCATTGAGTTCACCAGAGCTTCACAGGTTGCCACTGGAGTTCTCTTCCACTCCTCCATGATGACATCACGAAGCTAGTGGATGTTAGAGACCTTGCACTTCTCCACTTTCCATTTTAGGATACCCCACAGATGATCAATAGGGTTTAGGTCTGGAGACATGCTTGGCAAGTCTATTACCTTTACCCTCAGCTTCTTTAGCAAGGCAGTGGTCGTCTTGAAGGTGTATTTAGGATCGTTATCATGTTGGAATACTGCCCTGCGGCCCAGTCTCTGAAGGGAGGGGATCATGCTCTGCTTCTATGTCACAGTACATATTGGCTTTCATGGTTCCCTCAATGAGCTGTAGCTTCCCAGTGCCAGCAGCACTCATGAACAGTAATGTAAGTAATCAAGTTAAAGTAAACGGCGTTACTTAACGCCTTTACTTTAGAGGGTAACAAATAATCTAACTGATTACTCTTCCCCTCATGGTAACACCATTCCCATTACTTGGGCGGCGTTACCGCAATTATATCTACCACCACTAGATGGCAGTAGTGTTAGTCCGGCGGGTGTGACGTCACTGATTACACACACTACTAGTATCTCTGGGCGGCGCGGCGGCTGCACGCTGTGATGCTGCCCTCCTCTCCTCCAGACTCTAGCTGCCGTCCGGTGCCCAGATTCGGAACAGGTGCAGGGGGGGTGTCCTGGTGTCCACCGCTGGCCCAAGCCCAGGGTGAGGTGTGTGTGTGTGGGGGGGGGGTATGTTGCCATGGTACCGACACGCCACCAAAGAGCTGGTGTGGGAGGACACTGTGTCTGGTGCCCTGGCTGACCTGTGCAAGTATGATAAGGAAGGGGGGGGGGTGCAAGGTGGTCTGCTAGACACAGCCATAAATAAGTTATTTATATATATATATATATATATATATATATATATATACATATAGTGTAATATAGCTGGTCCAGCCGCCCCCTCCCCCCACCAGACCAGCTCACTCAGCTACTGTGCCTATTATATCTAATATCATATATCTGTGTCCAGCAGCACCCCCCCTTATCAGACAGATTATATTAGCTGGCCCCCCTGAACACATAAGAGTAGCCCAGTATCCAGACGAGACCCATCTGGATTCTACCTCAAAGACATGGAGAAAAAACCACAGATAACCAGGTAAACGAAACTATCATACATCAACATGCACCCTGTCGCCTTGCTGCCACTTCCAGTCCACCCTTTCAAGTTCCCAATCAGTGGGCCGCTCCCTACTTGACCACCAAGTTTGGCCGAATGTATGTCTGGAATCTCTGAGAGTCCCACACAGCCAATCCTTCTAACTGCCGCCTTGTCCAACCTGCAACGAGAAGCCTCCGTAGCCGCTCCGATGCGGAAGGAGTGCGAAGCATACTGCGAGCTATCCAGTCCGGCTGCTTAAAAAAAAAAACCTAAAATTTAGACAGCAACGAACCGTCTTTGTGGATCAGCAAAGCCCCATCCGCCGATGGGCGTAACCCCAGAAAGTCCCGGAGAATCCGGCAAGGGATATAGGCTCACCTTCAGCCCTTTGCCCAACTGATCCGTGTTCGATCTCCGAAGCCAGACCTCCACTCCAGCCCCTGTTAAAACTACATCGTGCGCCAGCAAGCCCCCCGGAATCCTTCTGGATGGACTTACTAGCTCACTGATCCTGAAGGCGCCAAAAAAGGTCAGCTTCCCGGAACAAGGACGCCTCATACGCCGAGGAACACACAAAACCCAACTGACCCGCCATTGCCTTCAGGTTGCCGAAAGTCACTGGCCTCCTGTCGTCTTTTCTTTTTCGTGCCCGGCAATAGCCTTTCATTGCTTGCCGGACACAAAAGTCCTTCGTAAAATCTACCGACCCCTGTAATTTGAACCAAAATGCTAGCCCCGCAAGCTTGCGGTCCATTACAGAAACCGACACCCCACGCTCCAAGTTCCTGGAGACGAAATAAAGCACTAACAGCCTCACCTCTTCCGCCAACAGATCCACACAACCTGTCTGACCAAGTCCCTCCATTCGTTCCAGACCTTCCCATAAGCCGTCCAGGTGGACTCACTCACCGATCCCCTGATCCATCCAGCGAGGACTCCTCGACAATCGACCACATCCAGCGGGGACACGGAACCCCCTGTCATTCTGCCGTCGGTGCCAACTCCTGAAACCTGTCCCACTGAAAATGAGACAAGGCATCAGCCAACGCGTTGTCTACCCCCGAGAGATGCACAGCATACAGAAATATATTCATTTGCAGGCAGCGCAGCACCAAGTGCCGCAGCAGCCGGACGACAGGAAGTGACGGCGCTGAAATGCGGTTGATGACTTGAACCACCCCCCAGACTGTCACAATTCAGCCTAACCTTCAAATCCTTAAACTCCTAGCCCCAGATCTCAATTGCTAATACCAATGGAAACAATTCCAGCAGCACCAGGTTTTTGCACAGGCCTGCCGCCACCCACTCCGTCAGCCAGGGGGCAGTGCTCCAATGCCCCTGATAAAAGGCACCGTACCCGGTAGACCCGGCGGCGTTCGTAAATAGGTCCAGGTCCCAATTGCTCACCGGGCCTCTCATCCTCAGGGATTTACCATTGTAACGCACCAGGAAAGTGTGCCACACCCTCAAGTCCTCACGATGTTCTCTCGTGAGAAGGATGAAATGATTAGGTGACCTAATACCCGCGGTGGACGCCGACAGCATTCGACAAAACACCCTCCCCATGTGAATAATACAACATGCAAAAGTTCAGCTTGCTCAATAAGGACTGGAGCTTCCGCAGCTGAATCTTGCGCATACCAACCACTGACCGAATCTCTTCTTTAAGAGCCGCCAGCTTACCCTCCGGTAGGCGACCCTCCATGGCCTCCGAGTCTATGACTATACCCATGAAGCTAAGCATGGTAGTAGGGCCCTCCGTCTTGTCCTCCGCCAACGGGATCCCAAACGTACCCGCCATATGCTGCAAGGTGGAAAAAAGAACCGCGCACGCATTCGTCCCAGGAGGTCCGGCGCAAAGAAAATCGTCCAGGCATAGAATTCAAACCCGAAACGTCACGGACCACCCACTCCACAAGGGAGCTGAAGGTTTCGAACAATGCACAGGAAACCGAACAATCCATGGGCAGGCAGCGATCAACATAAAACCTCCCTTGCCAACAGCACCCTAGCAACCACAAACTGTCAGGGTGGACCGGCAGAAGGCGAAAAACCGATTCAATATCCTCTTTCGCCATCAGTGAACCCTTTCCGCAGCATTGCATCCATCCTACCGCTGCGTCGAAAAAGATGTGTACAACACCGTGCAGATGTCCGGTTCAATAGCATCATTGACGGAGCCCCCCTTTGGGAATGATAGATGGTGTATCAGCCAAAACTTATTCGGCTCCTTCTTAGGTACTACTCCCAGAGGGGAAACTACCAAACCTGGCATTGGAAGGTCCAGAAAAGGCCCCGCCATGCGTCCAAGTGCCACCTCCTTCCCCAACTTCTCCCCCACTACCCCGGGGTGCAGCAATGCTGACCGTAAATTCTTCGCAACCGGCGGAACCACAGTCAATGAACTTGGGATTCGAAAACCCTCCGAGAATCCCTCCCGCAACAGTCGGGCAGCCGCCCGGTCCGGGTACCTATTTGGAAAGGTTGCATCCTTTCCCCCTTCACCGGCGTTGTCCCTTTTGTTGCCAAACTGCCCAGGGCGACCCTTCCCTTTTTTGAAACAACGGGATCCGGGATGAGATCCCCCGCAACCGGAGCACTCGTGTTTGAAGCGGCAGGAACTTCCAAACTTACATGTGCCCTCATTAAATTACCAGCAAACTGCCCTTTTTGGAGAGGCCGGCTGTCCTGGGGAAGCTGAACCCCCGCCCCCCCTGGAAAAAACTGGTTAGGGGCCTGTGCCGAGGACATCAACCTCATCCAGAGGCTTATGTCTTTGTGGTCCCATCGCAAGGAGGGACGCACCGCTCTGCGCTGCTGAAACTGCTCATCATACCTGAGACACGCCGTACCCTCTTATACTCTATAAGCCTCACCCACTGCGTCCATGTAGCAGAATAATGCCCAACAATGTTCGGGGTTCTTCTCCCCAATCACGCTGGCCATGATGGCGAATGCCTGCAGCCGATTTGAAAACGTTTGCGGGATTAGCCTATAACGCAGTTTTTCCTCGTCCCCACTGACCCCACCTCCCCGCCTATAGAGGCCCCGGCGCCTGGCGGCACCCAAACTGCCGCTTGCGGCGCTCGCCCATTTGCGTCCTGTGCAAAGCGTTGCACCAAGTCCCGCAGCCCCCCTAACAATGCCTGCAATTGTGAGTCAGGACCCACGGGGGCGGGCACGGCACCCATCATTCCCTGGTCCCCCCCGGGGGCCACCCCAGACAGCGGCCCACCCATTGTGGCCCCTGACCCACCCACGGCATCACCCCCTGTTAACCCCTGCAATGCTGTAGAAAAAGACAAAGATGACATAGACACAGACTTACCGGGCCGGCCAGGGGGTGTCCCCGCCGCCGCTGCTCTTGCTTCTACCATTGCCGGACACACCTGCTGTTCATCAGGGTCGGACCCATTCAGCTCCCCATCGGACAGCTCTCCGGGTGCTTGCAGGGGCTCCGCGTCCTCCAGCCTCATTGATGAAGGTCCAGATGTCATTGTTTTGGTCCTGTGTCATCCCTGCCTCTCGTCCACAGAACCGCCCACCGCTGTACACCTCCTCGCATCAGGTGCCCTGGCAATGGCACTCCTGGGTGGTCTGCATCCGCCATCTTGTCCCCTCTCCTTGCTTCCAAACCGCTGGCCGGGGATGGGGAAGGCCCTGCGGTCGTGACTGAACTTGCCTCCTGTCGAGGCCTACCCCTCTCTGCTATAGCAGTGGAGGGGGTGCCCATGGCTGTTCTCTGTCTCCGCCGTGCGGGCGAGGGGAGGCGCTGGCCCGCACCGAAGCCCCACCCACAGAGCACCGCCGAAGACGAGGATTCCGCCCAGGCCTTGTACTGGCGGAAACCGGGAGGCGTTTCACCGGCGGGCCTGACGGGTCCCGCATGGGGGGGCTCCTGGCATGGCGAGCTGCTCGGGGGGATGTGTCTGGTGAAAAACGCTCTGGAGGCTTAGATCTCCGAGCGTGTGTTATGTCCTGTCCCCCTGCCTCAGCCTGATCCCTAATCAGTGGTGCCACTTGCCTCTGTAGCCACTCCGGACCGTGGCAAGCAGTGGCCGCTCATAGCTGGGCAAATAACTGGTCGATGTCGGCCATTGTGGTAATGCAGGGCAGCAAACTTCTCCTTGCTTGGCACTCCCTGCAATGCTGCCCGGGAACCCTTCCTCCTCCCTAAATAAACGAAACCCCTCTCCGCCTGTTTGCTTAATTTAGCCACCCCCCTCCAGCTCCACACTTCTAACTACATATTTTTAAATCTTGCTGTGCACCCTTATCCCACCTGTCATGTTGGCCCTCTGCTACTTTCCTTTCCATTCCTCTCGCCTTGGGCCTCTCTTTATAGAATATAAAAAAAGTCACAGTTACTTTGCTGAGTAACTAATTACTTTTTCAATGTAGTAACAGAGTTACTAACGCAATTACTTTTTGGGAGAAGTAATTTGTAACTTAACTAACTACTTTTTTAAAGTAAGATGACCAACACTGCTCATGAAGCCCCAGATCATGACACTCCCACCACCATGCTTAACTGTAGGCAAGACACACTTTTTTTGTACTTCTTTGTACTTCTCACCTGGTTGCCATCACACACGCTTTACACTATCTGAACTAAATAAGTTTATCTTGGTCTCATCAAACTACAGGACATGGTTCCAGTAATCCATGTCCTTAGTCTGCTTGTCTTCAGCAAACTGTTTGCGAGCTTTCTTGAGCATCATCTTTATAAGAGGCCTCCTTCTTGGACAACAGCCATGCAGGGTAATTTGATGCAGTGTGCGGCGTATGGCCTGAGCACTGACAGGCTGACCCGCCACCCCTTGAACCTATGCAGCAATGCTGGCAGGACTCATACCTCTATTTCCCAAAGACAACCTCTGGATATGATGTTGAGCACATGCACTCAACTTCTTTGGTTGACCATGTCAAGGCCTGTTCCGAGTGGAACCTGTCCTGTTAAACCACTGTATGGTCTTGGCCACTGTGCTGCAGGACAGTTTCAGGATCTTGGCAATCTTCTTATAGCCTAGGCCAGGGATATGCAATTAGCGGACCTCCAGCTGTTGCAAAACTACAACTCCCATCATGCCTCTGCCTCTGGGTGTCATGCTTGTGGGCTGTCAGAGTCTTGCTATGCCTCATGGGACTTGTAGTTCTGCAACAGCTGGAGGTCCGCTAATTGCTTATCCCTGGCCTAGGCCATCTTTATGTAGAGCAACAATTCTTTTTTTCAGACCCTCAGAGAGTTCTTTGCCATGAGGTGCCATGTTGAACTTCCAGTGACCAGTATGAGAGAGTGAGAGCAATAAAACCAAATTTAACACACCTGCTCCCCATTCACACCTGAGATCCTGTAACACTAACGAGTCACATGACAACGGTATGGAAAATGTCTAATTGGGCCCAATTGGGAAATTTTCACTTAGGGGTGTACTCACTTTTGTTGCCTGCGGTTTAGACATTAATGGCTGTGCGTTGAGTTATTTTGAGGGGACAGCAAATGTACACTGTTATACAAGCTGTACACTCATTACTTTACATTGTAGCAAAGTGTAATTTCTTCAGTGTTGTCACATGAAAAGATATAATAAAATATTTACAAAAATGTGAGGGGTTTACTCACTTTTGTGAGATACTGTATGTACTGGTGAAGTCTCTCACATCCATTCACAATGGCCAGTATCTCTTTCTCAATTTGAGCATAATTGGCTTGCATTGTGGTCAGTGCTCATGAAGCATATGCCACAGAATGTCCTTGTTGAATCAGTACAGCACCTAATCCAAACTGGGATGCATCCACTTGAACTACCGTGTCACAGTCTATGTCAAAATAGTTCAGTATTGGACCCATGTTGATGAGGACAAGGGCCTCTTCCCGACAACCCTGGCCGTTGGTTGTCGGGGTCTGCGGGCATGGAGCTTATCGGAATCCGGCAGCCCCCTTTAATAAGGGGGCCCCCAGATCCTGCCCCCCCACCCTATGTGAATGAGTATGGGGTACAATGTACCCCTACCCATTCACCTGTGAAAAAAATGTAAATAAAACACAACACACAAGGGTTTAAAATAATTTATTGCACAGCTCCAGGGGTCTTCTTCCATCATGGGGGGGTCTTCTCGCCAGACTCCTCCACTATCTTCTGCTAGCTCTTTTACTAGCGGATGAGCCCGGCTTTCTTCTTCGTCTCCGCCGCCCGGGGGTCTTCTTCCGACTTCGGGGGTCTTGTCCCCCTCTTCGGTTCTTCTTACCGGGCCTCCGCGCCTTCTTCCAGCTCTTTTCAAGCGGTGGCCCGGACTTCTCTTGCCGCCACCTTCTCTTCTTCTTGTTCTTCTTATTCTTCTTCCTTGAGATGTTGACTCAACGTGCTCTCTGGCCGCAATGACAGGGACGCGGCATGAGGCGACTTATATGGGGACATCGCCGGGTGATGTCCCCGCCCATTATGATGCCACAGTCCCAGAGGATGCTGGGACTGTGACATCATAATGGACGGGGACATCACCCGGTGACCCCGCCCATTGTGCCTATATAAGTCGCGGCGCCACACGTCCCTGTCATTACGGCCAGAGACAGCGACGAGTCAACATCTCAAGAAGAGAAGGCCAGAAGGCAGTGAAGACAGCGGCGACAGAAGACTGGACCACCGCCAGTAAAAGAGCTGGAAGAAGGAGCAGAGGCCCGGCAAGAAGAACAGAAGAGGGGGACAAGACCCCCGAAGTCGGAAGAAGACCCCCGGGCGGCGGCGACGAAGAAGAAAGCCGGGCTCCTCCGCTAGTAAAAGGGCTAGCAGAAGATAGTGGAGGAGTCCGGCAAAAAGACCCCCCAAGACGGAAGAAGACCCCCGGAGCTGTGCAATAAATTATTTTTAACCCTTGCGTGTTGTGTTTTATTTACATTTTTTTCACAGGTTAATGGGTAGGGGTACATTGTACCCCATACTAATTCACATAGGGTGGGGGGCCGGGATCTGGGGGCCCCCTTATTAAAGCCTCCCGCCCGCAGACCCCGACAACCAACAGCCAGGGTTGTTGGGAAGAGGCCCTTGTCCTCATCAACATGGGGACAAGGTGCTTTGGGGTGGGGGGGCCGCGTGGCCCCCCCTTCCCCAAAGCACCCCCCATGTTGAGGGCATGCAGCCTGGTACGGCTCAGGAGGGGGGTGCTCGCTCTTCCCCACCGCTTTCCTGAGCGGCCGGGCTGCGTGCTCGGATAAGGGTCTTATATGGACCTAGGGGGGGGACCCCCCACGCCGTTTTTTCGGCGTAGGGCTTCCCCTTTAAGTCCATACCAGGTGACAGGGCCAGCGACGTGTCAATCTCGCCACCTAAGGCAGAGACGTTGACTTCCTTCACTAATCCCATCCACCTGGAGCCGCGCTCAAATTGAACGGACTTTCCTCCATGTGTGGGCAAGTCCGTTCATTTCAAAAGTACGGCGGATGGTCCGGCGGACTATGTCCTGTGTGTGGGCAGGTCCGCTCGTTCGGAAATTTGGCGGACTTTCCGGCGGTTTGTCTGCCAGACTAAGTCCGCCAGATAGTCTGATCGGGTGTCTTCTTCCAGCAACAGCTTTCCCTGAACTTCCTTAAACTTACTCCCATCAGAATGTGGTCTTTTATCATATCTCCAGCATCTCAGAAAGCACAGTCTTTGGCAAACAAGCGCAGCTGTGTCACCCATTCATCCACAGACTCACCTCTACACTGGTTCCTGAAACAGTTTCCTTTGCACTGTGGAGTTTCTCCTTGGGTTGCAACATGCTTCAAACTTTGCAAACAGTATCTCTGTTTTTTTTTGTCCTCTGCAGTGATCTCCCCACTTGCTTGCAAGGCTCGGCACACATTGCATCCTCTTTGTCCCACACACTGATCAGTCCATTTGTCTGCATCTGGTCCTTCAAACACAAGCTCTATCAACTCCCTCCATTGTGACCAGTTTTCAGATACATCCCCTGATTCCAAATTCAGGTAAGGAATGTTATTCATGTTGCTGTTTGCTGCCATGACTCTTTTGACTTCTGGTACCATGTGATGTTTTAACACAAAGTATAGGCAGACAGCAAGGAGCTTAAAGTATAACATAAAGCATACACATCATTACACCTCCCATAATACCACATCTAGGACACAACAGGGAGTGAAAATCCAAAATTCTGAGTGGTCACCAGAACAGGAATAGTGGGAATATGTTCCAATGGGGACTGTAGTTCTGGTGACCCTGCTGACTACCAGGGGTTTTCCACACCTTGGAGAGATATCTCCTCACTTACTGTTGCGTCTATAGGACAGAAAATGAGAGGAAATCTCTCCAATGGGACAAATGTTGCCTACAGCTCTAGTAAAAACAAATGTATTTTTCTGGTTTTGGTAACAATGGAGAAAGTGTTTTAACCTTGTTCAGGTTTTTTTTGTTTATATAGCGATACCCTCACTTAAGAGGGCCGCAAGTTTGGTTTGGGCCCTGAGCACAGCTCCGCCAACCCCCCCGGCAATCTGCTCTACCCACTCTGGCACAGTTAGTATCTAGCAATACACATTAAATCACTTATACTCTAAATATGTGTGTGTGTGGGTAACTCAAGCTCATAGACAATCTTTGAAAGTATATAACTGACTTTACTTGTTGTTTTATAAAAGGAATAACATGAATTGAACATTTGGTTTGCAACACATAAGCAGGTCCCTGCAGTAACCAGTAATAAAGATAAACAGAGTAATCAGCATAATAAAGTATTGCTATGCAACTCTAACGCTGCCCTTTTTCAGCTACTTCCCCACATGGGTAAACTAACACCCAGCACTGTCTACCTATGCAGTCAGGCCTGACTGATCTAGATGGAAGTCCAGTGAAACAATATTCGCTAGCAATCTTTCGGTGGTGCACTTGAAGAACAACTTTGTAATCCAAACGAATAATAAAGATAAAGCATCTGTCTTTAAACAGCTCTCACCACCCGGACAAGTCCAAGTCCGTTTTCTCTGCCTTTTTGTCTAGGAACAGGAATCCACCGACCTCCGAGTCTTCAATCCTTCTGGTGTACTGCAGCAAGAGAAAATGTCTCTCAGGTGCAACTAGGCTGGCAGAGAGCTCTTTGGAAAATAGCATAAGGCCCAGGCTTCAGGCCTTGTCCCTCCAGCAGCTCAGCACAGACCTCCTCTTGCTAGGAGAGAGGGGGGTGTCCAAAGAGAAAGAACTAGGCCTCTCCCCCTCCTTATCTGCCCTCCCCCATAAGTCTCTGGGGCATAACTCAAAACATCCTGGGAACCAGCGGGGTTCTGGGAACAGTAGTTTTATAGTCCTTAAAGAGACCCCGCTACACACTCCCCCCACTTAAACTCTTTGGTCCCCAAAGATAAACTTTTAACACATATCCTGTATCAATTTTGAAAGTGCTGGGTATGATGTTGGTACAGGGAATTTCCACCAGAACTCAGAGGTGGGATTCCCTGTCCCACAGGTCACACTGGCATGAGTGGCCTGCCTAACTGTGCCAGAGAGTGAGCTGGGGTTGCCCTCCACCAAATGGTCAGTGGAGGGATTAGAGCGTTCAGCACTTCTTCTAGCAGTCACAACAGAGTCCTCAGAGCTCTCCCCCATTTGAGAGTAGGTTAGCTTCTTGGGGGGTCTCACAACTCGGCGAGCTCTCTGTTCTCTTGGGACTTCAGGCTCTGGTGCCACAGGCTCTACTTCAGGAACACATTCTGACAGCATCACTGGTTCTGGAACATCGGTCCTTTCCTCTTCTGAGTAAATGCTAGGGATATCTTCCCAGCCTTCAGGCACACTACTAGATGGAATGAACTCTGTAGCTTCTGGGTTCAGTGTCCCATCCTGTGTATCCTCAGTAGGTGGGAGATCTATGGCAGAATTTCCTGGAGTTGATGAAGGCCACAGCCACTCAAGCTCTCCTCTTCCACCTTCACCTCGTTGGGAATCTTGTCCATCTCTAACCCGGGAGGTCTGAGACCGAGTGCTGGGTCCCGGGGTATCCAGAATGGAAACAGATTCAGGTGGATTTCTCACTGGAGGTATTCTGCTTGTGGATGATAAGGTGTAGTCCGGGTCTTCTCTACTCCCAATGAGTCCAGTAGGTTCCGGATCAGACGACTCTCAAAGTCCCTTCCTTGGTCTGAGTGGATTCTCTGTGGTAATCCATAGTGGACAAAGTATTTTTCCATGAGCACCTTGGCCACGGTGGAGGCCTTTTGGTCTTTGGTGGGGAAAGCCTGGGCATAACGGGTGAAATGATCGGTTACCACCAGAACATTTCCCAATCCACTCAAATCGGGTTCGAGGCAGAGAAAGTCAATGCACACCAGATCCATTGGACCCTGACTCTGTAGGTGGCCCATTGGGGCAGCTTGATGGGGTAGAGTCTTCCTCTGGATGCATCGTGCACAAGAACGGCAATATTCCTCCACTTCTGCCCTCATACAGGGCCAATAGAACCGGCTTCTGACAAGCTGGAAAGTTCTCTCCGCCCCTAGATGGCCATGCTGGTCATGTAAGGCAATTAGTACCGTCTCTCGGTGCTTCTCTGGGAGAAACAACTGCCACTTATCTTCTGAGTTATCAGAGGGGCCCCTTCGGTAGACCACTCCCTGATGTACTTGTAGCTTATCCAACTCTTTCCTCAGCAGGCGAGCCTCCTTGAAAGGGTGATGTCGAAGTCCCTCTGGATTCTCGTTCTCCAAAGCTTCAAGGACCAATCTCCCCATGGGGTCTTCCAATTGGTCATAGCTCAGCTCCTTTCTGGACAGCTTTGGCAGGAGTTCCTCTGCTAGTTGAATTACCCCACAGTAGGGTTGGGGGACTCCCACTGCGGTGACTCCTATCTCCTCTGCTCTGGAGCCCCCTCTTGCTTGAAACTCAGCACCCTTCCGGTGCTACCTGAGTCCAGTCTTCCCAGTCATCGACCATGACATGAGATCTTCGGGACAGGGCATCTGCATCCCTATTTCCAGCCCCTGGTCTGTACTTTAGACTGAAGTTGAATCCGGATAATGCAGCCAACCATCTGTGTCCGGTTGCATCTAACTTTGCAGTAGTGAAGAGGTAGGTCAGAGGATTGTTATCTGTCTTTACGGTAAACTCCGCCCCATAGAGATAGTCCTTCAGTTTGTCTACTACTGCCCATTTGAGGGCCAAGAACTCCAATTTATGAGTGGGGTAGTTCTTCTCCGAGGGAGTCAGGCTCCGGCTCACATAGGCCACTGGTCGTAGCTGCTCTTCATACTCTTGATAGAGCACTCCGCCTAGGCCCTCATGACTGGCATCGACATGTAGCTCATATGGTCTGGTGGGGTCGGCATAGGCCAGGACTGGGGCCGTGGTAAGGCTCCTCTTCAAGGTTCGGAAAGCCTCTTCACACCTTGGGTTCCACTGATCTTGAACCGACTCACCGGCCCTCCTAGGTCCCAAGCCATCCTCTTCTCCTTCAGTCTTGAGCAATTCGTTCAGTGGCTTGGCAATCCGGGCAAACCCATCCACAAATCTTCTATAATAGGAGCAGAACCCCAGGAAAGATCTGAGCTCTGTGACTGTTGTCGGTCTTGGCCAAGAGGTAACTGCCTCCAACTTCTCAGGGTCTGTAGCCACTCCCTTTTCAGACACTATGTGTCCCAGATAGTTCACAGAGGATTGGTAAAACCGGCACTTCTCGGGAGAAAGCTTGAGTCCCTCTTCGCTGAGTCTTCTCAACACCTTCTCCAACCTGGCCTCATGTTCTTCCAAAGTCTTCCCGAAGACAATGACATCGTCCAAGTACACAAGGACTTCTATGAGGTTCATGTCTCCAACGGTCTTCTCCATGAGGCGTTGAAAGGTAGCAGGGGCTCCAGACAGGCCCTGAGGCATTCTGTTGAATTCAAAGAATCCCACTGGGGTTATGAAAGCTGTCTTCTCTCGGTCTTCCTGGTGCATGGGGATTTGGTAGTACCCACTCTTGAGGTCCATTACACTGAACCACTTGGCACCAGCCAAACTCTGTAGGGCATCCTCTATTCTTGGTGTGGTATACTGATCAGGGATGGTCCTCCTGTTGAGAGTCCTGTAGTCAATACAAAGCCTCAACGACCCATTCTTTTTCCTGACCACCACTATGGGGGAGGCATAGGGACTTCTAGACTCCCGAATCACACCAGTCTTCTTCAACTCCGCAAGCTGCTCCCTCAGATCCTCCAGGTCAGCTAGAGGGACCCGCCTAACCCTTTCCCTGAAGGGTTTGTCTTCTTGGAGGCGGATTCGGTGGGTGGCACTCCTGGCACATCCCACATCAAACTCATCATTTGAGAAAATCCTCTCCCATCTAGTCAGCTGGGCCTTGGCTCTCTCCTTCCAGGCTCCAGGTAAGTCCGGGTTCTCCATGGAAAGTTTTTCCCAAACATCTCCTCCTTCACCCGTTCCTTTTACTTCTGACCAGCTGACTGGGGCCGCAGGACTCACCTGCCCCAACAGCATTCTGGCAGGGATCTCTATGGGTCTCTCCGTAGGGTTTCTCACACTCACTGGGACTCTTCCTCGAGACTTCTTCAGGGCCTTGATTGAAATCACTTCCGGTATCACTTCCAGGCCTGAGTGGTCCTCCCTTGGATCGGATTCCAGCATGACAAAGGGGCCAGGCTGCTCCCAGGTAAGCTTCACTGTGGCCCTGAGGCAGGCTACCTCTCCGGGCTGCAGCACCACTCCCTCTCTCCCAAGTCTCCACACCTTCCCTATCCCCTCTCCTGGGGTCTTCTGCTCTAGGACCAACCGTTGGTAGGCTGTCTTCAGCATGGGATGGATATTGGGATCTTGATGGTTACTCGTCTCCACTAGAGGGGTCAGAAGTCTTCGCACCAGATCCGTATTGGTCCCTATGATGAGGGACATCTTGCTGGCCCCGGGCGGTCTAGGACACACAACTGCCAGGGTGTCAAACACCTCTGTTTTCCCCGCCACAGAGGGATCGAAGGTCAGCTTTATGGGCAGGTAACCATCGTAGGGGAAACTCTGAGCTCCCAGGCCCCATATCTCCAGCTCTTCTATCTTCTGTATAGGCAAATGGCTCAAGTGCCTATCATAGAAGTCTCTGTACAACAAAGTCACTTGAGCTCCAGTGTCCAGGAGGGCCTTCGTGTAGACTCCTTCCACCTGGATGGAGACAGTGGGGGACGGGCCGACCAATTCTTCTGGGTAGGGCCGGGTTGAGGCCACCCTCTTCTGGGGACCCGTCTTCATCCAGTTGGTTTTTGACTTTACTCTTTTTCGAGCCTGGTATGCATTGACCCTCCCCACAGTAATGGGAGTACAAACCCGCTGAGGGATGTTATTGTCTCTTATTTGTAGACATTCCTTCTGAGGGGTCTGGTTTTCTCTCTCTCTCTTCCTTCTATTCAGTTTGGAGTTCACTGAAAGGCATGGGCACCCGGTTGACTCCCTCACCGGGGCCCTCTGAAGTTTCCCGCCGGCTGGCGGTTATCTATCTTCTTCTTCTTGGGACTGGAACATCTACTGGCGAAGTGGCCACTGCCCCCGCAGTTGTAGCATAGCATCTCTCCTCGGTCTCGAGTGGGGCTTGGTGTTGGTGTATCTGGAAACAACTCCCTCCTAGGACTTGGTTTCTCGGCTCCCCCTTGACCTTTTTCCATCATAGCAGTCAACATCTCCATCACCTGGGACATCTGTAACTTCAAAGTGTCCACCTCCTTATCTCTAGCGGGAGTCATGGCCGGTGTAACTATTGCTACCGGTTGTTTGACAGGCTTGGTGAGATGTTCTTCCCTTTTCTCTTCCAGTAGGGCCTCTTCCTCTCTGATCATTCGGATGAGGTCAGTGTACTCCAGATTCTTCCCATCCAGTCGGGCACGCAGTGTCCATGCAATAGGATCCATGGGTTGAGCTCCCCTCAGTACCTGTTGTGCACGGGCCTCATCTACTTTTCCTGGGCTGATCCCCTTCTTTAGGATCATCCTATGCAGGATTTTATCTAAACGTCCCATGTAGTCTGATAGTTTTTCACCTTTCTTCTGGTAGCAATGCTCTAACTGATAAGCAAGCTCAGAGATTTTCTCTGTCCCACCAAATACAGTCTGTAGTACATCTAGGTACTCCTGCGCATTACAGTCTGTCCTGCTCATCTTCAGGTTGCGTACGGCCTCTAGAGCAGGCCCCTTTAGACTTTCCACAATCCTCTGCTTCTTTCTGCGCTCTGGAACTTCCCATTCCTCTAGTGCCTGAGTTGCGCTATCTAACCAATCTTCAAATCCCTCTTCTTCCGAAGGTACAGGTTTCCTCCCTAAAAAACATCCGGAGTTTTCTGTACCCCGACATCGGGTAATCTGTGGGATCCTTCTTGCACTGGGCCACAATCTCCCCCAGGACAGCACACAGTTCTGCGCTAAGGGTGGCCGGTGCTGATCTGAGACTCTCGGGTGAGGTACGGGCCGCAGCCTGCGGTGATCCCGTTGGCGATGGCTCCTCCTTTATTGCGTGCGCCAACCTAAAGGATCTGTTGTCTTGTGTCCGTACACGGTTGCGCTTGCAAGCCTCCGGCATCCCATCCCAGTATTCCACTAGCGCGTACTGATATGAGATGTCTGGGTCTGATTTTATCTCCATCACCCATGGTTCATGGTCTGGGGACACTGACTTCATTAACTCCTCTACGGTCTCAGTCGACCATTGCTCCCCTGGGAGGCTAATGACCACTGACTGACTTGGGTCGGCCTTAGCCGCTTCACACCATGCTCTGACTCCCTGTGGGTCCATGCCAGTACCTCTGGCGTGTTCACCGCTGTCTCAGAATCCCGGATTTACGAGCCCCCACGTATAGCGATACCCTCACTTAAGAGGGCCGCAAGTTTGGTTTGGGCCCTGAGCACAGCTCCGCCAACCCCCCCGGCAATCTGCTCTACCCACTCTGGCACAGTTAGTATCTAGCAATACACATTAAATCACTTATACTCTAAATATGTGTGTGCGTGGGTAACTCAAGCTCATAGACAATCTTTGAAAGTATATAACTGACTTTACTTGTTGTTTTATAAAAGGAATAACATGAATTGAACATTTGGTTTGCAACACATAAGCAGGTCCCTGCAGTAACCAGTAATAAAGATAAACAGAGTAATCAGCATAATAAAGTATTGCTATGCAACTCTAACGCTGCCCTTTTTCAGCTACTTCCCCACATGGGTAAACTAACACCCAGCACTGTCTACCTATGCAGTCAGGCCTGACTGATCTAGATGGAAGTCCAGTGAAACAATATTCGCTAGCAATCTTTCGGTGGTGCACTTGAAGAACAACTTTGTAATCCAAACGAATAATAAAGATAAAGCATCTGTCTTTAAACAGCTCTCACCACCCGGACAAGTCCAATTCCATTTTCTCTGCCTTTTCGTCTAGGAACAGGAATCCACCGACCTCCGAGTCTTCAATCCTTCTGGTGTACTGCAGCAAGAGAAAATGTCTCTCAGGTGCAACTAGGCTGGCAGAGAGCTCTTTGGAAAATAGCATAAGGCCCAGGCTTCAGGCCTTGTCCCTCCAGCAGCTCAGCACAGACCTCCTCTTGCTAGGAGAGAGGGGGGTGTCCAAAGAGAAAGAACTAGGCCTCTCCCCCTCCTTATCTGCCCTCCCCCATAAGTCTCTGGGGCATAACTCAAAACATCCTGGGAACCAGCGGGGTTCTGGGAACAGTAGTTTTATAGTCCTTAAAGAGACCCCGCTACATTTACACACATAGATTTCCGTTCCTGCTCTGTCATGAGCGATCGTAGGTGCCCGGCAGGCATTGCGGCCACTGGGCACGCGCATAGGCTCCTCAGTGACGTGACGAGTGCATGCGCGCCCCCCTATACCAGCAGAAAGCTGAGAACGTCATATGACGCCTGCTCAGGATGGGAGATCCCATCTGCGGATGTCATATGACTATACGTGGGATCTGAAGTGGTTAATAAACTCAAAGTAGACCTTGTTTGAAAATTAAAGGTTTTCTTTTTTGCTATCACTCCTCACCCCCTTGCTCAAATAAAAAATGCTCAAATAAACCTTTAAGACTAAGTTCAATTAAATGCACATTGTTTTGCAGGTAAAAAAAAAAGTGCATTTATTTTTTTTTTCTTAGGAGCCTGAAGAGCATTGCACCGGCATTCAGCAGATCGCTCGTGCAATGGCCGGCTCCTACAGAAACTTAGTGCAGCTGTCTCCCTATATGGACAGACAGTTACCGAAGTGCAGGAAGTGTCAATGAACTACGAGGACCCACATCAGCGTCCTCGCAGTTCATTGAAAACTACAAGCCATCTGCTGTGGTGGCCCTGCCTTCCGTACCTTATCATATAGTGGTGTCTGGGATTTAAAAGCTTCTAATTAAAGCGGAACTTCAGTAATTTTTTCATCTTTCCATCTATAAAATCTTCTGCCCTTGTTATTTTAACTTTGGATAGTAAAACATTTTTTTCTGCCAGTAAATATCTTATACAGCCCACTTCCTGTTACTTGTCTGATGCAAAGCTTAGGCTTATGACATCATTCACAGCTCTTACTCTCTCACTCTGAGAGTTTGCCAGGAAGGGAAGGGGGATGAGTCATCGGAGGGCTAATGAGAGCTGCAGAGCTGGAGGTGTGCCTCTGAGTGTCTGTGTAAACCCAGGAGTGAATAGCCAGCAGCTTCAGCTGCCCACAGTTAAAATGGCTGCAGCCAGGCTTAGTGGAGGGAGAGTTCTGCAGCATATTTGGCAAGTACAGAATCGCAGTATATATAAAATTATATGCAAAGTGGTTGAAGGGAAGCTTCAGAATGGCAAAGATGTTTTTATTACAAATTTTGTGAGCAGACTGCAGATCCTCTTTAACCACATGCCGACTGCTGCATGCAGATATATACGTTGGCACAATGGCAGCAGTGGGCAAATGTACCTGTAAATGTCCCCTTTAATTGGCACGTGCCCACTGCGTACATCATGACCGTGCTCGCGGGAGTCCGCCGGCGGACAGAAGACCTCTCCTTTGTCCTGACTTAGAGTACCAGATCGCTTATGGCGCAAACATTTGCCTGGGGTAAGAACACTTTCTTGTGAGTAGTATCTATGACGAAAACCCAAGTACTCCAATCTTTTTACTGGTCGTATGGATGATTTTTTGGGGGTTGAGAATCCATCCTAAATGTTTCAGATATCTGACCATGCTTATCACATGCTGATCTAGCCCTGCCACAGACTGATCTATCAGTAGCAGGTCATCCAGGTACGCCACCACTGTTATACCGTGGGCTCTCAATCTTGCCAAAGGTAGATCCAGGACCTTTGTAAACACTGAGGTGGAGTGGCCAACCCAAAGGGCAAGGCCACAAACTGAAAATGCTGCTGTTCTACTGCAAATCGCAGGAATCTTTGATGAGCAGGCAAAACTGGAACATTTAGATATGCATCCTTGATGTCTATTGATGCTAGAAGTTCTCCTCCCAGAAGGGTGGATACCACTGAGCGAATTGTTTCCATGCGAAACGAACAAATGTTTAGGAATTGGTTAAGACCCTTGAGATCTAAAATGGGCCTGACATTTCCATTTAGCTTTAACACTGTAAAGAGGTTTGAATAAAACCCCAACCTCTGTTCTCTTAAGGGAGTCTCTGTGATCACCCCCTGAGATAGCAGCCAGTCTAGTGCCTGAAATAAGGACTTTCTTTTTATTGGGTCCTTGGGAAAGCTCGATCTTAGAGAGCGAGATGGTGGAAATTCCTGAAACTCTAGTTTGTACCCCAGACATGGTGGAGATGACCCATTCGTCCTGGATTTCCTCCCGCCAGACTCCTGAGAACTGCCAGAGCCTTTCCCCCACTTGATCAAGCGGGGGCACCTATTCATAAGGAGGCCTTGGGACTCTGCTTTGTAGATTTCTGTCCCCAGGGCTTCTTCTGGCCCTGCGTTTTGTTCTGAGGCATTTCTCTTGGAGTTGACGGCAGAGGCCGTCGTAACTGTCTGGAGGCTGTAAACCCCTGGCGATGGAGAGGCAGAATGTTTGAAAGAAAAATGCTTACTCTTCCTTTTTACTGGAAGAAGGGTATTATTTGGATATATTTATCCAAGTCATCCCCAAATAATAATTCCCCATGAAAGGGAAAATCAGTCAGCAGCTTCTTGCAAGGCAACTCTGCTGACCAATGCTTAAGCCACAAAATCCTGCACATGTGAATTAACAGAAAGGCAAGGCGAGATGCCTGATTATAGAATAGAAATGAATAGAATCTTTAATAGCATCAACCGCACAACAAAAAGCCCTGGGCAATTCTATCAAATCCGGGACCTCTTCCCCTTTGATGACTTGTTTTACTTTGTCATTAAGAGATTGACAGATGCCGATTGTCGATACAGCAGGCTGTGCAACTGCACTAGCCATGGAAAATGAGGCTTTAAGAAATGTCTCCAGTCTCGTATCTGCTGGATCCTTAAACACCTGAACATTGTCTACTGGACAAATAAGACTCTTATTCAGAGGAGAAACAGCCTCATCTACTGCTGGCAAACTCAATTTTTTTTTAAAATTTCTCCTCCATAGGATAAATCTGAGAGAATCTTTTAGTCTGAATTAAATGCCTGGATGATCACAGTCAGCATGAATAAGCTGTTCCGGCAACCGGTGCATAGGAAAAGTATGTAAACCCTGAGGAGACTTCATTGAACCCAAGAGGAGAAAGGTGCTTCAGCCATTTCTGTTTAGGGTAACTTATAACAAAACACACTGTTTCAGTGAGCGATTGAACTAAAAACCTTTGCGAGTGTGTAGCTAAAAACCGAATCCTCTGGGATAGAGTCCTCCAATGAGGAACCATCCTCTTGCCCCTCTAGTGGGCCTCCCAGGGGCACATCCAAATCCTCTACCCACTCTGACCGCATATGCCGACTCCAGGGCAGGGGAAGGGGATCTTTCGCTTTCCTTCCAGCCTGGGAGGAGGATGCGAGCAAACTAGCTACCTTTCCTTCAAACCAGCCAGAGCTGTAGCCAAATCATCTTTAGTGACATAGACAGAGGCTGGAATGTTGGAAGTAGCTACAATGCCTGACTGCTCCAATGGCTCAGCCTGGTTAGCCGCTTCAAGACTTTCAGGAGAGGATTATACTGTGGTGGCATGACTAGGGTGCTCAGACCCTGACCGCTGTGCTTTTGCGCTCCTTCGCTCTGATTTTGTCCCTCTCTTTTGGGAATACATAGTCCTAAGTACACATCAGAGGTACTATTATCATGCATCTATTGCTGAGCTCAGTCTTAGCAATGGTTAATATGCTTCTATCAATGTCAGCAGATGCTAAGTAGATGTGTCTGAATTGCTTGTAGCCAATCACCCAGCGTTTACATGCCCTTAGGACTGTGCCCGTGTCCCTCCTTCAAACGGCACTCTGTACACGGGAATGGCTTATACAAGCCGCCATTCTGCGCCGAGCCCTGCTTCTTTATGGCGACCTCTCAATCCAGAAACTGTGAAGGAGGAGCGCTTTGTGCATGTGTGTGTGGCAGCACACAACGGCAATCCCAGGGGGGAAGGGGGTGAGTAAACTGATGCCTGGATTCTCCCCCCTTCTTCCCCCTACGAGTAGCTGCAGACAGGAGCCTAGGAAACAGACCCTTCACAGGTACTGCTTGACAGAGCTATCCATAGGGACTAGTATGAGTTTATGCTTAACACTACATATGTTAAAATGCCCTCTAGTGGTTAAAGTTATAAATACAGGCAAGACAACATCTACTTAAAGAAGTCCATAGGAATGTCCCAGGATCTTCTTACTATTCCGGCCACAGGGTACAAACTGGAATACTCACAGTGACCCAATCTTCACCCATCACGGCGGGTTGGAGTCATGCCAGACCTTCAAGGAGGGGGTCCCCTTTTAATGTAGGGTCCACTGCCTTGGACCTGTATAGCGCCCTGCCAGAACAAAACCTGTGGTATAAGAATGTGACCAAGGTGCTGTATCCCAGGGCCCAGCTCTCTTAAACAAAGCGTTACGGGCAAAACCTTCTTCCGTACCAAGGCTCGGGTACCATTCACTTTAGCCTTTGATTGTGACCTTTGAATGGATCAGATTGTGCAGCTCCGTGACCTTGCAGGCCTTTCCAGGGAGCTTCTTTAGCAAAAAAACTGAGGTGCTCCCTGTGTGGAAGGGGTTATATAGGGAGGGGACTTCCTGCCTGTAATTACGCCAGTGTCCATCACCTGAAGGTGGCGTATAACTCATACAGTTATTACTGGTGTCTGTGTCCCGTGATGTACGAAATAGAAATATCAATTTCAATTCAAACAGTTAGTTGTGTGCCTGGAGTTTCACTTTTAATTTCTAACCCATAGTAGAAGGACACGTGGGCAGGAGCTATTGTTATTGGACTGTGCACAGGAACCTTGAATCAGAAAAAATAAATAATCAAATGTATCACTACATTCTAAAGTAAAATGTAGCACTCTCTTAGTATAGGATGCTAGGTAAATAACATTTTTGGCTTGCTCTATAATTAGAGGAGCAGTGATTTTTTGCTTTAGTCTGATCGTGGTTTCACAGGCTGGGAATGTGATTGTTTTCCCCTGCCTCTGGGAGAAACGTCCACAGCTTAGGGCAGGAAATTCAAATGACTGGCCTGATTATTTACTATGCCCTGAACAATCCCTAGGGCAGTGTACCCAGAAGGTGGTCTGGGAAGGTGGTAAATAGGCTGAAGCCCAGAGTAGGCTGACTTTTCCCACCTGAGGGATGTATTAGTGAGTTTGGGGGGGCTGCTTGCCCCTGAGGAATCCCTGGACTTACTGCTGAGCTTCTCTATCCAGGGATCAAGCCTAGGGAGGTGTCTGCTCTGAGACTTGTGAGTAGAACCATGAGGTTTTCCTATCCTGGAGCTATCCAATGGTTACCAGCTTTGAGACTTCAACTGCCCTGCAGGCTATCTCATGGTCACCAGTTGTGCGAGCTCAACTGTGCTATCTTTACTGAGAGTCCTCTGCAAACTGTTTTTAAGCGTTTTGGAGTGTCCCATGCTCCTTACCCCTCTCCTGTTGAAGTTCTACAAGCAATAAACCCCAAAAAACTCATCATGTAAACTGTTCAATGGAGCCGGAGTGAATGTACAGTTGTCTGTATGAATTTAGGCCTCTGCACTGTTTTGAGGAAAAAAATGTTAAATGAGTGGCTTCTATGGGGATAACGCTACGAAACCTAGACATGTGGTGCTTACAATATGTTTGAGCTAACTGGTGAGCAACTTCAATTCAAAGCACCCTTGGTCTTAGAGACAAACTCTTTAAAATATATACCTGAGATATCTTCCACACCAGCATGCTGGTCTTCCTAAATAAAAAAGACTGCTGACTGCCACCTAGTGGACAGGTGTTTAACTGTAAATTTGACAAATTATCTTGAGATAACACTCTTTCAGTATGCACTGAGCCAACATTATGTACATCCACTGCAAGAGGAGTTTTACCTTTGCTAAGAAAACTTTGTGAAGTTGATTGGTTAATCAACTTATGTGCCTATAACTTAATGCTTACTGTGATTACCCAGTATGTTTTTAAAAATGTAAGCGTTTTTATCCACTTGACCTTGCGAAGATTTACCCCTCTTCATAATGACCAGGCTACCTTACCTTAACTGACAATTATTTGGTCATGTGATACTGTACCCAAATAAAGTTTATGTCCTTTTTTCCCCTCAACTAGAGCTTTATTTTGGTGGTATTTGATCACCCCTGTGTTGTTTTTTTTTTGTACTAAAAACAAAAAAAGACAGACAAGTTTAAAAAAAAAAAAAAAAAAAATATATATATATATATATATATATATATATATATATATATATATATATATATATATATATATAAATAATCCAAAAAAAATTAAAAAAAATCTAATTTCTTGATATATTTAGGCCAATATGTATTCTGCAACATGTAAAAAAAACAAAAAAAAACATTAAGCATATATTGATTGGTTAAAGTTATAGCATTTTTTTTCAAACTATGGAATATACACTGGAATTTTTATTTATTTGTTTTTTTACTAGTAATGGCAGCGATCAGCGACTTACAGCGGGACTGCGATATTGCAGTGGACATTCAGACACTAAATTACACTTTTTGGGAACCAGTGACACTAATATAGTGATCAGTGCTAAAAATATGCACAGTCCCTGACACTGGCTGGAAAGGGGTTAAACATCTAGGATAATCAAAGTGTTAAATGTGTGCCTAGCCAGTACTTTGGTGTACTGTGGGAGGTGCTTTTACGGGGGGGGGGGGGGGTAATCAATTTTATTTCCTGGTTTGCGGGGAAAGAAAGTCTATTCGTTCCCCGCTGACAGGAAAGGTCTCTGCCTTGTTTACCTATGCAGAGCCCTGTCCTTTGTAAATTCATGATGATAGCCGGGTGCTGGCGGTAATCCATTGAATGAAATTTTCGACAATTTCATGCTCCCAACTTTGTAGGAACAGTTTCCTCACCCATGTGTAGCACCCTCTAGCTAGTGTGCTAGATGTACATAGTTTAGTTGTTAAGCCTTGTACACACGGTCGGAGAATCCGTCGGAATGTGTCCTATTGGACCGTGTCGTCGGATAATCCGACTGTGTGTGGTATGCATCGGACTGATTGCGTCCGAATCTCCGTCGGACCCAATTTTCCAACATGTTGGAAATATTTCCCGACCAACTGGGCCGGTCGGACCTAATCCGATCATGTGTAGAGCATTTTGATCGGACCAAGTGCCACGCATGCTCATATCAAATTCCTACATCAAAGCTATTGGCTACTAGCCTGAATGTAGTCCCATCGTAACGAAATTACGTCATCACGTTCGGAAAGATCGGATTTTTCGCCAACTTTGTCTGACCGTGTGTATGCAACAGTTTCGGACAAGATCCGACGGACAAAATCCGACGGATTTGGTTGGCAAAATCTCCGACCGTGTGTACAGGGGCTTAGTGTAGGTAAATGGGCTTGGCTGGGAGCCAGGCCTCGGCTGAATCTGGGTCAGGGAGGCTGTATGACTCATCTAGCAGCTCTTCTGATGCCTTCCCCTGTTTCCTGGAACCTTGGAGAAGATTCTAGATGAAGTAGGTGGAGGATAGGAGGGGCTGTCATGCATATTTATGATGCATTGGCCAATCTCCGGCAATGGGCTGGCAGGGGGCAGAACTTACCTCATAATTAGTCATGGGCCATACCGGCAGGGGCAGTTGGGCGGAAGATAGAGATGGAGTGCTGAGGTGGCTTTAGGAGGCCCTGCCTCCTAGTCTGGGGGGGGGGACCTCTCAAGCCTGGGGCTCGGGTGCTGGAAAATTCCTCTTACCACTAGGGTTGCCACATCATCCATTTAAAACTAAACACAAAATTTCACACAGGTTCTGTGGCTGATTAAGGTGGTAATTAAACTCACTTGGTGCCTAATCTGCATTAAATTAGCCTCAGAACCTGTATGGGTTTAAGGGGATGAGGTGGCAACCCTCCTTACAACAAACAGAGCAAACCCTAACAGGAGCAAGTTAGAGGACAGAAAGAGCAGGTCAGCACGTCATGAGAGTCAGCCGGGTGGGCTGGTGAGTGTCAGTCTGCAAGACTGTGGGGAGAAGTTAGGCTGGAGGGCTAGTGACAGGGGCAGCTGCAGCCAGGTGGGTTGGCAGTGCCCGAAGAGGTGGTGCTGGGATCAGTGACCACAGAGAGACAGTGCTCGGAAATTGCAAACTGTGTCACCCATCTTATCTCCAGTCCATGCCTGTAATGAGCCTTTGTTATCAAATGTTAAGGTGACATAGTTGGGTTTCTGCAAGCAAGTGTGTGCTGGAGGAAGAAGTGGAGTGTAAATAGGACTGTATATAGGAAGAGTTGTCCCTGAAGTGGTTTTGAAGTCAAGTGGGCATCCCATAAACTCCAATCCCTATCCAAGTGTATATTCTTTAATAAAAACAAAAAAAAAGTAACTGACTTTTCTCTAACTCTGTGGAAATTCGGTGTATCTGGCTATGGCGAGTGGGGGATCCCAATCTACTTGCGGCTCCTAAGGGGGTGCGCTACACATCTTTGAGTTGGATGTGGGAATCACTTTGCTGAGCTAATGTATTTTGCAGACAGGGAGTCCTCCCCGCTGCCAGAATACAATGATTAGTGTTGCTGGCTTTACCTGGCAGCAATGATAATTCTGGAAAAACCTGACAGGGTGGCTGTACATTGAGTTATGTATAACCAGCTAGCTCATACATGGATCGAATTTGTCTGGACCCTGCTGAAATGGCTGGAGTTCGATCCATGTGTTGCCGGCTTTCGTTGTGCATCAGTGTTTATTCTGCTCTAATAGAAAGGGAATGGCAGGGGATGGGTTTTCTGGAGTCATCAGTCACTGGAAGGAGTGGTGGTAGACTGTAATTGTTTACTTTCCCTTTGTCCACAGGGTGTTAACTCTGTAACAGACATTGTCGTTACTATAAAGGTGCACAGTTCTTCAAGGCATTGTCTCTACTAACCACACACACCCTCCTAATGTCAGCAGGTATAGGCTCTACCTGTCTGTCAGTTAAGGACTTATGAAGATGGGTTAAGAGCTTTATAACTGCACTTTTATAAGTAGTGATAAAATGTGTCTCTTCTAGTTATCCAGGTAGGAATAATACTGAATTAGCATGTAGGAGTTTGTAACTTACAAGTTTAGGCAGAATGGTGTCAATGGCTTTTGTAGACAGTCAACCTTACAGCCAAGCTAACTGAATAATTGGGACAATTTTGGTTTGGCTTCTAGCGCTATTGATTTTGCAAGGAAACATGGGATGGATGATTGTTAGGATCAAACCTGTCCTGCATGTTTAGCCCTGGTGCATTCACCTTTGAAAGATAGGTGATCTTTTGGCCAAATTAGCAAGAGACATCACAGTGTTACTGCCCTACAATGGTCCTATTGTTCTTTAACATCCTGGGTGTATAGTGGGTCTAATTATAAGAAATTATGCCCAACTTCATTTTTATCCTGGTATGTGCCCAGGATGGCTGTCATCTCTAAAGTCAGACCCAACACATGAAACAAATTTCTAAGGATGATGATAGTAATAGAGAATAGGAATACGGTATTAGTGTTGGACTTGGGCAGGCTGAGGAGTGCAGACTTGACACAGCGCAATTTGTATGTGTGTAACCTAGGGTTGCCACCTGTCCGGGATTCACCCAGACAGTTCGGGTTTGGAATCATGCGTCTGGGTTTCAGATGGTCTGAAACCCAGACACATTATTCACACTGGACTATGACTTCCCAGCAGGGTAGTTGGCTGCAGTTGTCTAAGCCGAAAGTGTCACTGTAACACACTGCCAAGCACTAACACCCTCCCCCCCCCCATACGGATGGGAGAGGAAAGAGGGATCTGTCTCCCCCTTACATGAGATTCCTCTCCATCCATCAGAGTTCTCAGTGCCCTCCCTTAAATCAGGGTTCCCAGAGCATCCCTTATGTCAGAATCCCCAGAGTTTTCCCTTACATCAGAGTCTACAGTGTAAGAGAAATCTGCAATTTCAGATGTAAAGGGGGACTTTGTGGATTCAGATGTAAAAGGGGAACTCTGTGGACTCTGATGTAAAGGGGAAACTCTGTGGCTTCAGATGTAGACAGGGACTCTGTGGACTTTGATGTAAAAGGGGACTCTTGTGATTAAGTTCATATGATTAGAAGTGTTATTTAATCACAAAGTATATCTATAGTTTATACTATAAAAACAATTGCTGTGCGCCGCTAAAATGTTCGGGTTTGACTTGAAGAAAAGATGGCAACCCTAGTGTAACCCCAATAAGAAATGTGCACACACCCTCCTTTCTCTGCTTGCACATATAGCCCCATCTGCATTTTAAAGTATTACTAAACCCACAACAGTAAAAACAGTCTATATATGCAGTAAAGCATGCTTGTTATACTTACTGTAGAACCTAAAGGGGTTAAAAAGGCTGTTTGATCCCGTCTTCTCTCATCTTGCCCTTTTTTTACTGTCCCCAATGCATGTGCGGGTGGAACAGAGTATTGGAGGCACTCAGCATATCCTCAGTTTGGTGTGTATTGCTAGAGTTATTTATTTATTTATTTTTTTGGGTGCATGTGCTTAACACAGGGCCAATCAGCACTGTCCAGACAGAAAGTCAGGGGTCATATAGCCTCATAGGATAGTCAGAGGAGAATGAAAACTCCTCCTACAAGCTTTAACTAGTTCTCGGCCAGACACTCATAGAAGTCACAAGACTGCTATATACTGCTCATGAGAAAAGGTATTTAGCAGTTTATATTTATTAAAATAATTGCATTTACATTTTCTGTGTACTGTGGGAGACGAGATATAGTGAATGCAGGTTCTGGGTTTAGAAATACCTTAATTTATAGCTCAAACAGTCAGAAAGCCAGTGCTGTACTTTCCATCAGAAAGAAAAGAATGCTCTTCAAAATAAGTGTCATAGGTACACCACTGTATTGAGTGTTTATTTGTTATATAAGGATTGTATACACATAAAAAAAATATTAAACTTCAGTCTATAAAAAAAATTGGGTCTATTTTGTAGAGATGTAAGAGTAGTAAGAGTCTGAGTATTTTAGCAAAAAACAATTGGGCACCCTTTAGTCTACAAAAATGATGTGTGTTGTCAGCCCACAAAAAAAGGGCAGGACTCAAACCAGCAAAACCTTTTTGCTGCTAGGTGAAAGTGCTACACCACTATGATGCCCAAATATGTATCTATAGATATAGATTCTTGTGTCCACCGGCAGAGAGACGTTGGGTAGATGCCACACTCCCAATTCTGGAGGCATAATAATGGTCTAGCACAGGGGGTCTTCAAACTACGGCCCGCCAGTTGATCAGGAACTACAATTCCCATCATGCCTAGTCATGTCTGTGAATGTTAGAGTTTTACAATGCCTCATGGGATGTATAGTTCCGCAACAGCTGGAGAGCCGTAGTTTGAAGATTCCTGATCACTCTAGCAGGTCTTGACATTCAGGTATAGACATATGCATCAAATTCTTTAGAAATAGAGACAATATAATTAAATTTATGATTCTGTAATAGAGGGGCATAACAATTTTTTGATCATGTTATTTGGTGAAACAGGGAAAAAAACATATGTTTCCTCTTTAATTGGAATTGCTGTTGCTGTCCTGTATGTCTAAAAATGCTTTAATAAAAATCTATTGAAACAGGGAAATAGAAAAAATATATATAAAATACATATTATATTATATTATTGTTGCTGCAAAATGATCTGCCTCTAGCGCGACAACTATCTCTTGTCTTCATTAAAAGTTTCTCTCGCTGACCTCTGCTGGCAGAACTCCTAAACACCAGTACCCACTAGCTGAAAAAGTTCAAATAATAACTGTAAAATAAAAATTTTAAGTTGAACTCAAGTTTCTGCCTTTTATACCTGTATACCTATAATTAGTTCTAAATGTACTAAAGGTTACTCTATACTGCACATCCCCCCTGTTGAAATAAAACAATCCCCAACCCCCTACCACCCTGCCACTCAGAGCAATGCGTATAACCTGTTAAACTCAGCCAATCAATTCAATAGGGCTGTTGCACAACTGACAGATGCAGCACATTATTTCCATTGTAAAATTGGTGTTCTGCAGAAAAAAATAAAATATGGAGAAGTGAGTGAAATGCCATCTGTACCCCCCCCCCCCCCCCCCCCCTCCAGAATGCATGGTCAATTGCCAGGTTCCAGGACGGTCACTTAGGGCAGTGCTGGGACAAGGTCCTTTAGCACCTAAGGCAAAAAATGCTCCCTTCCTACTATTGGCTGTGAACAATTTCTGCACCTAAGATTGTAGGTCATGCCCTTTTTTGTGCCCACTCCTTGTCACAGGGCCCAGGGCAGCTGACACTTCTGCCCACCCCTTGGCCCAGCACTACTTGGGGGCAGAGGCCATGCCATTCACTGATATTAGGGACTTTGCAGGGATGGTGGTGGAGATCAAATCAACAGAAAAGTAATTATATACCCTAGAGAGTGCCATCTCCTGAATGCTCTTTTTTTGTTTTATTTTTATTGGCCAAACACAAGCAAATGTTCCCAGTTGCAGCACAGCCATATTGAACTGAATTAAATGGCTGGGCTTTGTTGGGGTTGCAACCCAAAACATTGTGGCCGTGGCATGTGAATAGCCCCCTCCAGCTGCATTGTAGGTTTTAAGTTGGTGGTTAGGGTGTGGCAATTCCAAGACTTAACCACTTTTTTTTACTGCCCCCTGGCTGCCCATGTGAAAGAGGCCTTAAATTGGTTGTAAAGACTGATGGCTTTTTACCTTCATGTTTTTAATGCATAAAGGTGAAAAACCTTCAGTATGCAGCTCCCCCGGCGCTAGCAGCCCCCCCCCCCTCTTCTTACCCAAGCCCATTCGCGATCCAGCGATGTTCACAAAAGCAGCTGATCTCCCACTGCTTTCAGTCACAGCCAAAGAGGAGGGCGCAGGGGCCTAGCTGAGCCCAGTTCTGTGTGTGTTTTGGACACACAGAGCAGGGCTCAGGAGCGAGCACACACATGAGTGCCTCTATAGCAGGTAGCTTGCTATGGGAGCAATCAGAGAAAAGAAGGAGTCAAGAGCACTGGCGGGCAGCCCAAGAAGAGGAGGATTGAGGCTGTTATGTGCAAAACCACTGCACTGAGCTGGTAAGGATAACATGTTTATTTTTATTTTTTTAATTACCTTTAATATCACTTTAATCTGATTCTACTGCAAAGTTGTGCATAGAATTGTGGTTTGTTGGTGCCAAACCATCACTTCCAGGACTCCTTGTTCTTGTTTACACCGAAGATAGTTATTAATGACATTGGCTGCATGTTTTCCTGCACAGAATGTGGAAACAAAGCTAAGCAACTCAACATGCACAAAAACATAGGAACTGGGGTGCAGAAAATTGGCAGCAGGTGCTCTGGACTAATGAGTCAAAATTTGAAATACACCCCTCACATTTTTGTAAATATTTTATTATATCTTTTCATGTGACAACACTAAAGAAATTACACTTTGCTACAATGTAAAGTAGTTAGTGTACAGCTTGTATAACAGTGTAAATTTGCTGTCCCCTCAAAATAACTCAACACACAGACATTAATGTGTAAACCACTGGCAACAAAAGTGAGTACACCCCTAAGTGAACATGTCCAAATTGGGTCCAATTAGCCATTTTCCTTCCCCAGTGTCATGTGACTCATTAGTGTTACAAGGTCTCAGGTGTGAATGGGGAGCAGGTGTGTTAAATTTGGTGTTATCACTCTCACTCTCTCATACTGGTCACTAGAAGTTCAACATGACACCTCATGGCAAAGAACTCTCTGAGGATCTGAAAAAAATAATTGTTGCTCTGCATAAAGATGGCCTAGGCTATTAGAAGATTGTCAAGACCCTGAAACAGAGCTGCAGCACGGTGGCCAAAACCATACAGCAGTTTAACAGGACAGGTTCCACTCGGAACAGGCCACGCTACGGTTGACCAAAAAAGTTGAGTGCATATGTTCAGCATCCTATCCAGAGGTTGTCTTTGGGAAATAGACATATGAGTGCTGCCAGTATTGCTGCAGAGGTTGAAAGGGTGGGGAGTCAGCCTGTCAGTGCTCAGACCATACTCTGCACACTGCATCAAATTGGTCTGCATGGCTGTTATCCTAGAAGGAAGTCTCTTCTAAAGATGATGCACAAAAAACCTTCAAACAGTTTTCTGAAGACAAGCAGACTAAGGACATGGATTACTGGACCCTTGTCCTGTGGTCTGATGAGACCAAGATAAATGTATTTGGTTCAGATGGTGTCAAGCTTGTGTGGTGGCAACCAGGTGAGGAGTACAAAGACAAGTGTGTCTTGCCTACAGTCAAGCATGGTGGTGGGAGTGTCATAGTCTGGGGATGCATGAGTGCTGCCGGCACTGGGGAGCTACAGTTCATTGGGGTAACCATGAATGCCAACATGTACTGTGACATACTGAAGCAGAGCATGATCCCCTCCCTTTGGAGACTTTATTCCAACATAATAACGACCCCAAACACACCTCCAAGACAACCACTGCTTTGCTAAAGAAGCGGAGGGTAAAGGTGATGGACTGGCCAAGCATGTCTCCAGACCTAATCTCTATTGAGCATCTGTGGGGAATCCTCAATTGGAAGGTGGAAGAGTGCAAGTTCTCTAACATCCATCAGCTCCGTGATGTCATCATGGAGGAGTGGAATAGAACTCCAGTGGCAACCTGTGAAGCTCTGGTGAACTCCATGCCCAAGAGGGTTAAGGCAGTGCTGGAAAATAATGGTGGTCACACAAAATATTGCCACTTGGGCCCAATTTGGACATTTTCACTTAGGGATGTACTCACTTTTGTTTTGGTTTAGACATTAATGGCTGCGTGTTGAGTTATTTTGAGGGGACAGCAAACTTACACTGTTATACAAGCTTTACACTCATTACTTTACATTGTAGCAAAGTGTCATTTCTTCAGTGTTGTCACATGAAAAGATATAATAAAATATTTACAAAAATGTGAGGGCTGTACTCACTTTTGTGAGTTACTGTAATTATGTCCGATGGATCGTGCGTGGACTCCATCGGACCTTTGCTGTTCAAAAATCTGACAGACTTTAGAAATAGAACATGTTTCAAATTTTTCCGACGGACTTGAGTCCTGGTCGAAAAATCCGTTCGTCTGTATGCTAGTCCGACGGACGAAAATCGACACTAGGGCAGCTATTGGCTACTGGCTATGAACTTCCTTATTCTAGTCCGATCATACATCATCACGTTTGAATCCGTCGGACTTTGGTGTGATTGTGTGTGGCCAAGTCCGTCCATTCGGAAAGTCCGTCGGAACTCTGCCGAAAGTCAGTCGGAAAGACCGTCAGACCCAATACGTCAAAAAGTCCGGTCGTGTGTACACGGCATAAGTGTAACTAGAAGAATTGATGCTGTTTTGAAGGCGAAAGGTGATCACACTAAATAACAATTTGATTTGTCTTTTTCTTTTGTTCATTTACTTTCCATTTTATTAATTCATAAAAATAAACTAGGAACTATTCTATACCTGAAAGCATTCTTAATTTATAGCATTTTTTCACACCTGCCTTAGTCTTTTGCACGGTAACTTTATTTTACTTCAGCAGAAAAACGTGTATTTTCTATGACCCTCCACCTTCCACACCAATACAAGAGGCTTTCAGCCAACTCGATTAATTTTTATTTTTTTACATTTTGGATACACAGTATGGAGGGTGGATACAGACCTACAGGAAAAAAAATTAGACCCTTGGTGAAAGCAAGTGAAGAGCCAGACTTTATTAGAAAAAGCTCTCCACTAACCTAGGAGGAAAAAGAAACCGGCGGGTGATCCATCCAGGCCACCACATTCCACCCACAACTACCCTATCATTTCAAGGTGGACCTGAAGAGCAGATCATTTTAGTGACTGTGGATCACGATAGTGTTGCAGCCTGGATAAGAAGCGTTTCAGCAACAGAACGGTTAACATTCATGTGACACATGTGGGTAAAATCCTGGTTCCATCTGATGAGGTCACAAGGAAGGGTTCCCATGGAGACGAAGCACAGCACTGATGCAATGTAGAGGGGGTGGATATTGAGTAGGAGGAATAGAACACCATTAACTTTATTCGTTATGTAGGAGTACGGTAACCTCCCACATCTATCACTGAAGCAAGCTCTCCCATCCGTTCTAGAAAATCACACTTTCCACTAGATAAACTGTCCCAACAAACATGGAGTCCAGAGCTTAAAGTGTAAGTTCACTTTTGCACTTCATAGATCATAGCTCCATATATTCCTGATTTCTTTCATTTACATCATTTAAGAATGTAAGTCATTTCTACATATGTGCTCTAGGTACTACCGGTCCTTTTGGAATCAGTTGTCCTGCTGGGAATACATAAGCTCAGAGTTTAACACATAAGAAAAAAGCATCTAAACAAAAGTCATGGTGGCTAGGTAATGTTTGCATCCATCCCAGCATTGAACTATTAAGGTTGAATTACATTTATGCACTGGAACTTGTTATACACTGACACATTGCGGTGCTGTTCATTTTGAATAGCATTCCGATGCACTACTAAGGCAACATACATGCATTACAAAGTGCTGCAAAGCACTGTATTGTGTTAAAGGGTATTTCAGCAAATATTTTCTGACACATCTGAGTTTTGGGATGTTTTTATGCAACTGATTCAATGAACTATCTTAACACAGCATACAATAACGCACCACACATATGCAAAGGGCTCCTAAAACAATCTAGTATGCTGCAGGTGGACTGTATTGACTACAAATCTGTTTTTACCTCTAGCTGATGCACCCTGGAGTTTAGGCAGAGATGCTCCTCACAAATTTACTTGCCAGGAGTAGTTATGCTGGTTAGAGATCTATTGATTTCTCCCTAAATTTGGTCTTGTTGCACTTTTCTCTTCTACCACTAGGGGGTCGGGCACTTGGTGGTACTAGATATGAGAAGGGCAACTCAAGGTCAGGTTATGGGTATATGGAGCTTCTCAGACAATCTACAGGGGTTTTCTTAAATTCCTTGGCCTTCTGGGATAGCTGGACAGCTGTCTGGGTGGACGTGTGTCATGTTGCCCCAGGCTGCTAGGCCTATCCCGGAGCATCTGATGGCTAGGTTGTCTGAGAGCATATCCAGAAGCAAGAAAGCAGTGCAGGGTTGGGATTGCAGTCCAACCAGAAGTGATGGTTCTGTTAGCTGGAGAATCTGTTAGTGATCGGATGTAGAAGGGAAGCTGTCGCCACAAAAGGGACTAACCACCTTATTACCAGGGATCACATTGAGTAACTGAAGCAAGTACCAGAGCAGTATTCTCACCAAACGGGCACGGTGGAGAATCAGGAAACGTCAGGCGGTGATCAAACCAGGGACCCAGTAAGCGGAGGTGCCTTGTGTGTCAAGGTAGGGACTGAGCAGGCCAGCGGGGGTGAAGCTTGAGAAGTATTGAGAATGCCAAGCTAGGGACCTAGCAGAGTGGCGTGGGTAGCGCTTGATGAAGATAGCACTGTGAAGATTGGAGGAGCACAAAGGGATTCAGTGGCAGTGAATCAGAGGGTCTAGTGAGAGACCAGGAGCTCAGTGGGCTGAGGAACTACAAGGAAAAGTTGTAGTGAAGGCGAAAGAACTGTTATGCTTTGTGTCAGGAACTGTTAAAGACTGTTGCCATAGGAGACAGCATTTCTGCATGTGTAGATGTGGCTTCTGACTGGGGGCCTTTCCCTGCACAGCTTTCCTCCTATTGAAGTCTCTGAGTCTGCTAATTTAAACTTGCAACTACTTAAGGGTTTCCCGGCCCTAACCCTCTTACCCCCCAAAAGTTTGTAAGAGAACTAAACATCTCTTTTGCAATCAAGAAGTGTCTGGCACCCAATGAATTTGTCCACTTTGCACCTACTATGCATCACACAACACCACATACAGAAGGATGTCAGCTATCTCTGGCTCTGGAAGTTCTCATTAGACCGAAGGAGGCTGTAGACATTGCTACACTAGCAAATGTGTGCCTGTAAATTAATGGTAAAAAGGCCAAAGAGAAAAAGGTGTTCCAATAAAGTGACCTTTTCTTTTAATCTTTTTTCTCTGTTATATTTTTCCTATTCACAACCATGAAGACCATGGAAAGGTCCCATTGACCCCATCCCTGGCTTAGCAGAACATCACAACCATAAAGACCATAGAAAGGTCCCATTGACCCCCATCCCTGGCTCAGCAGGACATCATACCTGAATTTATCCATGCCCCCCCCCCCCCCTTCTCTTAAGAGAGAAGTCTGGGGTAGTATAAAAAAAACAAAAAAACATTCATACTCACCTAGGTGGATGCAGCATCAATCCAATGCCGCGTCTGTCCCCCGCCACCAATAATATCAAGAACTGAGTGATCAAAGACAGCTGATCAATCAGTTATCGTACTTCAATGAGCAGAACGATGCAAGGTCACTTTTATCGGTGACGGGAGAGGGGGCTCCCCCCCCCCCCCCCGCTTACCGGAGCCGTTGGCAGTGACATGAATGATGGGATCTTCACCCTTGCTAGGCATGGAGATGAGTGAGGGGAAGATGGCCCCACTCGTCTCCATAACATTGCAGGCAGAAGCGACGTCAAAACATCACTTCCGTCCATAGCTCTTAAACGGCCGTTTTATTTATTTATTTATTTTTTTAATTACACATTAAATTACACATTAAATTACAAATTACACATTATTTATTACTGTATTTTTTCTATTACAAGGGATGTTTACATTCCTTGTAATAGGAGTAAAAGTGACACAATTTTTTTTTTTAAAACAGTGTAAAAATAAAAAACAAAAGGTAAAATAAATAAGATTTTTTTTTTAAAATGTGCCCCGTACCATTAATCTCGCTTGTAGAAGCGAACCCATACATGAGTAGCACCCGCATATCAAAATGGTGTTCAAACCACAGATGTGAGGTATCACCGCGATCGTTAGAGCGAGAGCAATAGTTCTAGTCCTAGACCTCCTCTGTAACTTAAAACATGCAACCTGTAGAATTTGATAAGCAGACAGATTTTACTGTTGTGGGTTTGGTAACACTTTAAAGAAGGCAGCATATTATAAGTGTGTTGGATTTGGTGGCAAGGGGCATTCCTAGAGGCGATTCAGTTCGCATTGTGCGCTATACAAGTATTTCATTCATTCATTCATTCATTCCCCCCCCACTCCCCCCCCCCAAGCTTATGCAAATAGATACAGAAGACTGATGGGCCTTTGGCACTTATTGCGTGGTCCTCGGGACCTCTACAGAGAACAAACTTTTTTTTGGGCGTTTACCTAAATTAGACCTAAAGTCAAAATATTTTTACATAGGGGTTGCCAACGTCATGAACATCTATAGAGTCCCGAAGCAGTGTTTACAACAAGGGAGCCCAACATACCAAAGGCCAGGCATTAGCCGATTATCCCCTTCAGCAGGGATAACGTAGGTGTTTTTGGCAATGTCACAAGCATCCATAGGGTCCAAAAATGGTGTTTACTCCGAAACAGCCAAAGGACTTCAGGGTCTCCTTCACCCTGTTAGGTTCTTTAACCACTTGCCGACTAACCGTCGTCATTAGACTGCGGCAGGTCGGCACGATCCCACAAACCGTCATAGCTGTACGTCGGCTCCTTAAAGCAGGATAACAGGTGCACGCGTGCCCACTGCATGGCGGGTGTGCCAATGCGTGTGTGCCAATGCAGATGAGAGCGGGCGGTCCGCTGGTGAGAGCATGGGCATGAGCGGGCTGGCCAATCAGGGAGCTGACGGGCGAGGGAGCATAGAGATGACATCATCTCTCACCACCCGGCAACCGCGCTGCATCCCTGCAGTGCAGTTCCCCCCTCACTGTGCAGGCAGCCAGGAAGCAGAGAGATGACATTATCTTTCTGCTGCCTGACTGATAATCTGCTGCCTGACTCCGTGACACAGCAGGAAAGTGACAGAGCAAGTCAAAATCCATAATGTGTGGCAGGTGACATGGCAAATGACAACCCAGGACGTGGCAAGTGACAATCTGTAATGTGTGGCAGGTGACGTGGGAAGTGAAAATCCGTGACGTGGCAAGTGACAATACGTAACATGTGGCAGGTGACATGGCAAGTGAAAATCCGTGACATGGCAAGTGACAATCCATAATGTGTGGCAGGAGATGTGGCAAGTGACAACCTGGGACATGGCAAGTGACAATCCGTAATGTGTGGCAGGTGACGTGGCAAGTGACAACCTGGATGTGACAAGTGACAATCCGTAACATGTGGCAGGTAACGTGGCAAGTGAAAATCCGTGACGGGGCAAGTGACAATCCATAATGTGTGGCAGGTGGCGTGGCAAGTGACAACCCGGGACGTGGCAAGTGACAATCCATAATGTGTGGCAAGTGATAATCTAGACGTGGAAAGTGACAATCTGTAATGTGTGGCAAGTGACAATCTAGGACGTGGCAAGTGACAGTCCGTAATCTGTGGCAGGTAACGTGACAAGTGACAGTCCGGGTAGTGACAATCTGCATCTGGTGGCAGGCGACATGGCAAGTGGACAATCCGCAATGTGTGGCAGGTGATGTGACAAGTGACAATCCTTAATGTGTAGCAGGTGACGTGGCAAGTGACAATCCAGGACGTGGCAAGTGACCATCCATAATGTGTGGCAAGTGACCATCCAGGACATGGCAAGTGGACAATCCGCAACACGTGGCAGGTGACATTCCGCAACGTGTGACAAGTGACAATCTGCATCTGGTGGCAGGCGATGATGGCAAGTGACACGCTCAGGGATCCCACTGATTTTGCATTATGGTGAGTTTAACTATTTTGTTTTATATAACAGAAATTGGTTAGAAGGCATGGAGGTCTGCAATGTGTGCCCATCAGGGGCTGCATACAGTATACTGCATACTTTGTTATTCAAAATTAATATAGGCTGTTGCCTGGGTACTGTGCCACATGAGTGTGGTAGTCTGTTGTTCAATGGCATTAGTTCATTTTTTTTTGTGGGGGGGGGGGGCATACAACATTTTGCTATGGAGCCCTGTGATTTCTAGTTATGCCCCTGAGTGCATCCCTCCAAAGTCAGAGAAATCCCTGGTAGTCATCATAATCCGTTACCCCACTGGAAGATCTCCCTTCTATTCCTTTCCTAGTAACAGCTTAAAGTTTTTAATTTTCTTTCACTTTCTTTCACTCTTCTCAGATAGCAAGCAATTGAGCTGCAAGTTTGAAATTGATTTCTAAGCTATTGCTAGACTAAACAGGCTTCACAAGTTTGTGTCACAATTGTAGCAAGTCTGCATTGCATGACCTCAGATCAACTTTCTTTGCAAACATTCTGCAAGTCTTTTTCAAGTTCTGGATCATTTATGTTGTGCAATAGTCATCCCACCACAGGGGTCACTGTGGCTGAATTTTCTTACTGTAGACTCACCACTGCAACTTTGCTCTTGCTAGACACTTGCCATGAAAATTTGCTACAAATCGGAAAAGTGTCAACTAGAACATGTGCTTCAAGTGCTCTGCAAGTCTATAACTTGCCAGTGAAAATGTGCAGCAAGTTAACAAGACTTACAATTCAATAATGCCACCAATTTGTGGCAAATAATCCTTAAAATCTGGGTTGGTGATAATAGTTACCAGGACAAATAGAGAAGGTGAATCTCTCTAATGGGGACACAGACAGGAACAAAAACTGTCAGGTGTTCTAATCCTTCTAAACGATATCTAAAACTACAAAGAAAAAGTTTTGCCTTTAGGCTAGGTTCACACCGTAGCGATGCGGGAACGCCGCGAATCCGCAGCGTTTTCCGCATCGCATGCCTCCCGCCGGCAGTTCACACTGCCCTATGCGGACTGCTGGGAGTGTCAATGAAATGTCAATGACACCCCCAGATCCGTCCGCATATCGCAGTGCGATCTGCACACTCGGACAGGAATCGGATCTCATGGTGTGAACACCCATGCAATCCGATTCTGCTGCGGACCAAAAAAAGGGTCCCGTGCGAGTTTGCGGCGGGTGCGATGCGAATTCAGCCATACTATCTGTATACTATCTGTATGGCTGAACTCGCATCGCTACAGAGATCGGATGTGATTTGCACTGCAGTGCGGTGCGAATCACATCCGGATCTCCCACCCGCAGCGGTGTGAACCCAGCCTAAGTGATACTTTAAGTCAGTGAAGGCAAAAACGAAAAATCGTATCAAATACTTACCGTAATTTTTCTTTTCCTGACACCAAACCATGGCAGCATACTAGTGATAGGCTCCGCCTCTCATTCACTCCCTCAGGACCAGTGAATAGCATAAATGAAAGGCCTAGTTAGGCCCCACCCAATTCTTTGTAATTAGCTACATACCGAAATGTACAAGGATGGGTCTGTATGCTGCCATGGTTTGGCACGTTGTTACGGTAAGCATTTGATAAAATTTTACATTTTCCTGACGCCACCATGGCAGCATACTAGTGATAAATAACTAGCTGACATTGTGGGTTATACTTGTCAAATCAATTTTTAATTAGAATGGGACAGAAGACAGAACTGTCAGTCCTTCCTCCATGGTCCACTAATGGCAAGACCCCCAGCTCTACTCCGTACCACTTGAAAAGGTATCCTGGGGTGACCATGATACTTCCTTGCAGATGGATTCCATGGACGCCTTTGAATGTGCAGCCCATGAGACCGAAACCACTCTGGGAGAGTATGTATCCACTGCTGAAGGTGGTTCGCGACCCCTCGCCCTATATGCATGACCAAACCTACAAGTCCCTGACAAAAAGAGGGTGGACTGAACCGACGGTTTCTCACAGTGTGCCTTTCAGGTTATCTTTGCCGAGATGAATAGTAATTGTGATCTAGTCTAATGGTTCTAACGGGGCGACTTCATCAGTTTCTCTCTTCAGCCACCACTGTATACTCCTACTTATACTGACAGTTGATAACTGTGCCAGACTCTATTTCCTCTATTGTGCTAAGAATTCCAGCTTAAACTGTCAAAGGGATTATTATTGATATGACAACATTGTGCTCCAAAGATTGATGCATTGAGAAATGGTCAAACAAGTGGAGATTACTGTCTTCAGCATTTGTTCTTTGACTGCCACTGTTTTCTCTGGTGGAAGCTGAACAGAGGAGTTGGAAGTGTACCTTCCGCCATACTAACTGTTAGGTTAGAGAGAGTTAATAAACCAGCCATATCCCCGCAGGGTGTTTATGAGAATCTCTTGGTGCGTCAGCAATTGTTTCAGACCTCTGGATAGAAGAATAATGTTGTCCAGGTACCAGCGCACCCGGAGAACTTGTTCTGTGAGTGGAGCTAACACTGCACTGAGAACCCTTGTGAACAGTCTCGGAGACCTGCATAGGCCAAAAGGCAGGCTGGTAAACTGGAAATGTGTCTAGCCAATCGCAAGCTTACCAATTATGAAAGAAAGAGATATTTTGGGATGTTTGAATAGTCATCGTGAAGATCCAAAAATAGCATTTTGCCATCTGGCTGCCCTGGTTTAATGGACTCCATTTTTAAGATCTCTAAAGCCTCATACACACTATAAGATTTTCTGCTGGTTTTTGTCTTCAGATTTACCAAAACCATATAATATGAGGTCAAACTTTAGGAGTTTCAATTTGTAGGCAATCAGGCAGGCCCTTGCACTACATGGTTTTAGTAAGTCGAAGACAAAACTCGGCAGAAAATCTGATAGTGTGTATGGGGCTTAAAGGGATAAATATGTTTAACTTCTTCAGATCTCCAACCGGATGCTAGCCACCATCCCTTTCAAACTACATACAGGGTTGAATTGAATCCTGTATATTCTTTTTGTGAATGAAATCAAGATGAAAACCTCCCTAGGTCTGATATGCATGTATTATAGCAGCCCATCTGCCTGGAAGAATGGAACCTGCTGACAGGAGAAACATTTCCTAACCCTTTGCTTCCCATCTTGCGGGAGTAGGACGGACTTCCTGTCACTCCTGGTATGGCTGTGTTGTGTTTCCTACCAACATAGAGATTTCCTGTTATAAGGTATCTTACACCGAACTTGCCTGAGAAAACAAACACAGTCCAAAATTTCAAACGTTGTATCTACTGTAGGTAGGGATTAAAGTGATGCTATCCAATCTCTAACGAGGATAAAACCTGTATAGACAAAAAAAAGGAGATTTTCTCTCTGGACTTTGCCATTCTGAAGAAAGGTTGAATATGACTTTACCCATACAATTGGCCTGGGTGACTGTCTGGATACATAGTTCAATGGAAAGAAAACTGAAGCCAAGCAGTTCCGGGCCTTCCTCTGATGAAGAGGAGCTACTACTGTCCGCAGGCTGTGCACTCGCCAGAGTAGCGGAACTAAGTGGGTTAACGGCACCTGCTGAGGTGTCAGGATGCTCTTCTAGTGACAGGCAACTAGAAGGGGTCTGCCTGGCCGAGATAATTTAAATAAGTACAGCATAACATCTCACACCAGCCTCTTCAATAACAGGCTCCCTGCTAATGCTGGCTTGCTTCTGCAATTTGTGAACATGAGTGCAATTTTGAACTAAAGTGGAGAGTTAATAAACAGGGGTTGAAAACAGGAGTTATGACAGGAGTCTTCGAACCTGTAAGTAACATCTTACACTTTGTATAAGTAATCATATTGTAACTGGGAAATGTGTGCTAGCAGGGTTGAAAGTTTTGCTCAGTGCACATTGTGCCGCATGTATGCAAAATTGGTGCTTCTGGATGGATACCGCTGTGACAGATGTGAACGGGTTCCCCTTCTGGAAGCTTGCATTAGATATCTGGAGGAGCAAGTTGTAACACTGGGCAGAAAGGACAACCTTGAAAGGGGTCCTCTGCTCGCTGAGCAGGTGGTCAGTAGGGTTGATGTGGAGGGTGGAGGGGCAAGTCAGGATTGTCAGTTAGGAAGATGGATTAATGTAGTTAGAGGGAGTGGAAGGGGCTCACAGGAAAGGAAGGCCAGTCCTGTATTTGTGCATCAAAACAAATTTGCCAAGTTGGGTGAAGTTGTGGAAGTGGCAAACACAGAGGTGGCAGCCCTAGATGTCATTACTACCCCTAACAGCTGGGAGAGTAGCCCATCTAGTAGAGATGATGAGGAAAGTGCAGGTAGGCCTAGACAGTTGGTGGTGATAGGGGATTCTATAATCAGAAGGACTGATAGAATCATTTGTCGCCAGGATCGCCTCAACCACATGTTTTGCTTTCTCCCTGGTGCTAGGGTTCGGCGTGTAGTGGACTGAGTTCATAAATTACTGGGAGGGGCTGGGCATGACCCAGCTGTCTTGGTTCATGTTGGAACCAATGACAGAATACATAGATGGTGGAGGCTCCTTATGAATCAATTTAATGAATTTAGGCTGCAAGTTGAAGGGAAGGACTTCCAAGGTGATATTCTCTGAAAGAAGCGATAAGACATCATCCTTGGAACTTTCCCCTTGAATGAGAGTGGCCTCTAGGGCTATGTTCCTCCAAAGAACGTCCCCCATTCCGTGGCTCTTGAACTTAGAGAGCATGAACATGCGTATGCGAGGCTGAAAAAAAATTCAAAGCAATCCGCAAAGGGAGGCACTCTTTTCCTGAAACTTACCACATGATGATCTCCCACCTTTGAATTTGAGGTTCTTTTGTATAAATGGTGACTGACTCAAGATTTGAGGACAAATAGGATGGCCAGCTGAAAAAAACAAGGATAGCTGAAAAGGAAAATAGCATCAAAGAGTGAAAGGTTTAGCGATGAAAGACGAAAATATACATTGGTAACAAAAAATTAAAAAGTGTTCCTTTTTTTTTATTTTTTATTTTTTTAAACAAAAGTCTAAGGGAAATAAATAAATTATTGACTGTGCATAAACACATATATACAAACACAGGTGTTTTTTTTTTGTGCCATACCTGAAACAAACAGCAGGGGGCATTGAAGGAAAGCTCATCTGTCCCAGGAAGCAGAGGGAAGAACGATCCAGGGAAAGGCAAAGGAGGCTCTGCCCGACCAAACCTCCAGGGCCGTTTGAGCCCCTCCAATTATCCCTGGAGATCTATAGAGCTCTATAGAGCTGACTCTGACCCTCATTATTAACAAGAGGGTAGCTTTTCCCCAAAAAATAAAAAAAATGACGGTCGGCACTCCCGCCAGCCAGTGTGCATGTGCAGACCGGCGCAGACCGATGATGTCATCAAGGGCGCCTCCAGCACAGAGAAAACAGTCCAGCACAGGATCAAACAAGCAAAAGGGGAAACATAATCAAAAGATGGAGCCAAAGGCACTAAAAAGGAAAAGATCAAGGTAAAAAAAGAGAAACATATAGGGAGATGGAAAAGCAAAACAAAAAGGGATAAGCAGCCCTGTGAGATACAAGAGCAGTGAAATTAATGAACTAGCTGCACCCCCGAATCCCCAAGCTACAGCCTGCAGACACTTAATTACTGGCAGACTTCATTCCTAAAGAGGAAACACTGCAGGACCCCATCAAGACCCATAGAAGGGGTTCCCAGGCTGTTAAGCGAAATTTAGCGGCCCAAGCGCTGGGACTTCACACTGGGAGAGGCTCAACCCACCCGGATGCTGCACGGAGGCAGAGGTGGGGGCATAATACTGCGTACTTTTCACTGGTGCGTTGAGGTATGAGGGGAAAAGAAGAATGGAGTGGGGCCTAACTAGGCCTTTCATTTATGCTATTCATTGGTCCTGAGGGAGTGGAAGAGAGGCGGAGCCTATCACTAGTATGCTGTCATGGTGGCGTCAGGAAATATTATTCACACTGGTTTCTAGTAGTTAAATGGTTTGATAGTTTTCTTTCAAACTTTGTTTTTCTTCTGATCTTTTATAATAGATCGTTCTGAGAGAAATATCAAATATCACAATTAACTTTTAAAGGTGCTGTTCTCAGCATAAATGTTGAAGCATTGAATTGTAGGCCTTCATGTACACAGACGTTTAGTCTGGCATTTTTTTCCTGAACTCTCCTCTATGTTATCCTATCAGTACATGTACACAGGGTCATTTATAGTAGTTTTTAGGCAGTTGAGTCTAGAAAAAAATTTTTGGAAAGCAAAAAAAAAATGCGCTCAGGATGGATGTACAGAGGCATTTGAAACGGCAAATACCTGTAACAGCTTGTAAATGCGGTAACATGCCTTTAGATTATAGGCGTTTGTAATTTTTTACTATTTGCAAAAAAAAAGATTCTAAACGCAAATGCATTTAAACACGGCATGTAAACGTGGAAAAAACTGACGTTTTTAAACGTTGTTTACTATCTGTCAGGTTAAATTGTTCAGGGGAGGTTGTAAAACCTGTCTGTGATATCCTGGATCTCTAGCAGTCTCATTTCAAGTTTCCCTAGTCTATGATTGTCTTCTGAAGCATGTTCACAATTTCCAACAAATCCTATGTCATATTTGTCCCCTCCGACAGCTTTCTGTAGCACTACATTCACAGCATATCATGTGTGGCCCTTTGGTGAAGTCAGGGGCCACAATTAAAGGCATTTTATACTTTCAAATTTTTTTTTGATTTTTTATTTAGGTATTAGTGTGGTTATATTCCCTGTGTTGTTTGTTTGCCTTATCTTGTTAGGATGAGCTCACATGTTGCGGCTACAGTAGTGTTATGGCTGATCATTGACTCCTATGTCCATGTATTCCTTTACCTAGCTTGTCCTTATCCAATAAACACAGGCGTGAGCAGGCAACTTCTTGTTCCAGGCCACATAGCATCCAGCGCATGCCTTGCCATTTTTTCTATCTTTCATCACAAATGTGGGAGTGCTAATGTGATGAAAGACTTCATGGTGAGCTGTCTTTATATGTGAATTCTCTGCCTGTTCTGACTGTCAGATATAATTACCACACCTGCACCAGTGCTAAGCTGACAGGGATTGTGAGATGGGTAGTTTCTTCACAGAAAGTGTCAGTTCTCAGACTGCAGACTGAGGTTGTGCATTATACAGTGCAGTGCCAACTAAATCTTCTGATGCCAGAATGTGAAAATGTATTCTATTATAGGCTGTGCATACAAGGCAACGAAATTATACCATGAAACGACATGAATTTACGAAAAAGAGGACAAAATATACGGTAGCAGAAGGAGATGCAGCAACCAAAATTATATTAAAAAGTTTTAATAAAAAAAAAAAAAAATAGCAATAACACATGCCTTCTATTCATTCTCATGACACTAAATCATCAATATACATCCCTTGTAGGTGAAAAACCACAAGGTGAAGGTAGGAAGGTTTATAATGTTTTTAAGGCCACCTATATCAAGTAAGTTGATTATCACTGGTGTAGAATGATTAGATATAATCTACTGCAACAATACTCAGTACCTTAGGGCACTTAACCTTTAAAGTCGAAGATAAAGCAAATACTAACTCTTCCTAAAAATGTACCCTCCCCTCTCCTCCTACCTATCCTGCATACAGGGCTGCTGTTAGGCTGTATAGGGCCCTGTGACTTCTATCTGACAGGGGCCACCGGCCCCTACGCTTGAAAATATCAATATTTTTTTGTATCGCTAAAATGCCATGGCTGCTATGCTTCTCAGGCACAGCAGAAATTATACCCTTATTGATAAATACCTATTCATTTAAATAGTGCTGCTTTGCAAGTGCCCTGCACTCATGTGCAAAGCATGCACTTATGGTGTGCTAGTGTGCCAGTTAAAGCAGGTCATGAGGAGGCAATATAAAACATTTAAACAAGTTCATAATGTTTTTAAAATTAATTTATAACTGTCCTGTTGGGGGTGGGGGCTTTGATGAAATATCAGGCGTCTAAACAGACCCCTGATGTCTCACATTTGAGATAGAGGAAGGGACTGAGGACAAAGATGCATCAGTCCCTTTCTCTGGAGCCTCAGCTACACTAGATCCACATGTGTCAGCAATAAGGCAGTACAGCCAGCCCTCCAGCTCAGCAGGTGTCTGGGCCCCTCTTTTGAATTGATGGGGCCCAGGCCCAGTACAGGAGGGCTGGCTGTACTGCCTTATCAGTGGCCCTGCCTGCATTCCCTGTATAAAAAAAAATGTATTTACCTATATTTAATCCAGTCATGTAATACAGCAGCTCACTGTGTGAGTGAGTGGCTGCTGCAGAGGAGAAGCAGAAGCGCTGACAATGGCTATGCCATGGGAGCCTATGGGTGACATCATGGCTCTGGGAATTGACAGCCATTGTCAAGCACTCCATTACATGGCAGAACTTGAGCTGCTGACTCAACTGACTGAATCTTGTTAAAAAAACAAAAATCAAAAAAAAAAATAGGTAGGTATACATTTTTTTTTATTATTGATTATAGAGGGTGTGCAGGATAGGAGGAGGGGGAATGGAACATTTTTAACAACAGGTAGATGTAGCATTTACTGGTCCTTTAATTCTATTGTTCTATTATACAGAGTAAAGAGAAAAAAATCCACCTGCATGTAAACGTGAAATAAATGCAAGCATTATGCATCATATATATTTCCCGTAGTTTAAGCTTTTTCTGTGTCATTGCTTTAAAAGGAGGAAAGGGGGATGATGAGTGATTAGAGAGATAGGTAGATTAATGAATGGTGTAGGAGAACAGGATTTGAAATGGATTGCAATGTAGGAGTATAAAAAAAAAAGTTAATGTTTCATGAAATATAGACAGTGATGAGGGGGTGGTTGGATAGATAGATGATTGTATTCAAGACTGTGTTCTGAAAATGCAAGCAAAATGTGCCAATACTATCCTAAATTAGAGTAATTCTAGAAAGGGTTAAAATACCGTATCAGGTGTAAATAGAATCCTAAACTGAGCCAGTGGAGGCTGCCATTGCTAACTTGTTTTCTAAGGGTGCATATAGACTTGCACTCTGCACGGGCATCATACAGTCTAACAGGCAAGACATGATACTTTCTAGATCCCTAATACTACAGGAGAAGTGCTGCCCCGGCATACCTAAAAAATGTGCATTTCAGAGTTCATAGCCCTTCCAAGACTCTCACGCAAGTGTAAATCCTTGTGAAACACATTTGAGCACTGCTGTCTTTGGGGTGAACCTCAGGTTCCGATAGCTTCACATCCAATTAGTGATAAGTCGCATCCTTTTGGCTCTGTACAGAACTTCCAAAAACAGTGACAAATCCAGGGCAGCCCCTGGGCTCTGGACCACGGTCCTTTCTATATGTCGGAGGACCAGTGGGTCAGACCCAACAAAAAAGCCCCACTAAAGAGCAAAAGAACTAAGTAAGGTCTTAACTTCTACTCTCGCAGCCGGGACAGCTCTAGACTAACTGGCTAAAATCAAAACCTGCTCACGTGAATCAATAGAATCAAACAGCTACATAGTCTAGGATGGCAAAGTACTCCCCTCCTTTTTCATAGTTAACAGCCTGGCTCAGACTGCAATGACTACTCTTTCCTGTGAAGGCAAGGGAAGCAGCACTGAAAGTTACAATCTGCAAGTGCCAGGGTTAGATTTTTCACAAACATTTTACTTGGGAATATTTATTTTATTGTGCTCAGTGTGTTAAACTAAAAAAAAAATCTGTGGGTTAATACTATAATTTTGTTTAGTGATCTGATTCAGTAAAAAGATCTGCTTGGCTGTGAAGAGGGTTCTGTCCTTTAATACTGTAATGGAAGTGATCATGAGACCAAACACGAGACCAGTTTACGGTGGAGATGCCAGGGCCAAACCACATTGATGGGATGGATCAGGCAGCATCGCCAGTTCATGCCAGTCCCACTCACCGCAGCCTGGATACGTTGGCAGTACATGCCAGTCCTTCCCACCGTAGTCCTGACCAGACAGAACATTGTGGTGTCGGGGGGTATAACTAACATAGACACCAGTGCAACCACGGTCCCACTGGCCCCCCCCGAATACAGTCCCACCAAGACATAATGTTACATTCCCACAATATGACCCACATTCCGAGACTAACATGGATTCCCTGTTCAAAGACTCATGTGTCACCACAACACCCTTCCCAACCTCCTCACCCTTCTCAACACTGGCTTCAAGGACTTGATTCACACTGGCCACCTGTACCAGGGGGAAGGGGTCTAACACGACCCCCCATTAGCCAACCACACACACACACAATGGACCACCCCCCGGGGCCCCCCTGAGTGCGGCACAGGGCCCCCCCCTCACGATGAAACTCCACCCTGACATTGTCCTCCTTCAGTATGTTGATGACCTCCTGCTGTGTGCGAATACCTTCGGTGATGCCTCCATATTTTCAGAGAGCCTCCTCCACTACCTGGCTGAACAAGGTTGTAAGGCTTCAAAGCAAAAAGTCCAGTGGTGTAGAGAGAAAGTGATTTTCCTAGGTCATTGCATCTCCCAAGGCACCCGACACCTCACTGAAGAAAGGGTTGCTACAATCAAGGCCATCCCCCTGCCTCAAGGACATAAGCCGCTCCATGCTTTCCTAGGACTAATCTCCTACTGCCGTGCTTGGATCCCAGAAGCCTCCCTTTTGATGCAACCGCTCTACGAAGCTTTGAAATCCGACCCCTTCCTGCTTTCACCAGAAGCTGTGAACAACTTTGAAATTCTGAAGAAGATCCTTTCGACAGGCCACCACTTTTGGGTCTACCTGACTATGGAAAGACTTTCAAACTGTTTGTCTCAGAGAGACAAGGACATGCCACAGGAGTTCTAACCCAAAACCATGGCAGTAGACTCAGGCCCATTGGGTACTACTCTGGCCAATTGGACTCAGTGGCGAGGGGGGGGGGACCCTCCTGCCTCAGAGCTGTTTTTGCGGCCCAAATTCTCCTAGACAAGACTGCAGACCTCGTTCTGGGCCATCCCTTAACCCTCCTCGCCCCACATGACATACCTGCCATACTGAATCAGACCCAGCCCAGACACCTGTCTTCACAGAGGCACCTCAGACTTCAGTGTGCCTTGCTTCTCCCCGACAACATTACCATCCTTCGATGTAATACTCTCAACCCATCCACTCTGCTTCCCATTCTCGAGGGGGTAACCTTTTTGGAAGCTGATCCTCACCAAACTGCTCATGACTGCTTTGAAGTGATGAAGATGGAGACATCACACCTACTGACAGTCAGTGAAACAGCCCTTGAGAACCCTGACCTGACAATTTTTGTGGATGGTTCCAGATATGCAGATGAGGCTGGACGGTACCACACAGGATATGCAGTCACTACTGAAGACACAGTTCTCCAGGCCTCAGCGTTACCCCCCTCTATGTCTGTCCAGGAAGCAGAACTGCAAGCTCTAACTATGGCATGCAAGTTGGCCAAAGGCAAGCGAGCCAACATTTACACAGACTCGAGGTATGCTCTGGGAGTGGCCTGCGATTTTGGGATCATCTGGAAAATCAGAGGGTTCCTGACAGCTGCAGGAAAACCTGTGAAACACAGCAACTCCCAACACAAGTAGCCATACTTAAAGTAAAAGCGCACGGAAAAATGGTTTCCCAAGAAGCACGAGGCAATCACCTGGCACATACTGCCGCAAAGCAAGCAGCAGATGGGACGCGAGAAGTGGTCAGCAGAGTGAATGCAGCACCCATCCTAGACGATCCAATAGATGATCTCGAAGAGACAGCGCAAATGGTTATGACTAGGCAAACCCCTCCTGTGAGCAGAAATTACCTCAAGGAACAACAGGAGGCAGCTGACAAAGAAGAAAAGGATGTGTGGATCAAGAAAGGAGCAACAGAAGTTGAAGGAATCATGGAGTTAAACAAGAGACCGTGCCTACCGTGGACAATGTTCCCTGCAGTAGTACAATGGGCCCATGGTGCCTCTCATCTGTCGAAAACCCTGATGAATGCCTTAATCAACAAATACTACCTAGCCCCAGGCATCACCCCGCTTACCAACAACTTCTGCAGATCATGTGCTATCTGTGCCAAATGCAATCCTGGAAGAACAGAAAAGGTACCCTTGAAACACTTGGCAAGAGGCCCAATACCCCTTCCAGCGGATACAGATCGACCACGTCCAGATGCCAAGAAGCGGCCGATATGACTACGCTTTAACGGTCATTTGCATGTTTTCCGGATGACCGGAAGCTTATCCTGCGGCCAATATGACCACCAAGACTACTGCAAAAAGACTCTTGTCCGAAATAGTGTGCAGATATGGTGTCCCAGAGGTTATAGAGGGTAATCAGGGGCCAGCTTTCACGGCCTCAGTGTCTCAGGAAACAGGAATGACTTGGCCAGACAGCCTACCCATTGCCCTGTTCAGTGTCAGGTACACCCCAAGGGGAAATCATGGTTTGTCACCCTATGAGATATTGTTTGGTTCAGCCCCCAATCTGATGTATTAACTGATTATGTGACTGCTTTATCTCAAGAATTAACCCGTATCCATGTGCAAGTGTTTTCCTCTATCCCAGATCCTGAATTAGACACAGGATCGCACAGGTTAAACCCCGGAGATTGGGTATTGGTGAAGAAGTTCGTGAGGAAACACACCCTTGAACCCAGATACGATGGTCCTTTCCAAGTCCTTCTGACAACCTCCACATCAGTAAAAGTGGCCGGAAAGAACTCGTGGATATACTCCTCCCATTGCAAGAAAGTCCCCGTGCCCGAAGAAGAAGGAGAGGCTGAGGGGACCAAGCCATGATCCTGTTTATCCTTTTTATTGTGATTTATGCTCAGGCCCAAGAGGTGGTCATAAAACAAAAAGATGGTATGACTCAATTCTGGTATAACTCATCTAACACACGTGTTGCCACATTCATATCCCCTTATGGTAAGATACTAGGCACAGACTATTCAGTCAGAGACATAGCACTGGATTCGGGAACCTTGTATGTGTGTGTCACCGACACCTACTGGGGTGACAACTGTGATTATTGGGGAACAGTGGGTTGGAACACTGGAGATACAAAAATGGGGATACGACCCCAAAACCAGCAAAAATAGGAAAGACAAGAATGGGAAATCACTTCTAGACAGAATGACAATTAACAAACAACAAGGACGGTATGCTGAAAAGGAGTTTAGACTGACCGTTGAAAACCCCAGCCCAGGAGACAGCGGGACCTATGTTTTCGGTATATGGTGGGGAAGTGGGTATTATAGCGATAGGAAACCTTTCCAACTAAAAGACACGTTCAACAATCCAGAGTGGACAGGTTCCCAGTTTGCACCTAACTCTAACCCCCTGAAGCCCCATATGCAAACAACAGGGGACATGGTAGCTATAGCGAACCCTACCTTTGAGGATACTATGGCTGCAGAAACCGGATTCTCAGACCTTAGCCATCCAGAAACTTGAGGACTTGTCCAGAGAGCTAAAACAGAATTCAGGGTTCACCAATCCCTGGGATCATTATTTCACCTGGATAAAGGGGGGGTGGCAGGGATTGTTGACCCAGATAGGAATAGCTATCCTGGTAATGGCGGCTATAATCTGCTGCATTCTCCCCTGCATCAGGAAATGTGTGGAAAAGGCAGTTAGTCAAGCTACCCCTACATTGGTGAACAGAGAAACCCCAGACGATGACGACAATGTTTATGTTAGACTTGATGATGCCTATGATGACAGTTATGTGTTACGCTCCGTTACAGTCACCCTCCCCCGAGATGCAACACCGTAGGGCCATAGGGATAGACAGCACCTGGCTACATTTCACCAGCTGTATCGGGGGGGGGGGGGGGGGTGGTGAGCTAGTCACTGCCCTTTCCCTATGTACAGCTTAAAAGAGTTGCAGAGGGGAATGATAAGCCGGTGGTTTTAGGTGGTCTTTTAGTGTGAGGGACAGTTTTGTGAAATAAGCATTTCAAGGGGGGAACTGTAATGGATGTGATCATGAGTGTTATAAGTGAAATGCCTATTTCTGGTACTCTTATAGATATAAGTGCTTATCTTTCATTTACAGCTATCAACCTTAATAATACAAATTTAATCATAATTAAGATGTCTGCCAGCTTCTCCCTTCATGTGAAACTAAACTGCAAGGATTAAAAAAAGAGCAACGTCAAAAAGGAGATTGCGCCTGTTCTCTGCACCGTTAGGCCGCGTACACACGGGCGGATTGTCTGGCCAACTAAGTTCGTCAGACAATCCGACAGACAGTCCGTCCTAATTTTGAATGAACAGACTTGACCACACACGACGAACAGACAGTCTGCTGAAAGCTTGCGCGATGACGTACGGCACGTACGACGGGACTAGAAATAGGAAGTCCAAGACACAGCAAAGCACCCTTTGGGCTCCTTCTGCTGACTTTGCGTTAGTAGAAGTTTGGTTAGAGACGATTCGCGCTTTTCAGACTTCAGCTTAATTTGTCCGTTCACTGCGGCGCAGTCTACCTGTGAGGTTTGTATCTGTCTTTCGGTATGCGTGGATCAGTTGTACCTGTTATTAGGCGCTTCTGGTCCGCTCGTTTCTGGGTTTCAGGTCGTTCTTCATAGGTCTGGCTGTTCTTCAGTGCGTTCAGTTGAGCTTGTTTGTCCAGCCGACCGTTTCAAAGCCATGGAGAGTGGACGTACTCGGGAACGAGTTCGTGCTATATTGGGGCTTGGTGTTGGGGTTAATACTTTGACCCGAGCCCAGTCTGTGAACAGGGTGAGGAGGAGTTCATGGACAAAGAATTGGTTGCGCCAGCGTGACCAATTCTCGCATATGCCTTTACTCTGTGAGATCCGTGAGAATAATCCTGATGATTTCAGGAATTATCTCAGGATGACGGACCCCGTTTTTCACCGTCTGCTGGCTTTGCTGACCCCTTATATCAGCAGGCAGGATACCTGCATGCGGCAAGCCATCACTCCGGAGCAGAGGCTCGTCGCCACGTTGCGCTACTTGGCGACAGGGAGAAGCCTTCAGGACCTCAAGTTCTCGACAGGCATCTCCCCCCAGGATCATTATTCCAGAGACCTGTTCTGCCATTATTCGGGTCCTGCAGAAGGAATATATGAAGGTAAGTTTGTTCTTTTAATATTGCATTATATGCATTGTATGTTTGTATTAATTTCATCATGACTTTTAATATCCATGACAGGAATATGATGTGAATGTCCCCTTTATATGAATGCATGCATTTATTTTTTTTTTTTTTTTTTAGCTTTTTACCTTTTTGTGTCCCACGTGCATATTTGCTTTCACTAACGTCCTCAGCATTCAATCCTGGGCCCCTATACACCCACAGCCGAGACTGTTTTTCTCTATAATTCATATTGTCAGCTCCATTGTACTATTTTACTGGCCCCCCCACCCTTTGTATACTCTTTGTATACACCCTTTGTGTGTGTGTGTGTGTATATATAGATATATATAGATATATATATATATAGATAGATATAGATATATATAGATATATATATATAGATAGATATAGATATATATATATGGATTGTCAACTCATTAATTAGTCACCCCACTCAAATTGGTTGCAGGTATTGGATACTAATTAATTAGTCCCCCCACCCCACTCAAATTGGTTGCAGGTATTGGATACTCATTAATTAGTCCCCCCACCCCACTCAAATTGGTTGCAGGTATTGGATACTCATTAATTAGTCCCCCCACCCCACTCAAATTGGTTGAAGGTATTGGATACTCATTAATTAGTCCCCCCACCCCACTCAAATTGGTTGCAGGTATTGGATACTCATTAATTAGTCCCCCCACCCCACTCAAATTGGTTGCAGGTATTGGATACTCATTAATTAGTCCCCCCACCCCACTCAAATTGGTTGCAGGTATTGGATACTCATTAATTAGTCCCCCCACCCCACTCAAATTGGTTGCAGGTATTGGATACTCATTAATTAGTCCCCCCACCCCACTCACCCACCTAACTTATGTCCCCTGGTCCATCAGAGGGCTGATTAATCTGTGAATTGGGCGCCTATTTTTTTTGGTTTTTTGCAGAAAAAAATTTGCAATATTTCTGTTTAACTGTTGTTCCAAAATGTTTTTGAGTTTTATTTGTTATGAATTGTTTTTATTTAATGACTAATTTTTTTTCCCTGTGTTTGACTCCCCAGCTTCCTTCCACACCACAGGAATGGCAGACTGTGGCTTCCCAATTCACTGCCCGTTGGGACTTTCCCAACTGCGGAGGGGCGATCGACGGGAAACATGTGAGGATTGTGCCCCCACCCCATTCGGGGTCCTACTATTGGAATTATAAGGGGTTCCATAGTGTGGTGCTAATGGCGGTGGTGTCAGCACAATGTGACTTTCTTTATGTGGATGTGGGGAAGAACGGCCGGATGTCTGACGGAGGAGTCTTTAGGCAGACCGAGTTCTGCCACCGTCTCATCACTGGTGGCCTGGACTTGCCACCAGATGCCGAGAATGTGGAGGGTCTACCGTTTGTGTTTCTAGCTGATGAAGCGTTCGGTCTGAGTGACCATCTTATGAAACCCTTCCCCCAAAGGACCCTCACCCCGGAGAGGAGGGTTTTTAATTACCGGCTGGCCAGAGCAAGAAGGGTTGTGGAGAGTGCCTTTGGCATTATGGCCAGCCGGTTCCGTCTGTTACTGACAGCGATCAACCTAGCAGAATATAAACTGAACTATGTGATTCTGTGCTGCTGCATTTTGCACAATTTTCTCCGCAAACTTTCAGGGAACCAGTACCTGCAGCCTATTGGGCCTGAGGCCGGACTAATATTTCCAGAACTCACAGGGCTGGATCATGTCCTTCCTGGCTTAGCCCCCCAAACAGCACGTGAGGTGCGTGACCGCTATGTCAGCTATTTTAATGGTAGGGGGGCTATTTCAATGCCAGCTGAGCAATAAAAAAAAAATTTTCTTGAAATATGTATTGTCTGTTCAAATATTTAAGTTTGGTTCTTGTTTGCTTGTCTCCTACATTCTCCTAATTCAGGGATATGCAATTGGCCAACCTCCAGCTGGTGCAAAACTACAAGTCAATCATGCCTCTGGGTCTCATGCTTGTGGCTGTCAGTCTTGCTATGCTTCATGGGACTTGTAGTTCTGCAACAGCTGGATTTCCACTAATTGCATATTCCTGTCCTAGTGCATTTGTATTGCAAAGTGGTTTTTGCCAATAGTAAATAAGGCCCTTTGTGACAGAAAACACAAAATGACTTCCCAAACTGGTATTGAGTATTGAAAGAAGAAGACACGCACACACACACACACACACACACACACACATCTTTTTTTTGGAATTTTTAATAGTGCACATTCCAACCAGTGCCTCTTTTTTAGATATTTTTCTTTGTTTTTTGTTTTTTTTTGGTATTTTTATTTTTTTTGGAAACATATAAATATAAATATATATATATATATATATATATATATATATATATATAAAATAAAATTATAAAAAAAATACATAAAATCTAATTTTTAACTATTTACAGAAAACAAGGGGTAAAGCCAAATTTTGAAGATGTCAACATGTGCTATGTACCATCATGAGTGATCAATGGACGTGTTTGGTGGGTGCAATCCCTTCCTCTCACATACTAGAATGAGGAAGGGTTTGCAAACACCAAATGCGTCCATTGCGATCCTCTGATGGCACATAGCACATGTTGACACACCGTGTGCATCTTCAAAATTTGGCCTCTAAAAACAATGTTCTAAAAACATTAAAAACTTTTTGGCAAGGAAATGAAGAACATGATCTTCTGTTTTAGGGAAAAGGGGCTTAGATTCTCCCTAAAACATCGATCATGTTCTTCATTTCCTGCCTCATAGTGTCCAGTTGATGTTGCATGGCATGGATTTGGTGTTGCATGGCATGGATGTTGTTCTCCATGAAATCAATCCTGCCATTCCAGGCCATGATCTGCCCAATCAGCCTCTGGGCACTGTCTGTGGAAAATGGCTCCGCGGCTTGTCCATCCACAACCAGATCATCACCTAAAAACATGTGTAGATAAAAAATTGGTTAAAATATACAGCCATTAATTGTTTACCTTAAGCTGGGTTGTCAGACACTCACTTTGTGGGGTGTGTATCTCCACCACCTCTTCCTCCTCCACATCTAGCCCTGGGCTGGGCTGATCCAGCTCGGACACTGGGCTTGGCTGCTCCCTCAGGGACACGGGGCTGGGCAGCTCCATCACGGACACTGGGCTGGGGCTAACTGCCCAATCAGGCTGGTGAGGTCGGGGGGTCCTGGGCTGCTCCGCCTCTTGTCTGAGTCTTTGTTCCCCTATGAGAATGAAAAAACAAACAAAAAAAGGTATACTTTTAAGCATAGTGATATTTGAGTTCAGAAATTGGAATATGAAACATTGGTTTGAAGTGGTGTACAATTATTAGCTGGTTATTACAAGCTCCTAGTTTAATACATCATTAAAATGACATTTTTTTAGTTAGGCTGTGTTCAGACTGCTGCGATGTGCGAACGCTGCAAATCTACTGTGGTTTCACGCATCGCATGCCTCCCGGAGGCAGTTCGCACTGCCCTATGTGACCTGCTGGGAGTATCAGTGTAAAGTTTTATTGACACCTCCAAATTAGTTCTCATATCACAGTGCAATCTTTAAACTCGGACAGGAATCGGACCACATGGTGTGAACACCCATGTGATCCAATTCGGCTGTGGACTAAAAAAAGGGCCATGTACAAGTTTGGGCCAGATGCGATGCGAATTCAGCCATACTATATGTATGGCTGAAATTGCATCACACAGAGATCACATGTGATTTGCACTGCAGTGCGGTGCAAATCACATTTGATCTCGTACATTGCAGCAATGTGAACCTAGCCTTTAACCAAACTGTGATACTTTATATCTTTTGTCCAAGTTTCACAGACGGACACACTCGAATCATCCCCTGGAGTACCTGTGTGTGATTATGTCAAAAAATGTTCAATGATGTCCCAAACTACACTAAATGATTCCCAGTCCAGATGTTGAACCAGCATTTTATCTATCTATCTATCTATCTATCTATCTATCTATCTATCTATCTCATTTTTTTATTGAGACTACATTGCACTGAATAAATTTATGAAACTTTATTAAAAATGTATATCCTAAATTGCGTGTGAAAATTCAGTTTATCATGAACAATACAAAAAAATTAATAACTAATTAAAATCTAATCCAACACCAGATAAATTTACACCATATACAAATTCATGCTATTAACGCCCACATATACGAACAACCATATGCGCTCATTACATGAACTATTAACTACACGAACGATCAAATTCGCCAGATTTACATACAATACCTATACGAACGATTACGATCAAATTCGCCAGATTTACATATAATACCTATACGAACGATTATGTCCGACAGTCACGATAAACGCGGAGTTTACTCACTTTTTTTCAGGGCCTTTTTGATGCGATGATATTGGTCCGGCTCCCTGGACTTGATGTCGCACCATCGTTTCCGGAGCTGGTCCTTGCCTCTTCGTACCCCAAATTTGCTCTGCAAAGTTGTGACGACCATGTCCATGATGCCGCTTTTGCGGATATTGGGTTTGGGGTACGGCCCATTATCCCCATCATAGTCCTCCCTTCTCAATATAGCCACCATCTCCACCATCTCTTCAAAGGCCATGTTTGTGGCCTTATATCTCTTCCTTGCTCTGGAAGCATGGGGTTCAGGGCTTTCCTCCGCGCTGCTCATTGAATTTACGTCCGCCATTTTCACCTATCAATCTCCCACAGCGGAACGAGGGTAAAAGGGGCGGGGAAATACGGTCACACGGAACGTCAGTGTGTGGGGGTAGTGTGTGTGTGTGTGGGGTAGTGTGTGGGGGTAGTGTGTGTGTGTGGGGGGGTAGTGTGTGTGTGTGGGGGGGTAGCGTGTGTGGTAGTGTGTGTCTCGCCTACATTGTCACAATATAAATAGTGTGCATTTGGTCTGACATTTTTTTTTTTTTTTTTGTATTTATTTATTTTTATTTTTTTCTTTTGTTTTTCAGAAATCAAAATGCAAAAGTATAACCCAGACCCCTTTAAGGAGGAGGCCTTCCTCTCCACATTTATTGATCTAATAGAATCACACAGGAGCCTTTGGGATTCCAAACACCCACAATATTCTAGCCGTCCTGGCCGGAGGAAGACACTGGAGACAGTTTTGACGTTTGTGAAAACCCGACTCCCCCAGGCAGACACTGACTTTGTGAGCAACAAAATTCAGAACCTGCGTAGCGTGTATAGGCGGGAGCGCAAAAAGATCCTAGACTCCCAAACATCAGGATCAGCAGCAGGTCAGGTCTATGTACCTAGGCTGTGGTATTATGACAGGCTGCGTTTTCTGGATGACACGTCAGAAGCCAGGCAGTCACTTTCTACTCTTCCGTCTACCCGTCCCTCCACCCTTCCCTCCACCTCAGGTGAGCCATCCCTGGAAGATCCAGACCCTTCCTTGCTGGACAAAGTTGATGCGCCCAGCTGGAGCCAGGTATATTTTAGTTTCTAAAGTTAGGATTGCTCAAATATTAATGATGTAAAGTTCAATGTTTGAATTGCTTCCAAATCTAGGATTTCATCACAAATTAAATTAGATAGAAGGATACAGTAGTTTCCACAAATGTGGCTCAAATCTTGGTGAACTAATGGAAAAATGATGGTGTCAAAATGATAGCCTTTTGTATTTCAAGACAAATGTATTTGCAAGTGAAAACTGTAAAATTGTTAGTGATTGATGATTTCAAAATATAGACATATTTTATTTATTGATTTCTTTGTTTTTTTACACAGGATGAGCTCACCCAGGAGGAGGCCGGGACCAGTGGTATGGAGGAGGAGACCAGCCACACGCAGGAGCTAGCTGGGCCCAGCAGGAGTCGGACCGAAAGCCAGGTCCCTCCCCTCTGCCTAGCCAGCAAAAGGCCCAGGAGGATGACACGTACAGAGGAGGAGTCCTTGGCACTTATACGCCAAGCCACCCAAGTGCTGAGCAAACCCCCCAATCCTGAGGAGGCCTATGGTACTTATTTGGCTAGTAAGTTACTAGAAATGGAAAAAGCACAGCGCAACTTGTGCAAAGCCATTTTTTTTTTATGCCATTCAACGGGGTCTGAAGGGTGGGCTAACACCGACCACCAAACTGTATAACGCAGACCCTACTGCTCCTCCTCCTCCTCCTCCTCCTCCTACCACAAGTCCACCACCAGAGGCACAGCCTCCAGCGAAGCGTGGAGGGAAGGCTAGATGGAAGAGTCGGAAGTGACTGCCTGGCTTCAGTCTGCTCTGAAAGAAGACGCAGGCTGTTGTAGTACCACAGTCTAGGGACATAGATCTCATCTACTGCTGTTCCTGGTCTTTGGGATTCTAGGACCATGTTGTGCTCCCTATTTACATGTTACACAGGTTCTGAATTTTGGTGGCCACTCACTTGATGTGTGCCTGGGGGACAAAAGGCTTCACAAACGTCAAAATTGTCTCCAGTGTTGCCTCCCTCTTGATTTAGTTTTGTTCTGACGAAAAATAAATATTTATTATTTCAAAAAATATTGTATGTTTTTTTTATTTTTTATTTTGGCTTAAAAAACAGAGTTTATTTGTGAGTAGGCAGGTACATGTCAAAAGACTCTGGGGGTTATTTACAAAACACACGTTCATGTAAATATGCTAACTTCAAGTGCAATTTTTAAAGCACTGCAAGTGCACTTGGAAGTGCAGTCGCTGTAAATTTGAGGCTTAACATTTGAAATGAGGGGAAGCTCTGCTGATTTTGAACATGCAATCATGTGTAAGCTAAAATGCTGGTTTGGGTATCTATCTATCTATCTATCTATCTATCTCTACTTACATAGTCCTGCTTGGCCAAAAAAAATGCAAATGCAAGTCCATCTTGTTTCAAACCCCCCACCCACAAAAAAAAAAAAAAAAAAAAAAATTAACTGACAATAGTAGTTCCAAAAATATATAGTAATAGATAAATTCTATAATTTTTTTTTAAATATATATATATATTTTTTTTTTTTATTATTTTTTAATATATATATATATATATATATATATATATATATATATATATATATATATATATATATATATATTTTGTTTTTTTTTAAATAATTTTTATATATATATATATATATATATTATTGGATTTTTTTTGGGGGGGTTTTTTTAAATTATTTTTTAATATATTTTTCTATAATTGGAAGATTAATCATAGGATGAGGATGAATAAAAACATTTGGTATAACTCTGTGTGAATATAAGCAGCAAAGCTACTTCACTTTTCTTGCATTACGAAGAAGAAAAGAACGGGCTATATTAAAAAACCACAAAATTAGCAGCATGACGAATATGCTAGCTTCAATACGAACACTAGTTTTACAAGACCGAGCGCTTCCGCCCTGTCCGCCCTGTCCGCCCTGTAAATCCTTTCTGGGCATGCGTCATACTTAGTCCGTCCAACTTGCCTACTCACGAGCGGACTGTCCGCTGAAACCAAGTTTGGACGGACAAAATTACGGAAATTTCGAAAGACTTAGTCCGTCAGACTGTCCGCTGAAAAAGTCAGCTGAAGCCCACACACGAGCGGATTGTCCGCTGAAACACGGTTCAGCGGACTAAGTTGGGCAGACAATCCGCCCGTGTGTACGCGGCCTTAGACTACACCCAAGAGGAAGAAGGGGCTGGGAACAAGACTCTATTTTAGCTACCGTAGTTTGCTTTTCCCTTTTTTAGACATATAACCCAGCTAAAAAGCTTATTCATTATACAATAATGAATATGTATAATTTGTGGTTTGTACACGCTGTCTTTTTTCTAATTTTTGATTTGATAGTAAGATATCCGGCTATAGTATATGAGCCGGAGTTCAGGAAATAAAAAGCAGAAGTATCTGAATACTGAACTACGTGTGTGTCAGTGTTTGACTTCAAGTGTGCACACTTATATTAAGGATTAATTTGGCCAGGGGGACAGAAACAAGATACAAGGCTTTTCTAGTCCGGGTCCAAAACAATACTATATTGTAGTTTATCAGTCATGGGATGCAGTGGTTCCATTCGTTTTCTTTTTAGGCGTTTTCCCCCATTGTTATCACCTAGTGATCGTGCCAGCAACACACCTGTTGTGCTAGGGTGGCAACACTTATTCATTCTTCTATATCAGGACATTAGAAACAAGATGGGACAACTATGAAGGAGCAGCATTGTCGCCCTAGGACAGGAAGTATGTTACATAGTAGGTGAGGTTGAAAAAAGACACAAGTCCATCAAGTCCAACCCATGTGTGTGATTATATGTCAGTATTACATTTTATATCCCTGTATGTTGCGGTCATTCAGGTGGTTATCTAATAGTTTCTTGAAACTATCAATGCCCCCCGCTGAGACCACCGACTGTGGAAGGGCGCCTGTGAATGTGCTTTCAGAACATCTCCCCCTCAAATCTTCACCGTAACATAGGAGAAAATGTTCTGTAGTACACAGGTAAACCGAGCAAGGATGATAACACTGCTTGAGATAACATTGCAGAGTGCACAGGAACTTAAAGGCTAATTGGATTTCCAGCAAGATCAATGGCTATGTTTTGTACTTATCAGATACAACAAAATGGTATATTTAACAGACTAAAAAATAAGAAAAGTTCAATGTTAGGATTTACATACACTTTTATCTCTATAGGGCAGAAGCAAATACAGGACACCATCAGCCATATACAAATTAGTTTAATTTTAATCTCATTTTGTCTTGAGCTACACATCATGGATGACAATGTTATCATACAGATATATGGTTTATTAGCCTTTTACCCATGCCGCTTTTATGACACTGCATCTAATTAGCATGAACGCACAAGAAATTATGCATTGTTCTTTCACAACCTTAGGAGAGGAAATGTGTTAAACTCATTTATACAAAGCTTTGCTTAAAGGGATGATTATATGTTTTCTAGCAACTGGTACAGCAACAAGGATGCTGACAAACATAAAAATGACAATTTACTAGCCCAGATTTGTTAAGGTTTAAAGGTCCACTCCACCCAAAAACACACTTCTATGGCAGATTCTAAAGAGTTAAACCACCTATCAGTTTCTTACATCTCCCAGTAACTCTATGCATTTAGAATAAAAAACAAAAGTGATGATACCATACATGAATTTTACTTTTACCCTTTTCTGATGGTTTCTGGCAGGTCAAATGACAAAAGGGGAGAGTTAAAAAGTGTGAGTAAACACCCTTGGTTAATTTTTATCTGCACAGTGCCTTGAAAAAGTATTCATACCCCTTGACATTTTTCACATTTTGTCATGTTACGTTAATGTATTTTCCTGACAGACTCCATGGCAGCCTACGTATGGGTTAATCCCGCCTCTCATACCGCATAGGACCCCACTCCCATAAATCTTTTCTCCTAATCAGAGACCGTGTTCCTTTTTTGTCCTCCTCCTTAAGGACCAAAGAGGTAGTTCTTACCTGAAGGAGTCGTGAATCCAGTTCTGGTTCCTGTTTTCCATTCACACATGATGACGAGTTTTCTGGTGTCTGAAGTCCAGTGTCCCAGCTATTAGCAGGGTGGACATGGGGATGAAGTGCGATGCCATGAAGAGCTTACTATCCAGCCACTGACTGGCAAGCGGCAGTATGGCCATTCGTCCCAGCTACTAGCAGGAGGCCTTTTCCCCTTAATGATCCCCGGTGATGTGCCTCTGGATGGGAGCCAGGTCGGATGGCCGGTGTACTGGTGGTAATGTATGGCAGCCTGTGTCTGTTTGTTTTGTGCCAGTTTTTGTGTAGGATGGCGGCTGGAAAGCATCTGCGTTCCAGTTCGCCGCTCTTCGCTTATACTGCGCAGCCGCATAGTCTCGATTGAGATTGAAGCTTGGTTTGCGCCTGCGCAGTGCGAACGGGGTGGCCGCGATCATGCATGCGTTTGAGCGCCATGGAAACGACATTGGCAGGCGCTGGACGGCGTGATGACGTCATCCGGCGGAAGATTTAAAAACCTGTCAAATTCAGATGGGTTCAGATGGGTTTGCTGCTTTATCTAGCAAAAACACTGCCTGCTGTTTGGAGATTCGGAGGTAAGAGGCTTAAATGCCTTTAATCCTTGCTGTTTTGTCTTTATATTCTGACAGTATTGGCTATTGTTACATTGGATTGTATGGTTCATTCATTTTGTTTTTGCTGTTTGGTAGTGTTGCAGCCTGTCTGAATCTATTGCCATGGATGTTTCTTCGCTTGTGGCCAGCCCTCCTGCCGCAGGTAGGATGGAATTTTGTTGTACCTTTCTGCCTGTTTGTTGGGGTTGGTTTAGGTGTAGAGGATAAAATTAGATTTTTTTCCTTATCATTTATTTGAGTCCTTTCTTAGCGGATCTTCGTTTGTCAGCACGCAAAGATAATGTTCAATTTGGGTCATGACGTGACCATTTCAGATCAAGTTCTGGACATCCTAAGTCCTCTTCCAGACACCGCTCTGACAGGTCAAGGTCTGGGTCTCGGCACTATTCCCACCACCATTCTGGTCACTCGGAAGGAAGATCCTGTTGGGGACGTAGAGCGAAAGTGCCAGAAGATAAATCGCTGTGCGATTTATATTTCTCTCAGGCTGCAAAAGAAAGGGATGCTAAAGACCAGCAAGTGGAGGCCTTGGTCAGGAAGGCTGTTCAAGAATCTTTGAATAAATCTGATTCCACTCATGCAGCCATTCCTCCGTCTGTTTCAACAGTTTTTCTTTCAGTGGATCTTCTAACAGTGAAGCGGGAGTGGATGACTCTAGTGCGGGATTTGATTTTTCCCTGGTTCCTCATCTGGTCAGAGCAGTGAAGGACGCACTGAGGTGGGAGGAGCTGGTAGAGGCTCCCTCTAAACAGGGGAAATATTTTAAGCATCTTAAAAAAGAGCGCTCAAATTTTCCCTTTTTGGGTGAACTGGGTGAAATTATCTCAGATGAATGGAGTAAGGTCGAGAGAAAGAATTCTCTTATCTCTAAGGTGGCAAGAATGTACCCATTCAAAGGCGAAGAAGTCAAGCATCTGCAATCTGCTCCTCTCATTGATGCGGCCTTGAGGTTGGTGAGACATGTCACGCTCCCTCTAGAGGACACTGTTTCTTTCAAAGATGGTCTTGAGAGGAAAATCAATACTGATTTGAAATGTATCTATATTATGGCAAGGATGGCGTGTAAACCAGCATTGGCCTTGGTGGCATTATCCAAAGCAATGGAGTGTTGGATGGTTGATGTGGGTGCAACCTTGGGAAGCATTTCTGAAGCAGCACTCAAGAATTCTCCCATGCATGAAATGAAGATGGCGTCGGCGTTTCTGGGTGAGGCCTCCCTAGACATGATTCGCCTGGTAGCATGTGTCATGCTGTCTTCTGTTACAGCTAAACTGGCCTTATGGCTACACCCTTGGGTGGCAGATCCTGCCTCTAAACAGGCATGGTGTAAGATTCCCTTTGAGGGTGCTTCTCTCTTTGGGAATAACCTTGATTCAGCTATCACACGTGCTACTGGGGGGGAAGTCTGGATTCTTACCCCAGGATCGCTGTCTTTTAGGTCAGAAGAGAGTCCAATCCAGACAAGATCCGGAGCGTGCTAGGGATGCACGTCGCTACAGGCCGGGTCGTGAATTTAGGAAGAATTGGAGGAGAAACCAGCCTTCTGGTCAGAAGCCTTCCAAATCAACATCTTCCGGGGGACAAGAAGCTGCAAAATCTGTTTGATATAGAGCATGTCCAGGCGGAGCAAGTAGGGGCTCGTCTACTCCACGTCTGGGCAGCCTTGATTCAAGTTTATTGGGTCATCAAAACAGTTTCCCTAGGACATGCCTGGGTATTCAGCAGTCCACTCACACATCACTTTGTTCCCACAAGTCTTCCACATTCAGAAGAGAAGAGAGAGGTTCTTTTGACTTTCACAGACTCCCTTATCGCTCAAGGTGCCACCATCCCGGTTCCAACTGAGGAAAAATTTCAAGGGATCTACTCTCCCCTTTTTATGGTTCTCACAAAGAATGGTTCTTGGAGGCCGGTCATCGACTTATCTGAATTCCTTTATAAAAAAGGAAAAATTCAAGATGGAAACATTATTGTCTATACAACAGACAATACAACCAGGCGATTGGCTAGTTTCGATAGATCTGAAAGATGCGTACTTTCACGTACCAATTGCGAAGGACTTTCAAAAATATCCCAGATTTGCAGTAGACCAAAGACATCTCCAGTTCATGTTCCGGCTTACAACTTCGGCACAGATGTTTTCAAAGCTCTTACTGGCGGTGGTAGCCATGATCAGAGTCAGAGGTATCCGGTTACATCATTATCTGGACGATTTACTTCTGCAGTCTCAGGACAAAGAGTAATTGCTGTCGCCCCGGGATCAAGTCATCTCTATCCTGATAGAGTTCGGCTGGATGTTAAACAGGGAGAAAAGTCATCGGGAGCCAACACAGTCTCTAGTATTTCTTGGGGGCACAGTTTGACACTGTGAAGAGCACTATCTCTTTTCCCCTGTGGAAGATCCCGGTAGTCCGGGACAGAATTCACTTTGAAATGTTGGCTCCCCTTCTCAGGGTTTCCCAGTGCCTCAGTGTCACGGTCCCTACCGTGTATTTTGGACAGCCAGGTGTAGTCATGCCTCAAGTGGCTCTGGGTGGTATTGAACTCATGACTGCCAGTAGTTGTTCCCGTTACCTTACCTCTGAGCCACACCTCAGTTCTATTCTGCCTGCTTTCCAGCCATGTCTAGTTTTGCATTAGTACTGTGGGCAATTCTGTTTGTACCTTTCACTCTTGGATCAGCTGTGGCAGGTTACCTAATCAGCTAGGGTATAAAACACTGCCTCACTCTGAGGGCTTTGTCAGTTCATTGTCTCTTGTTGCCAAAGGTTCCTGAGTTCCTGAGTTCCTGAGTTCCTGAGTTCCTGAGTTCCTGAGTTCCTGAGTTCCAAGACTGACCCCGGCTACCGACCCTGGCTTGTATATCGTTTATTCTGTCTTCTGGAATCCCTGACTACGGCTTTACCTGGACAATCCTTTGGCAAATTCCTGTCAAGCCCCCGTGCACAGATTCACAGCCCAGGTAGCTTATCTGTTTGTTACTGTGGGCTGTGTTTATTTGCAAGGGTGAGCCTACATCTCTGCAACATGGACTCCAATCTAGGTAAGCCCTTACATAATGAACTGACCAACAGGGAGTCCGCAGAGATGTACAGGATGCTCACCTCCCTTGCTCTACAAATCTCCAGCTTGGGCCAGACCATTGCTGAGCTGCAGCAAGAAGTCCGTTTGTTTAGAGGCACAGTACACCCAACCCTGGAACCTGCATGTCCAGAACCGTTTGTTTTGATGCCTGAGAAGTTTGATGGTAATCGTGCATCCTTCTTTTGTTTTAAGATGGATTGTGAGCTGTTGTTTGCCCTTAAGCCTAGGACCTATGCCACTGACTTTATTAAGATTCGTGCTTCCATCAACCTGCTCACTGGACAATGCAAAACATGGGCTCATCAGCTTTTACAGGAAAGGAGTCCAGTCTTGGATAGCTGGGAGGCATTCATGTTTGCTCTGGATTCTTACATTCGTGTTTCTAAGACCAGAGTTCCCAAGTCTACTCTTTGCTCACGTGGCCTGCGGGAATCCAAGGACAGAAGTACCCGGTACAGATACGACTCCATGCCATCACAGTATGTTCCAAGTCATGAAGCTGAAGTCCTTACCCCACAAAGCCTAGACGCTCCTAAGTTCACACGCACACCTTCCCTGGGAGACGTAGAACCCATGGAGATAGGGGCCATCCGGCTCAAGCTATCCCAAGGTGAAAGAGAGCGGAGGAGAGACTGTGGTCTTTGTTTTTACTGTGGGGGGAGAGGGCATCTTATATCTCTCTGTCCAATTCGCCCACCTCGGTCTAAGGTTCTCCAAGTGGGTACTTCTAGGATCCTTCCTGCTGTCCCTGAATCTCTGCCTGCTATCCAGCTCGAAGTGTCGGTGCCTGTTTCTCCTGTTGAAGTGCCGGTGTCCCCGCTTGAAGTTCCTGTGCCGGTGTCCCCGCTTGAAGTTCCTGTGCCGGTGTCCCCGCTTGAAGTTCCTGTGCCGGTGTCCCCGCTTGAAGTTCCTGTGCCGGTGACCCTGCTTGAAGTTCCTGTGCCGGTGACCCTGCTTGAAGTTCCTGTGCCGGTGACCCTGCTTGAAGTTCCTGTGCCGGTGACCCCGCTTGAAGTTCCTGTGCCGGTGACCCCGCTTGAAGTTCCTGTGCCGGTGACCCCGCTTGAAGTTCCTGTGCCGGTGACCCCGCTTGAAGTTCCTGTGCCGGTGACCCCGCTATCTCCTGACTGTACGTATGCCTCAAATGGCACCATAGTCCGTAAGCAGGACCTGAAGACTTTCGAAAGAGCCTTGCGAGCGACGAAAGTCTACCCAACTGGAACTTCTAAAACTAAGAAAGCCCAAAAGAAATAGGATGTTCCATGCTCTGAGGGCATTCCTAAGGGGAGGGAACTGTCACGGTCCCTACCGTGTATTTTGGACAGCCAGGTGTAGTCATGCCTCAAGTGGCTCTGGGTGGTATTGAACTCATGACTGCCAGTAGTTGTTCCCGTTACCTTACCTCTGAGCCACACCTCAGTTCTATTCTGCCTGCTTTCCAGCCATGTCTAGTTTTGCATTAGTACTGTGGGCAATTCTGTTTGTACCTTTCACTCTTGGATCAGCTGTGGCAGGTTACCTAATCAGCTAGGGTATAAAACACTGCCTCACTCTGAGGGCTTTGTCAGTTCATTGTCTCTTGTTGCCAAAGGTTCCTGAGTTCCTGAGTTCCTGAGTTCCTGAGTTCCTGAGTTCCTGAGTTCCAAGACTGACCCCGGCTACCGACCCTGGCTTGTATATCGTTTATTCTGTCTTCTGGAATCCCTGACTATGGCTTTACCTGGACAATCCTTTGGCAAATTCCTGTCAAGCCCCCGTGCACAGATTCACAGCCCAGGTAGCTTATCTGTTTGTTACTGTGGGCTGTGTTTATTTGCAAGGGTGAGCCTACATCTCTGCAACATGGACTCCAATCTAGGTAAGCCCTTACACTCAGGATAATAGATACCATGGTGGCCACAGCCCCTATGGGGAAGTGGGCGCAATGGAGGATGTGGCCCTTTCAGAAGGGCTTCCTTCAACAGTGGAATCCGGAGTTGCAAGATCATCTGATTCGGATAACTCCTTCCATGCGGGAGAGTCTCCTCTGGTGGTTGCAACAGAGGAATCTTCTCAACTGCCATTCGATAGCTCCAGTCTCCTGGATAACAGTGATGACAGATGCCAGCAACAGAGGCTGGGGCGCTCTCTGTCTGTCAGAGGTAGCCCAAGGCAGGTGGGATTTTCCACCTCAGGGGGTGGTCTCGAATGTGTTGGAGCTTCGAGCTGCCTTCCAGGCCCTTCAAGCTTTTCTCCACCTGACATCAGGAGCCTCAGTCCTCATGAGATTAGACAATAGGACGGCAGTGTCGTATATTAAAAGACAAGGGGGCATTCTCAGTCTCTCCCTTCTGAAAGAGGTGAGTCCAATCATGTCCTGGGCCCAGGCGAACTTGGCGGACTTGACGGCCGTGTATCTTCCTGGGATTCAAAATGTTCAGGCGGACTTCGTTTCCAGAACAGCCCTAGACAACAACGAGTGGTCTCTCCATGTGGAAGTTTTCGACTGGATCCTGTCACTGGGAATGATACCGGAGGTGGATCTGTTTGCATCTCCCTGCAATGCCAAAATGAGGAAGTATTATACGAGGTATCGCTGTTCCCAAGCCATCGGAGTGGACGCTCTCACAGATCAGTGGAGATTCCACAAGGCGTATGCCTTTCCTAAAGTCATTCTTCGGTTTCTTTCGAGGCTCAGACAGGAAGTGGCCGAAATAGTGGCAATCATTCCATATTGGCCCAACAGGCCATGGTTCCCTCTTCTGTTACAACTGAGTTACCGGGACCCAGTTCCACTTTCTTCCAGACCGGATCTACCTGCTACAGGGAACATCTCTTCATCCGTGCCCATCTCATCTCCATCTGATGGCCTGGTGGTTGAGAGGGAGAGGCTGGAAGCATTAGGATGCCTAAGTTCAGCGATTACTACCTTGTTAAATGCCAGGAGACAGGGTACAAACAAAGTTTACCAGAGAATCTGGTCTAGATTTATGGACTATGTCTCCTCTTCTGGTGGTTCCTGTAACAATCTAAGAATAAAAGATGTTTTGGGATTTCTCCAGTCAGGTTTGGATCTGCCATTGTCTGTGAGCTCTCTGCGGGTCCAGGTTTCCGCAATCTCTGCCTTTACTGGTGTATCTTGGGCAAGACATCCTCTTACCAGACAATTCTTTAAAGGAGCATCAAGACTTAGGCCTCAGAGAAAGCCCAGGTTCTCCAAATGGGATCTTCCCCTTGTCTTAGATTTCTTCTCAGGAGAAGCTTATCAACGAATGGATGAGCTATCTATGAAAGACATTTCTCTTAAAGCAGCTTTTCTAGTGGCCATAACATCGGCTAAGAGTTTTGGAAATCAGTGCTTTGGGTTCTAAGGAACCTTTTCTTACCTTCTTCCCAGATCAGGTAGTTCTGATTCCAATGTTAGGATCAAATCCTAAGGTGACATTGGTATTTCACGAGAATATCTGAAAAGTGCGGTGTGCATTTATATTCAGCCCCCTTTACTCTGATAACGCTAACTCAAATCTAGTGGAACCAGTTGCCTTTAGAAGTCACCTAATTAGTAAATGGAGTCCACCTGTGTGTATTTTAATTTCAGTATAAATATAGCTGTGCTGTGAAGCCCTCAGTGGTTTGTTAGAGAACCTTAGTGAACAAACAGCATCACGAAGGCCAAGGAACACACCAGACAGGTTAGGGATAAAGTTGTGGAGAAATTTAAAGCAGGGTTAGGTTGTAAAAATAAAAAAATCCCAAGATTTGAACATCTAACAAAAGCACTGTTCAATACATAATCCGAAAATGAAGAGTATGGCACAACTGCAAACTTACCAAGACATGACTAAACTGACAGGACGGGCAAGGAGAGCATTAATCAGAGAAGCAGCCAATAGGCCCATGGTAACTCTGGAGGAGCTGCCGAGATCCACAGCTCAGGTGGGAGAATCTGTCCATAGGACAACTATTAGTAATGCACTCCACAAATCTGGCCTTTATGGAAGAGTGGCAAGAAGAAAGTCATTGTTGAAAGAAAGGCATAAGAAGTTCCATTTGCAGTCTGCGAGAAGCCATGTGGGGGACACAGCAAATGTGGAAGAAGGTGCACTGGTCAAATGAGACCTAAATGTAACTTTTTGGCCTTAAAGCAAAATGTTATATGCGGTGGAAAACTAACACTACTCAACACCCTGAACACACCATCCCCACCGTGAAACATGGTGGTGGCAGCATCATGTTGTGGGGATGCTTTTCTTCAGTGGGAAGCTGGTCAGAGTTGATGGGAAGATGGATGGAGCCAAGTACAGGGCAATCTTAGAAGAAAACCTGTTAGAGTCTACAAAAGACTTGACTGGGATGGAGATTAACCTTCCAGCAAGACAACAACCCTAAACATACAGCCAGAGCTACAATGGAATGGTTTAGATCAAAGCATATTTATGTATTAGAATGGTCCAGTCAAAGTCTAGACCTAAATCCATTTGAGAATCTGTGGCAGGACTTAAAATTGCTATTCACAGACACTCTCCATCCAATCTGACAGAGCTTGAGCTATTTTGCAATAATGGGCAAATATTTTACTCTGTTGGTGTGCTAAGCTGGTAGAGACATACCCAAGAAGACTTGCAGCTGTAATTGCAGCGAAAGGTGGTTCTACAAAGTATCGACTCAGGTGGGCTAAATACAAATGCACGCCACACTTTTCAGATGATAGTTGTAAAAAAAATTGAAAAACATTTATCATTTTCATTCCACTTCACAATTATGCGCCACTTTGTGTTGGTCTATCACATAAAATCCCAATAAAATACATTTACGTTTTTGGTTGTAACATGACAAAATGTGGTAAATTCCAAGGGGTATGAATACTTTTTTCAAGGCACTAAAATTATAAAATATTTGTAAATATTTTATTCTATCTTTTCATGTGACAACAGAAAATTTTACTACAATGTAAAGTAGTGAGTGTAAAGCTTGTATAACAGTGTAAATTTGCTGTCCCCGCAGAATAACTCAACACACAGCCATTCATGTCTAAAACGTGTGCTACAAAAGTGAGTGCACCCCTAAGTGAAAATGTCCAAATTGGGCGTTGTGATGGCAACCTGAGTTGTTGTCAGAGTTCTAATTTGATTAAACAGCGCATGCGCGAGATCGGCACTGGAACGGGCGGTGCATGCTGGTCCATCAGCAGCACAGTGTCCCTGGAAGAGGATGCCTGTGGGCTTCACATGCCCACAGGCAAGATAAAAACCAGCATCATAACGATTTCAAATTTTTTATATGTTCGGAAAAACGGCAGCAGGACAGTTTTAAAACAAAACAAGTGAGTTATACATTTAAAGATAATAATCGTTGTCATTTCCCCCCCCAAAAAAAAAAAAGCTTGGCGTCAGTGGAAACCCGCTTTAACAGGTTATACCAGTGTTTCTCAACTCCAGCCCTTAAGGTGCACCAACAGGTCATGTTTTTAGGCTCTCCATTATTTTGCACAGGTGATTTGATCAGTTTCACTGCCTTAGTAATTACCAAAGCTGTTTCATCTGAGGGAAATCCTGAAGACATGACCTGTTGGGGCACCTTGAGGACTGGAGTTGAGAAACACTGGGTTATACTCAGAACAGGCCTCGCCATGGTCAACCAAAGACGTTGAGTGCACATGCTCAGCATCATATACAGAGGTTGTCTTTGGTAAATAGACGTATGAGTGCTGCCAGAATTGCTGCAGAGGTTGGGGTCAGCCTGTCAGTACTGAGACCATATGCCGCACACTGCATCAGATTGGTCTGCATGGCTGTTATCCTAGAAGCAAGCCTCTTCTAAAGATGATGCACAAGAAAGCCCGCAAACAGTTTGCTGAAGACAAGCAGACGAAGGACATGGATTACTGGGAACTGGGAACATGTCCTTTGGTCTGATAAGCCCAAGATAATCTTATTTGGTTCAGATGGTGTCAGGCGTGCGTGGCAGCAACCAGGTGAGGAATACAAAGACAATTGTCTTGCCTAAAGTCAAGCATAGTGGTGGGAGTGTCATGGTCTGGGGCTGCATAAGTGCTGCCGGCACAGGGAAGCTAAAGTTTATTAAGGGAACCGTGAATGCCAACATGTACTGTGACATACTGAAGCAGAACATGATCCCCTCCCTTCGAAGACTGGGTCACAGGGCAGTATTCCAACATGATAATGACCCCAAGACAACCACTGCCTTGCTAAAGAAGCTGAGGGTAAAGATGATGGACTGGCCAGCATGTTTTCAGACATAAACCCTATAGAGCATTTGTGGGGTATCCTCAATCGGAAGGTAGAGGAGCACAACGTCTCTAACATCCACCAGCTCCATGATGTCATCATGGAGTGGAAAAGGACTCCAGCAGCAACCTGTGAAGCTCTGGTGAACTTCATGCCCAACAGGGTTAAGGCAGTGCTGGAAAATAATGGTGGCCACACAAAATATTGACACTTTGGGCCCAATTTTGGACATTTTCACTTAGGGCTGTACTCTCTTTTGTTGACAGCAGTTTAGACATGAATGGCTGTGTGTTGAATTATTTTGAGGGGACAGCAAATTATATAAGCTGTACACTCGCTACTTTACATTGTAGCAAAGTGTCATTTCTTCAGTGTTGTCACATGAAAAGATACAGTTGTGCTAAGTTTACATACCCTTGCAGAATTTATGATTTCTTGGCCATTTTTCAGAGAATATGCATAACAAACATTTTTCACTCATGGGTTAGTGTTTAGCTGAAGCTATTTATTATTAATCAACTGTGTTTACTCTTTAAATCATAATCACAACAGAAACTACCCAAATGACCTGGATCAAAAGTTTACATACCCTGAAAACATGCACACAAGTTGACACAAAGAGCCCTTTCACACTGTGCCGCCCCGGGCGTCAGTGCTATTCGGCCACTAGCGGGGTGGTTTTAACCCCCCGCTAGCAGCCGGAGCGACGTTTTGGCAGTGGTATCGCAGCACTGATTTCAATGGGGGGCAGAGGTGGAGGAGCGGTGAGTTCACAGCTCCTTCACCACTCCAAAGAATCTGCTGGCAGGACTTTTTGTGATGCCCTGTCAGCGCACCACTGTAGTGTGAAAGCCCTCGGGATCTGTGATCTGTTTGCTTGTAATTAGTGTGTGTGTATAAAGGGTCAATGAGTTTCTGGACTCCTGACAGACCCTTACATCTTTTATTCAGTTCTGCCCTGACACTTCTGCATTCTGAGTCATGGGGAAAGAAAAAGAATTGTCACAGGATCTGCGAGAAAAGGTAGTTGAACTGTATGAAACAGGGAAAGGATATAAAACGATATCCAAGGAATTGAGAATGCCAATCAGCAGTGTTCAAACTAATCAAGAAGTGGAAAATGAGGGGTTCTGTTGAAACCAAAACCACAGTCAGGTAAACCAACTAAAAATTTCAGCCACAACTGCCAGGAATATTGTTCGGGATGCAAAGAAAAACCCACAAATAACTTCAGGTGAAATACAGGACTCTCTGAAAACATGTGGTGTGGCTGTTTCAAGATGCACAATAAGAAGGCATTTGAAGAAAGATGGGCTGCGTGGTCAAGTCACCAGAAGAAAGCCACAAATGCCACAAAGTATCCCGCTTACAATACGCCAAACAGCACAGAGACAAGCCTCAAACCATATGGCACAAAGTAATTTGGAGTGATGAAACAGAATTTTTTTTTTTTAGCTTTTTGGTCACAACCATAAACACTAAATTTGGAGGAGTCAGCCAGGAAGCTGCGCATGGGACATACTTGGACATTCCAACATGACAATGATCCAAAACACAAGTCGACCTGTCATTGGCTACAGCAGAATAAAGTAAAGATTCTGGAATGGCCATCTCAGTCTCCTGACCCCAATATCATTGAGTCACTCTGGGGAGATCTCAAAACATGCAGTTCATGCAAGACGGCCCAAGAATTTACAGGAGCTGGAGACCTTTTGCCAAGAAGAATGGGCAGCTTTACAATGTGAGAAGATAAAGAGCCTCATCCACAAATAGCACAAAAGACTTCAAGCTTTCATTGATGTTAAAGGAGGCAATATTAAGAGCTGACGTATGTAAACTTTTGATAAGGATAATTTGGGTAGTTTGTTGTGATTATGATTTAAAAATAGTGAACACAGTTGATGGATAATAAATGGCTTCAGCCAAACACTAACCAGGAGTGAAAGAAATGTTTTTGTGTTATCATTCATATTGTCTGAAAAATGGCCAATAAATCATAAATTCTTAATTATGAGCACAACTGTATAATAAAATATTTACAAAAATGTGAGGGGTATATTCACTTTTCTGAGATACTGTGTATGTACACACACACACACACACACACACACACACACACACACACACACACGGCTCAAAATTTCAAACCCTGAGCTGCCAGGCCTTAAAGTGGAATTCCGCATGAAAAAAAAAAAGAATTAAAGAGTCAGCAGCTACAAATACTGCAGCTGCTGACTTTTAATAATTGGACACTTACCTGTCCCAAGGTCCAGCAATGCGGCATCAGCATTGTCACTGTGGATGCACCACGCCATGACTGGCCGGGCAATCATCTGGGACCTGTGATGTGTCCCAGATGATTGCCGAGAGGGGGGGGGGAGGTGATCTCCCTTCCGGCGCCGGGAGGAAGTGCCCCCCCCCCCCAAAAAAAATGACATGCCAAATGTGGTCAACATCACAGAGACTATCACCTGCGTTCCTGTTCAAAGATGGGCTTTGCTGACATCCCTTATGGCTCCAGATCCTGCTTGCTGTTTTACTACATTGATCCCTGACTTCTGCCTTGGCTGACTATCCGTTTCGGTTACTGAACTTTGGTTATGTTTTGACTAAGTTTGTTCTTTTTACTTTTATTATTAAACAAGTGTAGCACTGACCCCCGAAGGAGCTGCTGGTTTTATTGGGCTTACCGTTACCTTCTTGACCTCGCCTCCGTCTAGGGGTTCCCATGGTATATGGCCCAAAGAAATGCAGAAACTGACACTAGAGCTTCTTTTGGGTTTTTTATTTAGAAGATAACACAGTCTCTTAATGGAGGGTAGAGGGTTAGGAGGAAAGTTCAGGTACTTTTGGAACTGCAAAAATAGAAAGTCTCTCATAGAAGAAATCCAGAGAATAAACGTTTCACAGCTGGATTCTCACAACTTCCTCTCATTAGACCTAGAAGCTGGTAGGGCGTTAAGTAAAGCAAATTCTCTGCCACAGACTTGGATATAGAACACTTGAGTAAAAGTTTCTGCCACAGACTTGGATATAGAACACTTGAGGAAAAGTCTCTGCCACAGACTTGGATATAACTAAGGGACGTAGACAAATTTAAAGAACTATCATATGGTACCAGTATCTCTCAGCCGGTCCGGCGATACCGTATAAATGCGGATCCATAAAGTGTCCTTCAACTGAGCCTACAGGCTCCTTCAGAGAAACCAGCCTTACGCATGGCCTTCTCCCGAAGAGTCCCCCCCCTGGATGCTTCTCCAGTTGCTGGGCCTCTCCTTAGATGAGACGGCACGATTCCACCCTTGTGTCATTAGGGCCTCATATCCATTCAGGCCTGTCCCTGCAGTTTCTTCGCCTTGGGCTATCCAGCCCTGAGGCTTGGAATTGCATGGATCCGCACCCCTTCCCAGGAGGGCCATGAGGGCTGGTCAGGAGGACCAGGACCAAACATACAGAAAATATCTTCTGGACCGGAACCCCTTAACACATGATCGCAGTACCTTAAATACCACCTCCCACAGCAGGAAAACACTCCCACTGGGCTGGTTCCGAGAAAAGATACGCCCAGCCAAACTGCGTTCTCATACTTGCCGGTGGTGACAGCGACACCCGCAGCCAAGGAGAACTCAGTACAATCCAGCTAGACTGGTACTGAAACCATAATTGAGCAAAATTAGCCCCAAAACCCATTATTAAATATTAAATTTCAAAAACGTATAGAGTATGCTCATCAGGAGCCGGTGCTACACAAGTGTGATTTAACTGTAGTTCTGTCTCGGTCTGATTTAATGGTTTCTGACAGGCAGCGGACATCTTCTTACACCCAGGCAAGTCTTCAATTTCACACTTATTTTAGCAGTTAACTCACCTTATATACTGAAAATAGACTATAGAAAATAGACAATTTCACCACGACCGAGTAAAATAGTCTATTTCAGTATATCAGTTTGGCACTGAGCAGTGCAGGGTGTAACAAGATGGCCGTTGCAACCTTCTGTCTGCAGGCTTGTCGCTGCTTTTCAAATGCAACATGAGAACAATGTCACACATTAAAAAATACTGTAGTGAGTTTACTGCTAAAATAAGTGTGAAATCAAAGACTTGCCTGGGTGCAAGAAGATATCCCCTGCTGTCTTTGAGTTCTGTCAGATTAGGAAACCTATTGGAATGCATTGCGGGCATGTTGGAACGCATGGCGCATGCACAGTAAGCATTTTTTTGCGACTTCTGTTACATTTTCTGATGCATAGCAATATTCTGACAGGACACTGGCAATGCAAATGAAAGCTGTTACAGCGGGCAATCCCCGCTCTATAATAACCTGGCTGGCTCTCCTCTCCTTTCCCCTGGGAGATCACTGCGAGAACAGGTTCCATTCAACCCTGCCTGGCGGTGGTGCTCGCCCCCCTCCCCCCCGGCAGCCCACACTCGCCCGCAAGAGTTTTCCACTCACCAAGTGCGAGTGGGAATTTTGAGGTCTTAGCCCTTGTACACACGGTCGACATTCCGACAACCAAATCCGTCGGATTTTGTCCGACGGATCTTGTCCGAAACTGTTGCATACACACGGTCGGACAAAGTTGTCGGAAAATCCGATCTTTCAGAACGTGATGACGTAATTTCGTTACAAATGGGACTACGTTCAGGCTAGTAGCCAATAGCTTTGATGTAGGAATTTGATCTAAGCATGTGTGGCACTTTGTCCGATCGGAATTCTCTACACATGATCGGAGTATGTCCGATTGGAGCAGTTTGTCGGAAAATATTTCCAGCAAGTTGGAAAATTTGGTCCGACGGATATTCCGACGGAAACAGTCCGATGCATACCACACAAAGTCGGATTATCCGACAAAACGGTCCGATAGGACACATTCCGACAGATTCTCCGACCGTGTGTACAAGGGCTTGTGTGATATCATTTTTTTATTCTAGTATAACAAATGAAAGGCAAATTTCAGCAACAACCTGTCAACCTACTTTTTCTTATAATAAAGATTCTCAGGCTTTGTCCTACGTTCTTACACATTGTTCTATATAATACCATAAAACAATTATTGTCTGGCTTCCAATGACCTCCAAAAACTAGTATGATTCATCTACATAGACTAACTACCTGGAAAAGGTCATGGATTTTCAGATGCAGAGATGAAAAACAATTTAATTAGCTTTAAAAAAAGTTTCATGCGTGTTCATTACAATAACCAACCTGGAAAAATATATTTTAAAACTAGATAAAAGATGAAACTTCTGAAAAAGTGGGATGCTGTGAAATGAATCCTCGGCGTCAGCTAACAAATTAAGCCTTGACGATCTAGCTTTACACAATCCCACTCTATATTATCCCCACACACCTTCCAGCAGCGCACGACAATCAGTTTAGTGTAGAAAATATCCACTGCTGTGTACCTTTTACCTAAAGGAAAAGGAAACTTGATTAAAATGATGTTACAACCCAAATAGCATAATATTACATAGTTTTATATTTACATGGAGGTAAAGGGGTTTGTTTAAAAATTCAGACAAGGGGGCGGTAAAAACAGCTGGATGAGCTGTATTTTTACTGCCTCTGACTTCTCCGCTTAAAGCAGGGGTCTCAATCTGGCAGCCCTTCAGCTGTTGCAAAACCACTAGTTCCACGAGGCATTGCAAGGCTGACAGTTAAATGCATGACTTTCACAGGCAGAGGCATGATGGGACTTGTTTTTCAACAGCTGGAGGGCCGCCAGTTTGAGACCCCTGCCTTAAAATCTCACTAAACTCAGGACCCTGCATTCACTAGATCTGGTCTCCCATAGTACACAGAACATGGAAATGTAATTATTTTAGTAAATGCTAACTGCTAGATACCTTTTCTCATCAGCAGCAGTATATAGCAGTCTTATGACTTCTATCAATGTCTGGTTAAAGCGTGTAGGAGTTTTCCTTCTTTTCTGAATGTTCTATGTCCAAAAATTCCCCCATCCTGTTTCAAGTGAATGCAGCCCAGCACAAGTACAAATCTAGCCCCATTCAAGTGAAAAAGACCGCAATGCATGTGGTTGTAGCATTGTGGTTCAGCATTTACAGGCTTAGGCTGCTTTCACACTGGGGCGGGAGCAGCGTCGGCGGTAAAGCGCCGCTATTTTTAGCGGCGCTTTACCGTCGTTTTAGCGGCGGTGTGCGGGCGCTAGCGGGGTGGTTTTAACCCCCGCTAGCGGCCGAAAAGGGGTTAAACCCGCCCGCATAGCGCCGCTGCAGCGGCGCTTTGCCGGCGGTATTGCCGCGGTGTCCCATTGATTTCAATGGGTACGAGCGGTATAGGAGCGGTGAATACACCGCTCCTTCACCGCTGCAAAGATGCGGCTAGCAGGACTTTTTTCACCGTCCTGCCAGCGCATCGCTCCAGTGTGAAAGCCCTCCGGCTTTCACACTGGAGTTAAAGGGGCCGGTTTTTTTCAGGCGTTACACAGGCGCTATTTTTAGCGCTGTAACGCCTGAATACCGCCCCAGTGTGAAAGCAGCCTTAAAACAGGTGATACCCCCTTTTCAGAGGGGTGGCAAGAGCTGTTAAGGTAAACTTAGTCTATCTGTATATCTGCATACTAATCACTCTTATTTATTGTTAAATAAAAACCTATTACAGCCCAAACGATTTATTCGTTTTTTTGATAGATTTGGGAGGGGTTCAAACCCTTGTCAGGTTTTTATTGTTATCTATGGTTTTACCAGACAGGAAGTGAGGGAAACTCTCCAAAAATAAAGGTGGACAAAGGTGGCTCAAAGTTAGTCCAATCCCTGCTGAATCATCTGTGGGTGACCCTGTGGCGTCACCCTGCTCAACAAAACTTGATTGAAAAGGAGCCAGAAGCCAGATTGTCTACCAAACAGTAGCTGCATCCAATGAGTCACTGTTTGGGTATTCTGACAGCTGGTAGGGGGAATTCCTCTAAGCTGTTTAGCATGAATGGAGGAATCTATTAAAGTTCTCTGATTCAGCCTGCAGGATGAATGGGAGAACTATATACGTGTATAGCTAGCATAACACAATAATAAAAATGTTTTTTTCTGGAGTAGAGTTAGTGAAGGCTAAAGTCCCTGCCAGATTTTTTTCCTTGTTTACAAATTTTTATGCACTGTTGTCTGCAAAAGATGAAGTAAGGGGAAGAATGTCTGTAACCGAACCCCCAGTAGCAGAATAAAAAAAAACATTTTTTTTTTGGCTTGACATATACTTTAACCACCTCAATACAAGGCACTTACACCCCCTTCCTGCCCAGACCAATTTTTCAGCTTTCAGAACTCTCACACTTTTGCCGCGCATACACGATCAAATTGTCCGGCGACTTAGTCCGCCGGACCACATTTCACCGGACAATCCAATCGTGTGTGGGCTTTAGCTGACTTTTTCAGCGTAAAGTCCGGCGGACTTAGAAAGTAGTTTTGCAGCCCAATCTTTCAGCCGGACTAAGAATGACGCAGGCTCAGAAGCAAGTACGAAAAGAAAGCTATTGGCTACTGGCTATTGAACTTCCTTTTTCTAGTTCAGTCGTACGTGCTGTACGTCATCGCGCTAGCAATCGCCGGACTTTCCGCGTGTCTGTGTGTGGCCAAGTCCGTTCGGTAGAAAGTCCGCCGGACTATCCGCTGGATTGTTTGCCGGACTAAGTACGCCGGACAATTCGATCGTGTGTACGCAGCATTAGAATGACAATTACACAGTCATCCAACACTGTACCCATATGAAATTTTTGTCCTTGTTTTCACACAAATAGAGCTTTCTTTTGGTGGTATTTAATCACTAGTGGGTTTTTTATTTTTTGTGCTATAAATAAAAAAAGACCGTACATTTTGTGAAAAAAATACCTTTTTCTTTGTTTCTGTCATAAAATTTAGACCAAAATTTATACTGCTACATATCATTGGTAAAAATAACCCAAATTAGTGTATATTATTTGGTCTTTGTGAAAGTTATAGGGCTTTCACACCGAGCCGCCCCGGGCGTCGGCGGTAAAGCGATGCTATTTTTAGCGGCTCTTTACCGTCATTTTAGCGGTGCTATTCAGACGCTAGCGGAGTGGGTTTAACTCCCCGCTAGTGGCCGAAAAGGGGTTAAATTTGCCGGGGTTAAAACACCACCTTATCGCAGCACTGTCCCATTGATTACAATGGGGAGCAACGGTGGAGAAGCAGTGAGTTCACGGCTCTTTCCCCCGCTCCAAAGAAGCTGCTGGCAGGACTTTTTCTGACGCCCTGCCAGCGCACAGCTCCCTCTGGCTTTCACACTGGAGTGAATGGAGCCTCTTTTTTTCAGGCGCTACATAGGCGCTATTTTTAGCGCTGTACTGCCTGAAAAAAGGCTGGCAGTGTGAAAGGGGTCTTACAGAGTCTACAAACTATGGTGCCAATCACTGAAAAATGAAAATTGATCACATCTGATCAGGCCTCAGTACATCAGGCGAATCTAATTTCTTGAGACACTAACAAGTCAAATACCCCCCCCCCCCCCAAATTACCCCTTTTTAGAAAGAAGACATTCCAAGGTATTAAGTAAGTAGCATGGTGAGTTGTTTTAAGTTTTTTTTTTTTTTTTTTTCTTTCTTGCCAACTCAGTAAGTTTCTTTATATTGACGGATTCTAATCAGCTTGACTCTCAGAATCCCTCTTTCTTAACATCATTGTGGCAAACTATCTTTTTCTTTCCCTTTTTTTTTTTTTTTTTATTCCAATGTTACTTATATCTTATATCAATTTAATACTTATCTACAAAAAAGAGAAAACCTTACAAAAAGAAAGAAAGAATAAAACTAGCATCTCCTTAATTACTTTTGCCTTTATATTTGAGATACCTTATCTTATTTAATAAACTATTTTATTTATTTATTTTACCCCCCCACCCTCTTCTCTTCAATCTGTTGGCCCTCCCTGTATCCACTACCCTTTATTCTGTTAGTGCTTGTGTATAATGTTTCGTCTTTTTAAATATTCTCCACTTTTCCCACATTACGCCGTATCTTTTCATTTTATTTTCCTCCATTTTACTTAGATATTCCATATTGTTGATGTATTCTATTCTTTGTATCCATTCTCTAATCGGGGGTTTTTTAACCTGTAACCAGTTTTTGGGTATTATGGCTTTTGCCGCTTTAAGTAAGACAGGTACTAGCGTATTTTTTATCCTTTTTTTGAATTGCTTACTAGTTTTTTCTTCTGCTCCTTGGAACAAACACTCCCCTGGGGCTAGAGGTATTCTTTCCCCTGTTATTATTTCTATATATTCTATTATTTTACGCCAGTATTGTTTTATTTCTGGACATTCCCACCAAAAGTGGAATATTGTTCCCGGTAATTTACATTCTCTCCAAAATAGCTTAGATTTGGTGGGATCTATTCTGTGTAATTTATCTGGTGTTAAGTGCCATCTCATTAGGCATTTATAATTAACCTCTATTGATCTTGTATCGGATACATAATCATACACAGAATCAGGGCTGGACTGGGACAGAAATTTGGCCCTGGACTTCACCCAGACCGGCCCCCTTACATCAGAGTGTCCCATCACCAGCCCCCTTACATCAGAGTGTCCCATCACCAGCCCCCTTACATCAGAGTGTCCCATCACCAGCCCCCTTACATCAGAGTGTCCCATCACCAGCCCCCTTACATCAGAGTGTCCCATCACCAGCCCCCTTACATCAGAGTGTCCCATCACCAGCCCCCTTACATCAGAGTGTCCCATCACCAGCCCCCTTACATCAGAGTGTCCCATCACCACCCCCCTTACATCAGAGTGTCCCATCACCAGCCCCCTTACATCAGAGTGTCCCATCACCAGCCCCCTTACATCAGAGTGTCCCATCACCACCCCCCTTACATCAGAGTGTCCCATCACCAGCCCCCTTACATCAGAGTGTCCCATCAGCACCCCCTTACATCAGAGTGTCCCATCAGCACCCCCTTACATCAGAGTGTCCCATCAGCACCCCCTTACATCAGAGTGTCCCATCAGCACCCCCTTACATCAGAGTGTCCCATCAGCACCCCCTTACATCAGAGTGTCCCATCAGCACCCCCTTACATCAGAGTGTCCCATCAGCACCCCCTTACATCAGAGTGTCCCATCAGCACCCCCTTATATCAGAGTGGCCCATCAGCACCCCCTTATATCAGAGTGGCCCATCACCAGCCCCCTTACATCAGAGTGGCCCACTGAGCCATCGGCCCACCGGGAAACTCCCGGTAGTCCCAATGGCCAGTACATGCCTGCACAGAATTGATCATTTGGGTCTCGTCGACTTTAAAGCCCAGGTCTTTTTCCCATTTAACTATGGGTGGTATACTACCTTGGCCCTCTATTTCCGAGAGACGATCATATAGCTGTGAGACACAATCTTTAACTACTGTTTTCCCCGTACATAGTTTTTCTATTGGTGTTAACATATTTTCATTTCTTATTGGTTTCGGGATAGAATTGATGAAATGTTGAATCTGTAGGTATTCCCAATCCCTTAAAGTTTGCCAACTATGCTTCTTAATTAAGTCTTGTTTTAACATTAATTTCCCATCCCGCGTGATATCTTTTATTTGTAAATCCTTCATTTGTTTCCCTAATTGTGTGCCGTATCCTGGGGTAAAAAAAATCGTACCCTCTAAAGGGATTAGTGGTGAGTTATATACCCATTTATTTTTCCGCTGTATTGTATCCCATTTTTTCAGTGCCGTTAAAGTGATTTCGTGCTTCCTACTACTAATTAATCTAAATTTTGGTGGAATCCAAATATTTTTTTGTAATTGTGACCCATTGAGTGTCTCCTCCATTTTTACCCATTTCTTTTTAGTGCTTAGATTTGTCCATTCGACCAGTCTCGCTAAAATAATTGCAAAATAATATCTATATGTGTCTGGTAGTGCCATTCCACCCCTGTTTTTTTTTCTGGTTAATAAATGATATTTTATCCTAGGTTTTTTATTTTGCGATATAAATTTTAAAAATAAAGTTCTTATTATTTTAAAGAAGCTATTTGGAATATTTATCGGGAGCATTTGAATTTTATATGTAATTTTTGGTAGTACCACCATCTTCAACACATTAACTCTTCCCATCCATGTTATTGTTCCTTTATTCATCCTCCCTAGTAATGCTTTGATTTCATTTACGAGTGGGGATGTAGTTAGCTTGATATAACCCCTGAAGTGTCTTTGTTATTTTAATCCCTAAATATGTTATTTCTTTTTTTCCCATGTAAAAGGGAATTTTTGACGTATCTTTTCCTCTTCCCAGATGTCTAATCCTACGTTCAGAATAACTGTTTTAATTGGGTTTATTTTAAAATTAGAAAGGGCACCGTAGTCTCTAATCTCCTTTATCAGTCCAGGTAACGACGTTCGGGGGTTGGTCATATATAGGAGTATGTCATCCACATATGCAGCCACTTTATGTTCTTCTCCCCCCATTCTTACTCCTCCTATATCAGAGTTATTACGAATCTTTGCTAATAGTGGCTCCAAAGCTATCACATATAGTAAGCGCGAGAGGGGACACCCCTGCCTTGTACCATTTAGCATGTCAAATGCGGACGACATACTCCCATTCACCCCCACTCTAGCTGACGGATGAGTGTATAAATTATTTATCCATTTCAACATTCTTGGGCCTAGGCCTACCTTCTGTAAAGTTTCCATTATGAAGCACCAATCCACTCGATCAAAAGCCTTTTTGGCGTCGATCGAAATTAAAATCATTGGGGGATTGGTTTCTTTGTCCTTCCCCATTAACAAAAGAGTTCGGAGACTATTGTCCCGGCCTTCTCTACCTGGTACAAATCCTACTTGATCGCCGTTGATCAATTCTGGGAGTAGATTTTTTATCCTCGTCGCTAGTACCTTTGCGTATAATTTGGTATCCGTGTTCAATAGCGCTATTGGACGATAATTGGAACAGATAGAACTATCTTTACCGGGTTTTGGGATAAGTGTAATATTTGCCAGGAGTGATTCTTTCCTCAGGACCTCATCATCTGCCAGTTTATTCCAAAATTTGCATAACTCAGGGACCAACTGTTGTTTGAATTTTTTATAGTACCTGATGGTAAAACTGTCTGGTCCTGGGCTTTTCCCATTCGGCATTTCCTTTATTGCGTTCTCAATTTCATCTGGGGTAATCGGGTCCTCTAGACTTTTAGACATCTCTGGGGTTATTTTAGGTAAATCTATCTCCCTCAAATATTCTTGAATTTTAATTTTTCTAATCCCCTTCTGTTTTTCTGTCTCAGTATTCCTAATGGAATATAGGGCACTATAATATGTTTTAAAAGCGTTTGCTATCTCTGATGTTCTATATTTTATTTCCCCTTGCGCATTTTTAATCTTTTCTATATAGTTTGTAGCTTTTTTTTCCCTTACTAGTCTGGCCAAATGTTTCCCCGTTTTATTTCCCCACATATACCTTTCTTTGGCTATGTTTTTGTATGTTTTTCTTGCTTCTAGTTCCATCTTGTCATTTAATTGTGTACGTTTATAGATAATCTCTTTATATATATTTTTATCAAGTTGGCTCTTATGCTTTTGTTCTAATACATAAAGTTATTTTTTTAATTCATTTAGCTTCTTTTCGCTTTCTTTTTTTTTCCAGGCTCCTATGGAAATTAATTTCCCCCTGATTAGAGCTTTATGTGCCTCCCAAAGAGTAGCCTTTGGGATCTCATCTGTTTCATTAGTTATGAAATATTGTTCGATTTTTTTTTTTATGATGTTCTCAGTTTCTACATTTTCTAATAGAGACTCATTTAGTCTCCATGACCCTTTTCTATTCTCTCTTCCTGGGTCTTTTAGTTTTATTATTACAGGCGCGTGATCCGAGAGGGTTATAGTTCCTATTTTAACCTCTAATATGTTTTCTAACAATTCATGGTCTACATATATATAGTCCAATCTCACGTACATGTCATGGACTGAAGAGTAATATGTTTAATCTTTTTTTCCTAGATTAAATATTCTCCAAGTGTCCATTAGTTGTTGTGTATGCATCCTCTTTTTTAGGATTCTATGTTGTTTATTTTCCTGTAAAAGACCCTGTGATGTACTGTCTATGAGCGGGTCCATAGCAAAATTTAGGTCCCCACCCAAAATCGTGTGGCCCTGTTTGTATGTTTCTAGTATGTTCAAAATTCGATTTAAATATTTTTTTGGGCCATTGTTGGGACAATAGATGTTCACTAATGTATATCTTTTTTTTTCCATGTTTCCTTTTAAAAATAGGAACCTCCCCTCTGGGTCCACTTTCATTTCTTCCACTCTCCAATTAACATTTTTAGAGATCCCAATTGCTACTCCCCTAGAGCCCCTACACGGAGTATCTGCATAATACCACGTTGGAAACTTCACTTTATTTCACCTGATGTTGGAATCTAAAGCTAGATGCGTTTCTTGTAAAAAAACAATATCTACAGAATTTCCCTCCAACTCCCTCAGAATATTATACCTTTTCTTTGGAGAATTCATTCCTCTCACATTATATGTTGCTATTTTAAGTTCCAACATTATACCAGCCTAGACTTTTTCTTACTGCCAGCAGTGGATTCATGTCAACAGATTTTTCCCTCCCATCCTTCCCCCCTCCCTGCTCCCTCCCCCCTTTTACACTCCCATCCTTCCCCCCTCCCTGTCCCCTCGTTTGATGTAAAATTGACCCACTGGTCCGGGACCTTTTATCCAGAACACCCTCGTTCCATTTATCCCGTGGCCCTGAGGTGGAATTCTGTTTGGCAGTGCCATCATCCATCCCACCTTTTATTGGCGAGGTGGTAATCCCGCACGCCAGGGGCACCCCATCCCCCACCACACCCCCTCACCCGACCCCCCCAACCCGACTCGCCCCCCCCTCCCCCCCCCAAGACAAAAGCCACAGGGGAGACGAACCGGAGAAGACATCCCAAGAACTGGGACCCCATCCCTTCAATAATTCACATCTCTCTTTTCCACTCCCCCCCCTCAATTCATGGAAGGGGGGGCGGGACTAGTTCCCCGCCCCATCTCCCCCCCCCCCCCCCCCCGGTACTGGAACATCTAATTTTCTACAGAATACTGTTATTTCTTCGATATGTCTCAATCTTGCTGTCCGACCATTTTTTTCCCCTATTAAGCATGCAGGGAAGCCCCAATTATATTGCACTTCAGTCTCTGTCAACACTGTCAGTAACGGTTTTAGGGCTCTTCTCCTCCTTAAGGTTTCTTGTGAAAGATCCTGAAATATCTGAATGTTATTTCCTTCATATCTTAGTGGTGCTTTTGATCTTATGTTTCTCCATACTTGATATTTTTCGTTTTGAAATCGCACTATAATATCCCGTGGCGTTTCTTGTGGGAGACCCTTGGGTTTCCTTACTCTATGCGCCCTTTCTATATTTATCACATTAGTTATATCTTTGTTCATTAAGGGGTTACAGATCTTCTTAATTATATCTGTCAGGTCCTCTCGTTGTTGTGCGTCTGGGACTCCACGTATTCTTAAGTTTTTTCTTCTGTCTCTGTTTTCTTGATCTTCGACTTTATATGCTTGATCTTGTTGTGCTTTTTTTAGATATTGTATTTCTGCTTCTAAATTCTTTATTATATTCGTGTCTTTTTCCACTTTTTTTTCCACCTCTTCTACCCTTTCCAAAATATGTCCAAGATATTTATGTAATCTTTCCATTTCGGTTTTCATAGTATTTTCCAGGGCTGCAAACATGGAGATTATCTCATTTTTAGTGGGCAATGCTTGGAGGTTATCTTGTTGAGTCTGATGGGTTAGTATAGTTTCTGTATCTCGGTCTGATTCAATTATTTGGTCTGGTTTGATGCTTGCTTTTCTCTTTATCTTTTTTATCTTTCTCTTTCCCTTTTGTCTCTGTTCTCAGCCTGTTGGGTTCTTGTATGTTGTTGTTTTTCAGCTTGTTGTTTGTCCGTTGCCACTGTCTGTGTAACATATTTATTCATTGCGCCGGGGCTAGTAACCAAGCTCCGGCGTGGCGATTTCGGGATAGCCCCTGACTTTGCTGATTTTCCCTACATCTGTCACAGAAGTGGCAGGACGCCCTTGTTACTATTGTTTATATGGGTCTCTTCTTTTTTTTTTTTTCTTCTCTCTTTATTGAATTACCTCCTTGATACCTATTTAGAGAGTCTCTCTTCCTAGTTGTATCTAGGTTCACTCTTCATTCTGGGTACTATCTGATAATATTTACAACCCCCTGCAACCCCCTGCAGTGTGATTTTATATTTTCTTACTGTTGCGGTATCGCAGTATTGCAGTCAGGTTTACGATAGTACACCATTATTCAACTCTCTCCCCGCTCATTTTTCCTCTCCACTTTTCACTGATATTCCAAAGGAATTGCGTAATATATGAAGCTCTCTCTCTTTTTTTTTTTTATTTTACGTGGGTCACTTTATAACACATAACTTGCTTGCTTGCTCAATTATGCGCCGAGACATGGATACCTGCCTCCTAATTATATATTAAATAGGGGGTCTTCCACAGTCCTATTATTCACAGAAGTTATAGTGTGGAGTATGCTTTGTATGTTGTAACATATATCCACTTACCCCGTGCTTGCTTTCAAGAGGTTTTGCTTTCATGCTTTAATGCTGCAAGATGCTCGGGATTCTCATACAAATTCTACTGTATTTCTACTGACCTTTTTTTTTTTTTTTCCCCTTTTAAAACACCTTCCAGTGTCCTCGGGGAGCAGCGTCTCTCTTTGTCCTGCAGAGGGCATCCGACGCTCCTCGTGTGCCTTCCGAAGTTTACCGAGCTCCAAACAGCCAGAGATCTCGGCACCCGACCAACGCCGGCGTACCTCCCAGCTCGTTCGTCACAACGCTGGGCTCGCCACGAACGAACAGGGGACCAATCCTCCGCCGGGCACCTGACCAGCGCCAGACGGTATGTCCCGACCTGAGGGAGAGAGCGGAGGAGCGGGGGAGGAGAGAGCACCCACCACCTAAGCGGCGAGGCTCAAATGAGGATCGGATCAGAGGGGAACCGCGGGTGGCAGCGGCATTGCTGGCGCGGCAGGGGATCCGGAGCACACCTGGAATGCTAGGTGTTTTCCTATTCGTTATAATTCGATAAGTGATCCGATATAAGCGACAATTACGAGTGACCCAGTGCACTTCCTGAAGACGTTAACAACGAAATGTACGTCGGAGCGGCACTTGGTCACGCTATTCGACGCCATTTCCGTCCCTCTGGTTCGTCGGTCTGCAGGCCTGGAACGCACGCCAATATCGAATGCGGAAGAATTTTTCCTTGAGTTGGAGAGCGATTCTTTTGGTCAGAGCGAGCAGTCCCAGTGCCAGGTCAGGCACCTAACCATGTAAGGAGCCTTTTGGCTGTCTGTTTTTCACTTATTTTTTATTAAAGTCAGTATTATGCTATGGATTTTTTCACATTTGCCGCTTGAGTCTGTGAAGAGAGACACACCATCTATCATCATCTGCATTGGTATCCATATGAGCAGGCATTATCCTGTACAAGCGTTGTTTGACTTACTTTTTAATTAAAGTGGTCAAACGGATCTGGTAAGCAGTTTGGACTTGTATCTTCACTACTGGTGTAGCTCTACGTGCATGGTGGAGGGAGTCGCAAGCCTTTTTTCCGACTTGTTGCTAATCGTTGCTATATCACGATTACTATTTGTTTTCCACTTTCCGGATCGTCAGAATTCGACAGAATAAATTTTTTGTAGATACACGTTATTGGGACTTTACATTGTTAATTATTATTATTATTATGTATGGTGGTTAACTGATGTCCACTATTTCTCCAGTATAATCATTGTTATTATATATGCGCATATTTTAACTTTGGTGATGATCACATTGTTTTAAGCATTTTTTTCACAGCCATTTTAATTTAGTGGTTTCAAAAATTTTTGCAAATTAGTGATTTAGATTAATATTTTTTGCAGAGCGCCCTTAATCATTGTTATCACGTTGGATTTTTAAGATGAAAAACAATCGGATTAGCCCACACACAATCGGATTGTCCAACAGACTGATTCTGTCAGACCTAGTCTGCTGAAAAGTCCTGTCATGTGTATGCGGTATAAGGGTTTACAACCACTTTAAAGTGGAATGAAACCCTCCTATCCTTTACAGCCAAGGGAGCTGCTTCTGTTTGATCTGCAATTGCCATGGTGCTGTACATGTGATCAGTTATGACACCAACCATTTGGTGGATTGACAGTTTGGTTGGGACCACAAGCAAATGTGACTGTTAGCTATCCCGGCATTCCAGCAGTGTAGCTTTCTTTTAAACTGTTAAATTGATGGGTTTAATTGCACTTTATGATTTACTGCTGTTCAGGGGCTTTGGGCTTCAGCAAAATGGCAGCTTCCAGCAAGAAGAAACAGGAGCAATGCTGCAATTTACAGCGCACACTAATTTTGGTAGCATAATTATTAACCACTCCCCCCCCCAGCCTATAGCAGAATGACGGCCGGGTGGTGGTTCAGTTATCCTGACTGGGCGTCATATGATGTTCTGCAGGATAACAGCCGCCAAGCGCCTGTGGGGGTGCGGACTGTGGCGATCAGTGGTGTGATGTGTCAGTCTGACACACCGCTACACCGATCTCGGTAAAGAGCCTCCAGGGATGCCTATAAGTGGCAAGAATCAGTGCCCAGCAGTGCCTCTTTTCACTGACACCCTTAAGTACCCATCTTTACAGCTTCTCAGTGCCCAGTGTCGTTTATCAGTGCCCATCAGTGCCACCCATGAGTGCCCATCAGTGCCACCCATCAGTGACACCTACCAGTGCCCATCAGTGCCACATATCAGTGCCCATTGCCGGTGCCTGTCAGTGCCTGCTCATTGGTGCCGCCTTATCAGTGACCATCAGTGCCACCTTATCAGTGCCCATCAGTGAAGGAGAAAATATACTTATTTACAAAATTTTATAACCGAAACAAATGCAAAACTTATTTTTTCAAATATTTTCTGTCTTTTTTTATTTGTTTAGCAAAAAATAAAACCTGCAGAGGTGATCAAATACCACCAAATGAAAGCTCTATTTGTGAGAACAAAATTATAAAAATTCTGTTTGGATGACCGCGCAATTGTCATTTAAACAGCGACAGCGCAGAAAGCTGAAAATTGGCAGGAAGGGGGGTAAGTGCCTGGTATTGAAGAGGTTAATGTATGTTCCTTGCCAAAGAACATTACCTTCTTACCTTACACCTAGCTTTAGCCCGCGAGTATACTGTACCCAATTTCACTCCACCCACTCAACTTATTCCAGGGGAGTGAGTGTCCTGATACCTCGGGGCACTCAGTATCACTGCACCCAGAAACTTGTGGATCAAGGGGGTAGATATTAGAGGTGCGCATCTTCACTGACCTCACGATTCGATTCGATTACGATTATCATGTCAACGATTCGATTCGATTCCACGATGCATCACGATTACAGCGCAAGTGCTCATGGTTTTCATCAAAAAAATTCAAGCAGTCGGGAGAACTCCATTTTTTTAATTCTATCTGTTCTTTTTAAAAAAAAGACAACACTCCCTGCATGTAGCAAAGTCTAAACATAGCAGACAACAACTTAAAGGAGCTCCAGGCTCTCCCCCAGACATTGTACAGGAGATGGTCAGAGACTGCAGACATAGTACAGGAGGTGGTCAGAGACTGCGGACATAGTACAGGAGGTGGTCAGAGACTGCGGACACAGTACAGGAGGTGGTCAGAGACTGCGGATACAGTACAGGAGGTGGTCAGAGACTGCGGATACAGTACAGGAGGTGGTCAGAGACTGCGGACACAGTACAGGAGGTGGTCAGAGACTGCGGACATAGTACAGGAGGTGGTCAGAGACTGCAGACATACTACAGGAGATGGCCAGAGACTGAAGCCATAGTACAGGAGGTGGTCAGAGACTACAGACATACTACAGCGGATGGCCAGAGACTGAAGACATGGTACGGGAGATGGCCAGAGACTGAAGACATGGTACAGGAGGTGGTCAGAGACTGAAGACATGGTACAGGAGGTGGTCAGAGACTGAAGACATGGTACAGGAGATGGTCAGAGACTGCAGACATGGTACAGGAGGTGGTCAGAGACTGAAGACATAGTACAGGAGGTGGCCAGAGACTGAAGACATAGTACAGGAGGTGGTCAGAGACTGAAGACATAGTACAGGAGGTGGTCAGAGACTGAAGACATAGTACAGGAGGTGGTCAGAGACTGCAGACATAGTACAGGAGATGGTCAGAGACTGCAGACATGGTACAGGAGGTGGTCAGAGACTGAAGACATAGTACAGGAGGTGGTCAGATACTGAAGACATAGTACAGGAGGTGGTCAGAGACTGAAGACATGGTAAAGGAGGTGGTCAGAGACTGCAGACATGGTACAGGAGGTGGTCAGAGACCGCAGACATAGTACAGGAGATGGTCAGAGACTGCAGACATAGTACAGGAGGTGGTCAGAGACTGCAGACATAGTACAGGAGGTGGCCAGAGACTGCAGACATGGTACAGGACGTGGTCAGAGACTGCAGACATGGTACAGGAGGTGGTCAGAGAATGAAGACATAGTACAGGAGGTGGTCAGAGACTGGGGAAATGATACAGAAGATGGTCAGGCTGCGGACATGATACATGAGATCAGCAGTTAAAGAGGGATTCCGCCCCAAAAAAAAATATTAAAAGCCAGCAGCTATAAATACTACAGCTGCTGACTTTTAATAAATGGACACTCACCTGTCCCGGGTTCCAGCGATGCCGGCAGCCGAGGCCGATCGACTGCTCAGGCCTCGGCAGCTGCCGCCGCCATTTTAGGTGAGGGAATCAGGAAGTGAAGCGAATCGGCTTCACTTCCCGGTTCCCTACTGCGCATGCGCGAGCCGCGCCGCGCAATAGGAAATCTCCGCGCTGTCATTGGGACCCGTGTGTGTCCCAGCAGACAGTGCGGCAGGGCAGGAAATGGCGTAGACTCCCGTGGGAGTCTATGCCCAGAAGTGGGTGAAAATACCTGTCTTTGACAGGTATCTCCACCCCCCTCCCCCCTGAAAGGTGTCAATTGTGACACCGGAGGGGGGGGGGGTTCCGATCAGCGGAGGTTCCACTTTAGGGTGGAATCCCGCTTTAAGTATGATATCTTTTTTTATTTGAAAGAAAAAATAATGCCCTTTAGTATCACTTTAACAAATCCATGGAGTCTTTTGGCAGCAACTTGGATTGTAAACAGGTCAACATCACTGAAAAAATTTAAAAAAGGAAGACATTCCAATCAGTAAGAAATATACTGCTTGCAGATCAGTAGATGGTTCCAGAGGGGAGGGATGATAGGGAAATCACAGGAAGAAATTTGACAATAAAAGAGTTTGTGCAGCCCCCAATATGTTAGGCACACAGCATACACACACTGGATAGTTGCAGCAAGTGGGGGGGATGTGCCACTTCTATACACTCACCGGTGTCTTGTAAAATAGTGTCCCCCATCAGATGCTGTCCCCTGCGTACTGCGCATGCGCAGTACACAGGGACACAGAATCCGAAAATTGCCGAGGACGAACGGCGCCTGCGCCGTGAGTCCAGGTTCTATCCCCACTATCCAAGTGGACATAGAGTTAGAATAAAAAAGAGCCGAGCGGAGCGAGGCCGAGCCCGAAGCGTGGCGAGCGAAGCTCGCCCGCGAGGGGCCCTCTAAAATTCTTAACCCTATGTCCGCTTGGATAGTGGGGCTACCTCCTCCACTCACGGCGCAGGCGCCGTTCAACTTCGGAGTTTTTCCGAAACTTCGGCTGCTCCGTACTGCGCATGCGCAGTACGGAGCGGACAGCATTTGATGGGCGGACTGTATTAGGCAGAACACCGGCACATATATCAAGCATGACAGGCTTATTTCTCACCTCAGGAGCACTTCTACCAACCCCCCTCCTCTCCTCGCAGCTTGTTTCCTGAAGCCGACTCAGACACACAGCTGCAGTGATCTCTGTGTGTCTCGGCTCCGTGCAGTCCCGGCACCCGCCCATCGGGGAGATGTCCAGTGTCACTGTCCACTTGTCCAGAGTTACAAATCCCAGAGGAGGGGGAGAGCATGGGTGGGGGCAGCACTGAGCACTCTGAGGCTACATTGTCCGTGAGGATGGGACAGCATCAGGCACAGCCAGCTGATGGGCGGCTTGTCATTCCAGCAAAGACACTGCTGTGCAGGGGGAGTGACGTCATGCATAATCGATTATGCTGGATAACGCATCGATGCTGAATCGGGAAAGGGTATAATCGTGATGCATCGCTATGCCGATTATTTTCAACACCCCTAGTAGATATATTTTTAAGCTATGTACTGTTTCAGGTTTATCTTGTATAATAGCTGCAATATACATACCGCCGCCCTATTCATCCAAGGTCCTCAAACATCTAGCGAATTTCATGGCCCTGTTCCCTAATGTACCACTCTTGGCAGTGGATGATTATAATAACTATAACAACCATCAATTTAATAAATTGCCCGTTCTACCTAACCTACCCCTAAGTAAAAGGGGACAGACACCCTTCGCTGGCCTACTTGAGGAACTTAGATTGACAGATATATGGAGACTGGGGCATCCTTTAACGAAACACTACTCATGCTGTTCAGCCTCCTATGGGAGCTTAGCAAGGATAGATTTAGGTCTGGGAAACGGTTTTTCAATCCCATTGATGGTAGATTTCATTGTGCAATGATATACATATTTCCGATCATTCCTCACTATGGGTAATGATATCTCTGCCCAATGCGGCTAAACATAAATGCTGGAAACTTAACCCTTTCTGACTCTCACTGTTTCCTGAGCCAGACACCATAGGAGAAAGATTGAACTTCTTTATACAGGACAACATCCACTCAGCTCACTTAAATGTGGTAAGGCATGCAGCCAAGGCATTTATGAGAGGACAGTTTATTATCCCAATTAATCAGATCAAAACTAATACAAAAGCATGGGAGACTGAGGTTTGCAAAACACTTAAAGATTCTGAAGATAAATATATTGCTAATCCTACAGAAGATACAAAAAGAGTTTGGTTGGGTGCGCAGTCTATGTCCAGACAACTGGCATTGCAAGTTGGCAGAGAAAAAACATTTTTTCTTGCAACAAACCCATTTTGAAGAGGGGGAGTCTACTGGGCACATGCTGGCTATTCTAGAGCGTGCACAGAGCTCCACTTCTACGGTTTCGGCCATATGTGATGCACAGGGTGTCACTCAAATGCAGACTGCCACAGTAATATACATTTTCAGAACATTTTATATGGATATCTACTCATCTAAAGTGCAACCTACAGAAAAGGAAATAGAGGGCTTTTTGGAAAAATGTACATTACCTTATTTGTCGGCCTCGGACACGGCCTTACTTAACACCCCACTTATGGAGGAATAATTAGCCATGGCAATAGCACAAACTCATAATAACAAATCCCCGGGGGGCTGATGGCCTTCCGTCCGAGGTCTACAAAAGATATGCGGCCACATTATTACCCACACTACTGAAGGTATACAATGAGGCATCGAAGGAGGGAACACAGCCCAATACTATGAACGAGGCTATCATTATTCTACTATTGAAACCAGGCAAAGAAGCTACATTACCGGACTCCTACAGGCCCATCTCTCTCCTTATGACTGATGTCAAGCTACTGGCCCGGGTGTTGGCCACTAGATTTGCACAAGTGATACATAAGCTTATACACAGGGACCAGTCAAGGTTCATATGCACTAGGTCCACGGCTAAAAATATCAGGAGAATCTTTCTAAACCTGCAGATCCCTGTCAACAACACAGGAAATAGGGTGATCTTCTCGCTAGACACAGCTAAGGCTTTTGACAGTGTCGAGTGGCCTGTCGCCCCTGCTGTCTGTCGCCCCTGCTGTTTGCCCTGGCTTTGTAACCTCTTGTGTCGTGAATAAGGGGGGACAGTAACATAGTGGGATTCCAGCGTGCTACGGGTACTGATGTAGTGTCATTATATGCTAATTTAGGTGACACGCAGAACTCACTCAGTGCCTTTGGTGCATTATCTGGCTTCTCCATTAATTGGAATAAGTCGGTACTAATGCCAATAGACTCCATTACAAACCCCTTACTGTAGTGTGCGGCAATGGTACAGGTAGTGTCCTCCTTTCGCTATCTAGGTATCCAAATATCTCCAGATGTTTCTTAATACTTATTCCTTAATTTACTTCCGCTGCTTGCTAAATTTCGGGCTAAATCTAATGCCTGGTGTAAACTGCCTCTATCCGCAGTAGGAATTATTAACCTTATAAAGATGGTATGGGCACCCTAATTACTGTACATTTTTAACAACTACTGGATTCCTTGATGCTGGTTTGATAGGATAGACTCCCAGTTTGGGGACTTATATGGCATTAAAAAACAGCAAGAATTAGCTTATCGACGTTACAATATAATAAAGATGAAGGGGGATGGCAGCACCTCACTCTAAAGCCTATTACCTTGCTTCACAGCTACAACAGCTGAGAGGCTGGGGATTAATGGATACGTCAGATCCAATACGCAGGCACCTCCATGTCACAGCCAATGATAATACAATGGCGCTGACGTGTCTGGAGGCGGGCTATCCACAGTTAGATCCTGGGGCTCCAACAATACTCCTATTAAAAACACTATGGTCCTACATTAAAAGACTGCTGGGGATACAGGGCTATCTGTCCCATACTCCCTTGTAGCGAAACCTGAACCTTAAAGAGCTATACAAACTTAGAGGCTTCGGGAACTGGGAAAGTGCAGGCATAAGATACATTGCACAAATATATAATGGGACTATCCTTAAATTGTTCATGAAGCTACAAACAGAATTTAACATACCACGTACAAATTTTTACAAGTATTTGCAGCCGCGACATGCACTACAGATGCAGTCAAGACAAACAGGACTTAGATTGATAGACCACCCACTAATACAAGGGATCCTAATGGAAGGTGAAAAGAAGGGTATGATCTCTAAATGTTATAATATGCTTCTTAAAGTGGTTCTGCACCTTTAAAAAAAATATTAAAAGCCAGCAGCTACAAATATTGCAGCTGCTGACTTTTAATAAATTCACACTTACCTGTCCAAGGATCCAGCGATGTCGGCGGCAGATGACGAGCGATCGCTCGTCTCTCTGCTGCCCCCGCCGCCATCCTCCGTCAGGGCATTGCGGCTTCACTGCCCGGTTTCCTACTGCGCTGCACATCTCTGCTGGTCCCCGCTGTGTCTTGGGCACGTGCCCCTGGATGACGCAATTTTGTTGTGAAACGCGTAGGGCTGAGCGATACGCTAAACGTCACCTCGTGTTTGTAACGGTTCCAGGAGAACGGGTCTGTCTGTATGCGTCCGGCCGGCGCAACGGACTCAAGGCTTTTTGATCTTTTATACACTGTAAGTGCAATTTTACTTTTTTATCTCTAGTAATAAAGGGTTTTACACTATTTGGAGTTCTATCTTTCTTCTATGGCTTTGATGTTCCTACCCTGAGTCCCTCTGGATCTATAAGAAAGACCTCTGGAAGTGTTTTCTTCACAAACCCTTATTTGGAGTGGTGACGCAAGGAGAACACTGAGGACCCCTCTTGGCTGGAAGACGAGTTTATATCCAAAGGTTTTTTGTGACCCTCTGTAGTGGGGGGTCATGTCCTTCTGGTAAGCGGCAAATTTAATCGTGTTTTGGTGGTGGACCAAGCACTATTTAATCAGACCCAGCAGTGGATTTTCTATGATCCCTTACGGTTTATCTGTGGAGGACTTTATTCACAGTTTTTGATAGTAGTTTGTTGTGATTTATATACACAGACATTGTTCATACACTGGGTGTGTGTTTTGTTTAGAGCTGTTTTTTTAGAGTCTGTTCTATTATAGGCATATGCTATGTGATCTTATACTGCAAGGAATGAGTGATTTGCATGGCCTGAATTTATAACTCATATATGTATTTTACTATCTATGACATAAGTGCATATCAATTTATGTTTAGAAGATATTAATAGTTCATGATTCATTTCCTAATTTTTGCACAATTTGATGTTTATGCGATTTAGCGCGGCTTATTATTTTTCGTTTTGTTTTGCTGTATTTATGTGACACAGTTAAAGTGGTTGTAAACCCTTACAAACCACTTTGACCTACAGGTAAGCCTAGATTAAGGCTTACCTGTAGGTCCAAGCAATATCTCCTAAACCTATATGGTTTAGGAGATATTTGCCCGAAAATGGGCACCGCTGTCTACGGCGCATGCGCCGTAGACAGCGGCGCGCAGGCGCACTGAACGCGGCACTTCCAAGAATGGAGCTGCCGCATTTGTCGACTCCCGTGCGCATGCGCGGGAGTGACGTCATCGCGGCTTCGCCGAATGACAGCGGCGGAGCTGCGAGACGCCACCAGCAAGATGGATGCGGCGGACTACAGGGGACAGCGTGACTTCGCTGGCTCCTGTGTCAGGTAAGTGACACATAATGGGCTACTATGCGATGCATAGTAGTCCATTATGCTTTGCCTTTGCAGGGAAAAAAGAGGAAGTAAACTCATCAGGGTTTACTTCCTCTTTAAGCTGCAGCCAAATCTTTCGTATTTAAGAGTATCACATATGATTAATTTTTATGTTTCACCTTAGCGCAGTTTTTTCCCCTTTTTTACTGATTTATACAGCCTCCTGATTTCAGGCTTACAAACACTAGATGTTTGCAGGAGAGGCCATAGTTTATGGTGTGGATATCGTGGCCAAAAATTAAAACAAGATAAAATAAAAAACCTTTCTCCTGAACTGGAGGCATTGATGCGTGCGTTTAGGTGCTATCAACCATTTGAACACTGAAACTGCAGCAGTCCTCTATAGGATTGGGAATCAGCCTTGTGGGGTCCCTCGTTTTGAACCCACTTTTTTGATTTACTAGTCACACAAATCTCTCGCTCCAGAAGAAGCGTGTTAAAACACGCGAAACATGTAGAGCTTTCTCCTTCTCAAGCAGTACACTTAATACCGCGAGTAGAATAATCATATTTCTGAAGATTATGTATTAAATGTTTACTATCTATTTCCAAAAGTGAAAATGTGAAATGGCGGTATAGTCTATATATTATGGAGGATATGAGTCCTGCTGTGATTAGATGCTCTTTTAGCAATCTCTGTTGTCTAGTACAATGAAAAAATAATATGTTCTTAATAAAATGTTGATTTTTATCTTTATTCTATGATTGTTATTTTATACATGGTGCCTAAAAAGTCCAGAAGCCCCATCTTTTGTCTTTTTTGTAAAACCTTTTAAAAACTGTCCCATCTTTATTTGTTACATCGGGCATACAGAACTCCGGCACATCTCCACAAATGAGGAGTACGTGACACACCCCTAAGTCCAAAATGTCAGAGGGACAAGGGTGATCTTTTGCACATGCTCTGGAAGTGCCCCAAACTCGCTATTGGAAGGAAGTCCTTGACACAATTTCTCAGGTTTACACTTTCACCATTCCATGGAACCCTATGATATGCCTGCTGGGTGCCCTGGACGACAATATGTTATTCTCATCTGCAAACACATAGCGATTCTTCACCCGTTATATGTTGCTCGCAAACTAATTCAACAACTTTGGATAACTCCCAGGGTTCCAATGGGTTGAGCAGGTCAATAAATTGTTAATCAGAGGGAAGCTGACATACCAGCATAGAAATGCACCCGCAATTTTTTTACAATGTGGCAGGCCTGTTTGGAGGTTCCTGGGCTAGCACTGCATCAACTAGTTAAAGATAGACTTTTACAGGGCTAACGCCCAGAAAATGCTGCTTTAAATGGTTGGAAAGAGAACTGGCACAACTCTGACGTGTGATAGTAGTCATAACTTTGGTGGGTCTGGTAGAATGTTGGGAAACGGCTTGCCTCCAGGGTCCTCCAAATTTTCGGCACAGTGCTGAAAAATAGAGATCAATTGAGCATGGATAGAGCAGGGTAAGACAGTATTACTGGATTTTAAACAGTACAGACACTTATTTGTAATGTTTTACATAGCTATACCTGTAAAAGGGGCCAGCCTGAAGTTATGTAGCAGGACTTTATTTTCTGACTAAAGTTCCACTTTATTAAGGAAGAAGAAGACTGCAATTGTTACAGTTGTGTTCTCAACTGAACTGTCAAGCTATCAAATGGTTGCTGTCATTACTGATCACATGTGCAGCACCACGGCAACAAACAGAAGCTAAGTTGGCAGCTTCCTTTGCTGTAGAGGGACCCATGTGTCAGGAACTATGAATCAGACTGACACAGAAAATGCAGTTAAAAAAAAAAATCATCACACGTTTAGCCTAGGTTCACATTGGAGCGATTTGTAATGCGATTTGACATGTCAAATCAGCAGCAATTGCCAGCAATGGCCCTGTCTGAATCGGTGCGAAGCCACACCGATTCCCAAAAGTAGTTTCTGTACTACTTCTAGCGACTTTGGTGTGCGATTTCCATAGACCTCTGTGCAGCAACCCGCACAGAGGTCTCTGACATCACCCCCAAAGTCTGGACTGACGTACGGGAATGAAAGTGCGCAAATTCAGCTGAACTCACACAATTTCATTACCTCTGTCAGTGTGAACCTAGGCTTAATGTAATAGTAAAAATGGTACAGATCAAGTAGATCTCCATCTCTCAAAGGTTGCCTACCCATGCACTATAGGATTGTAAATGACCTGCGACACCTTTGGGTGCCTCAAGAAGAGTAGTAATGCGGTGCACAAACAGTGGGTGTGGCCAAATTGTGTTACTCATGGGAGGAGCTTAAGAGGAATAGTTAAAGCGGGAGTCCGCCGGGACTCCGCGTTTTTTTTTTTTTTTTTTTTAAAGCCAGCAGCTACAAATACTGCAGCTGCTGACTTTTAAAATAGTGACACTTACCTGTCCAGCGCGCCCGCGATGTCGGCACCCGAAGCCGATCTCTAGATCGTCACTCGGGTGCTGCCGCCGCCATCTTGGGTATGGGAATCAGGAAATGGAGCCTTTCGGCTTCATTTCCCGGTTCCCTACTGCGCATGCGTGAGTCGCGCTGCGCAATAAGGACGGTCCCCGCTGCCTCTGGGATCTGTGTGTTTCCCAGCAGGCAGCGGGGCACTTGCGGTAGGGGGCAGGCACTTGCGGAAAGGGGCGTAATCTACGCCCCTTTCCGCAGAGAGCTATCCCGGAAGTGGGTGCAGTTACCTGGATTATCCAGGTAACTGCACCCCCCTCCCCCCTGAAAGGTGCCAATTGTGGCGCCGGAGGGGGGGAGGATTCCGATGTGCGGAAGGTCCATTTTAGGGTGGACCTCCGCTTTAAATCAAACAAGGTCAGTCTGTCACCTGTCCCCCAGTACAACTGGAGTCAGGGACCATCCCCCCCACACACTTCCATGTATACTGACCCCACTCTAGAAGAAAGAGAGCCCTTAACAGGAGGAGTGCCTGTAGATGATTAGAAAGGACCCATTCAGGAATACAGGAACCCCCCTCCCTCCATTTAAATTAGGCCCCTGAATAAAAGGACTGCAGGGGGTGAACAGAAGGGAACCACCCACCCAGGAATACAGGAATTCCCCTCCCCTTCCAGATAAAAACGACCCACATCTGGGAGGACTGCAGTGGGGTTATAAGAGAAGACCCCATCAAGGAGTACAGGCACTCCCCTCCCTCCCCCCTCCAATTAAAGAGACCCAGCTATGGAGGACTGCAGATGGGTGATAAGAGGGGACCCCATTCCAGAAATACAGGAGCACCCCTCTCTCCCCCCTTCCAGTTAACGAAGACAACAATGCGTATTTTTTTCTCTTGCAAAAAAATTAGATTTTATTTTTTTTAATAATAGTGAACTCCTTTAAAACAGTGGTTCTCAAGTACCCCCAACAGGCCATGTTTTCAAGTTTTCCTTTTATTTTTCAAAGTTGTTTTAAATCAATATCAATGACATGGTATTGATTAAGAGCTATTTTATATAAGGGAAGTTCCCAAAACATGGCCCATTGGGGGTACTTGAGGACTGAGGTTGAGAACCGTTGCTTTAACCTCCCTGGCGGTATGATTATGCCATGTTTTTTTATTGCAGGCCTGTAATTCTTAGTAATAATACACTTAAATCTGTCCAAACAAGAGTCTAGTAGACATCCTGGGTATGATAAAGTATGAAATACAAAAATCTTAAATTATAATATAATAAATAACTATAAATAGTTATATAAAAAAATAATAAAATGTATTTCCCCGCTATTGCTCAATTCTGCAAGCGTTCTAATTTACTTTTGCTGTTTTCTAGCTGGTCTAAAACCACTTTTGAGGTAAAGGGACACTTTTTGGTTGCTATGGACAATCTCAATTTTCCAGGCAGAAAGAACAATATATATCATATAAAACTGCATGCAGGGCACTAGACAAACCCCTAGGGACAAAAGGGATGTGAAATCATTTCATACAGTAATGTAATCTGTAAGACTGTACTGTATGTATTATGAATTACACTGTACTGTATGTATTATGAATTTTCTATTTTTTGAATTTGCCGCTGGGCTCCGCCCCCGTGCAACGCAACACTTGCAGGGAAAGGAGCCCGGCACACAGAGGTATCGGGTGGAGGACAGAGCCCGCAGACACCGCGGGGGGACATCGCAGGATCCTGGGGACAGGGTAAGTAGCCTGCAACGGGATCCTGCAATGCAATCTCTGTGGATCGGGTTACCGCTAAGGGTACTGAAATTTAACCCCAAGCCACACTCGGGAAAACCGCCGGGGGAGGTTAAAGAGGAACTGCAGTCTGCTCACATAATTCGTAAACACATCTTTGCCATTCTGAAGCTTCCCTCAAACCACTTTGCATATTATTTTACATATACTGTGAGTTTCTACTTGACAAATATGCTGCAGAAACTGAGTCTGGCTGCAATCATTTTAATTGTGGGCAGCTGAAGCTGCTGCCTGTTCACTTCCTGGATTTACACAGAAGCACATCTCCAGTTCTGCAGCTCTCATTGACCCTCTTATGACTCCCCCCATCCCCCCTCTTCCTGGCAAACTTTCACGAGAGTGAGAGAGAGAGATGTGCATGATGTCATAAGCCTAGGCTAATGACCTGACAAGAAAGAGGAAGTGGGTTGTATAAGGTATTTCAGAAAACAAACATGTTTTACTATCCAAAGTTAAAACAACAAGGGCAGAAGATTCAATAGATGGAAAGATGAAAAAATGTTCTGCTTTAAAATAATGTCACCAATGCAGATAAACAGGCAGCCAATGAGTCCCCAGGTGTCTAGCAACAATCTGCAACTCCTCATAACTTTACTACACTCTGCCCAGCAACATCCCCACATTGAACAACATTGGCTAAACCTGTGTCTAGGCTGGTCACATGACGTCGTGGTGTGCGTCACATTTCGGCGACTACATGCCGGAAGTGGCGTGTAACTCCCGCGCCTCCTACTAACGTCTCATGTCCGAGCAAGTTTTGTTTCGGTGATTTGGGAAACGTTCTCGTCTCTGCAGATGGTGATGGGAGAGGCTGAAGTGTAACGCGAGACGGCCATGGAGGAGGAAGACACGGTACGTACGCTGACGTCATTTAGAGGCGCCCAGTGCAGGTCACGTGGTCACTTCACGCCTCTCCTACTGGAGGAGTGACTGAGGGTGGATGGTGTGTTCTGTCAGTGAGGAGATGAGAAGAGAAGGAGGTTGCTGTGTAGACAGTGTACAGTTCTCACAGAGCTCTGATATGAGATTGGATGGGGGGGTGAAGCTTGTGGTTATCAATCCCTCTGTGGGTAATCCCACCTTGGTTGCCCTCTTCTGGAGACAAACCCCATCACCCCTCTTTCCTCATACAATGTCCTAATTTCTCTCATTATAGAAATGTTTTCTATGGCTCAAAACAGTGCAGTGCTCCCTTTACAAAGACTCTTATTAGGACATAGAAGAACACTGGACTATACTGTGTCAGTGTCCCATATATATCTATACAAATAATTCTATCAACGTTAACTGCTTCAATACCGGGCATTTTCACCCCCTTCCTGCCCAGGCCAATTTTCAGCTTTCAGCGCTGTCAAATGACAATTGCACTCTCATGCAACGTTGTACCTAAATTACATTTTGATCATCCCCCCCCCCCCCCCCCACAAATAGAGCTTTCTTTTGGTGGTATTTTATCACCTCTGCGGTTTTTATTTTTTGCGCTATAAACGAAACTCAGGCACAGACACACAATGAAAAAAACACAACATTTATCACTTTTTGCTATAATAAATATCCCAATTTATATAAAAAAAAATCATTTTTTTTTTCTCAGTTTAGGCCGATATGTATTCTTCTACATATTTTTAGTAAAAAAAAAAATTGCAATAGGCGTAGATTTATTGGTACAAAATAGGGGGATATATTTGTCATTTTTTATTTAACTATTTTTTTTTTTTTTTACTGCTAATGGTGGTGATCTGCGATTTTTTTTTTTTTTTTTTTTTTTTTTTTTTTTTTTTTTTATAAAGCGATCAGTGCTAAAAAAAAAAAAATTCACTGATTACTGTATAAATGTTACTGGCAGGGAAGGGGTTAACACTAGGGGGAGCTGCTGAAGGTGTTAAATGTGTGTCCTAGGGAGTGATTCTAACTGTGGGGGGAGGGGACTGATGAGGGGAGGAGACCGATCAGTGTTCCTATACACAAGGAACATGCAATCGGTTCTCCTCTACCCTGACAGGACGTGGATGTGTGTGTCTACACACACAGATCCATGTCCCTGCTCTGTGATGAGCAATCACGGGTGCCTGGGGGACATTGCGGCCGCCGGGCATGCACACTGAGTCCCTAGTGATGTGGCGAACGCGCGCTCTCCACAATGCCGGAGATGTCATATGTCGTCCTCCCAGAGGGAGGAAGGGTTCCTGCTGCCATCATTTTACAATACGGCGGCAGGCAAGTGGATAAAGATGAACTGTCCCATGCACTAAATCACAAGACTCTATCTATATCCAAACAATGTCTGTGCAGAATATTAACCTCTTGCTGTATGGGGCAGTTTTGGCATTTTTGCATACATAATAAAAACTTGCATTTTCCAGGAGCCAACGTGGCAGTATACATGTGATAGTATGCTGCCATGGATTGGAGCCAGGAGAGGAAAATTTTATGGTGATAATTTTCAGATTTTTTCAGTAGAAAATTACGTTACACCCCCCCCCCCCCCCCCCCCCCCAAACAATTACATATTTTCTAATAGCAGAGGCCCTGGAGAATAAAAGGGTTGCTGTTGCAAAATGTCACACAATATTTGAGCTGCCATTTATCAAAAGCAAATTTTCATTAAAAAACTTTAGCACACACAACACAATACCCAATTTTTTGGTAAAATATAAAAGATGCTGTTGCACCGAGTAAATATACCAGATGTGTCAAGACTTAACCACTTCAGCCCTGGAAGGATTTACCCCCTTTAATGATCGGGCCGTTTTTTTTTGCGATACAGCACTGAGTTGCTTTAACAGACAACTGTGCGGTCGTGCAATGTTGTATCCAAACAAAATTGATGTCGTCCTCCCCCCACAAATAGCGCTTTCGTTTGGTGATATTTGATCCTCTCCGCAGGTTTTTATTTTTTACGCTATAAACAAAAACAAAAAAATTTAAATTTTGACAAAAAAGACAAAAAACTATTTACTTTCTGCTATAAAACTTTTACAAAAAAAAATGTATTCATCAGTTTAGGCCAATTTGTATTCTGCTATATATTTTTGGTAAACAAAATCCCAATATATTGATTGGTTTGTGCTAAAGATACCGCATCTGCAAAATAAGGAATAGATTTATGGCATTTTTATTATTTCTTTTTTTTACTAGTAATGGCGGCAATCAGTGATTTTTTTTTTTTTTCTTTTTTTTTTTTTTAAGCGGGGTTCCGGCAAACAGATCGGACACCTAACTGACATTTTTGACACTTTTTTGGGGGGGAACCAGTGACATTATTACAATAATCAGTGCTAAAAATATGGATTGTTATTGTACTAATGACACTGGCAGGGAAGGGGTTAACATCAGGGGCGATCAAAAAACAAAAGTTTAGTATCACTTTAAAATTGCACACAGGTGAAATAACAACCAACTACAGCATCTAAACACTCCATAGGTACTGTCTCAAAGCATTTTTTAGGCTATTCATTTGGAGTTAAACATAAGCTCTGGTGCTAGAATTATTTCTCTCGTGCTGATATTCATGGCGATACATAATGTGTGATGTGATCACAATTTATGTATGCGTGTGGGACCTACATGCAATGCATGATTTCTGTTTGATCACTGGGGTGGTGGTGTTGCTGCTTTTAAACTTTTTTTTTTCTTTTAATTTACCTGTTTTTTACTTTTTTTTTTTTTTTTATAAGTAATTGCTATCACAAGGGATGGACATGATCTCTTCCGATAGCTAGGGCAGTGACGGGTACTCTTTATTGTGGTCGACCCCTGAATCCCTCCTGCCTTTCAAAGCATATGATCAAACACAGATCGGTTTGATCAAATTCTTGCCTGGCTGGTAAAGGCCACAAAGAACCAAAACTGCAAGTGACAAAATCCTCGGCCTTCCATGTTCTCCTCTTTGCGTAGCCAACTTGTTGCTTGCAGCAGTCAAAGGCTTAGTGGAACAAGAAAGTATGGGGGACCTCTTCCCAGCCTTGTATAAGTGCTTGGGTGACTGTAGAGCCACTTTTACATGTCAAAATTGATACCAGGATCTGCAGCCATAATCCTGCTTCCATCCAAGGACATAGCGGTAGGCCCTGAGGGCTGAAAGTAGGGGTGCAACGGATCAAAAAACTCACGGTTTGGATTGTTCCTCTGATCAGAGTCACGGATCGGATAATTTTTCGGATCAGCAAAAAAAATAAAAATAAAAATCTTTTCACTGTAATATCTATGTCATCTCCCCCACTGTAAAATCCGCAATCTCCAAGTCTCCACTGTAATATCCACGTCATCTCCCCCACTGTAATGGACATCTCTCCCACTGTAATAGCCATCTCCCCCACTCACTGTAATATCCACAGACATCTCGCCCACTGTATACAGTATAGGAAGACTAGTGTTTAGTCTTACCTTACCAGAATAGAAGCTGGGCAGAGGGGGTGATGACGTCAGCGCTGCCGGGTGTACCAAGATGGCCACCGCTCCAGAGCTAGGCCGAAAGCCACGGCCTTTCCTAAGGCGGAGGCAGCGGAACACTCCGCAGATCGCGTGGTGTGCTGATCCGAACAGGTTGACCCCTTCGGATCACGTATTAGTGACTATCCGTTGCACCACTAACTGAAAGTGGTTGAAGTAGAACTATAGGCCACCTGTATGCCATTGGGGAGATTTCCCTTCACTTCCTGTCCCATAGCCACAACAGGAAGTGAGGAAATCCCTGGGTAACCAGAACAAGTGTCTCAATTAGCATATTTCCCCTCTATGCCTGCATTTTTTATTTTTTTAAGACATTTTGTTGCATCGTCGGTCCATTCATTTTAAATGGGCTGTCTTAACACAATGAATGAGGATGGTAAGGTGTGGATCAGCCCTCTCCTTCACTGTTATTCCTGATGACCATTGTCTACAAGACATTAAATTAATGGGTAATTCAAACTTTTTAAGTTGTCAGAGGAACTGGAGATGAGATGAAATCTCCATTTGAGGAGACTTGTTCTGGTGACCACTGTCTAAGATGAGAGAACCTCTCATTTTGGAGAGATCTTCTTTTTTTGCTTCCCGCTGCTGTTTTTTTTCTGGGTTCGGAAGTGAACTGAAATTTCCTTGATCGGACACAGCTGGAAAAACACACAGGGGTCATAACCATTCTGAAACTCAAAGTAATAGTTTTAGCTTTACATGCACGAGGAGGGGAGGGATCAGATGAGTGGACCTTCCACTTCAGGGCGGAGGTTCGCTTTAAGGCCCCTTTCACATGGACGGCTGTTCTTCCGCAGTTTAGCATGTTTATTTTTTTCTGTGAAATTCAAGACTCCAGGCACAGTGACCAGCTGCATTTGTACAGTGCGATTACCTGCGTTTACGTGCGTTTCTGTGCAGTTGCGTTCGGCTGCAGTTATCTAATATAGTCATTCCCATAGCAACCTTTTTTTTTGGTCCCTTGAATCCCTTCTCACGCTGCTGTCACAAAATTCTGCGATTACCTGCGGTTATGTGCATATAGCTGCGCTACATCGCACCTGGACGTATTTAATTCTATTTTTTTTTCTATTCTCACCGAACCGCATGTAACGAAATCGCAGCTAAATGCTGTGTGTGAATGGGGCCATAGGAAAGCATTGTGTGCTTTTAGCTGCTGTAGAAAACTAGAAAATCCGCAGCTAAAAGCATCCTTCTATCCGTCTGTGTGAAAGGGGCCTTAAAGTGGAACTTCAGGAAAATTTTCATTACCTTTTCTAATGAGTATCCCATACTTGGATGGCTGCTTACTGCACAAATGCTATATTTATTGATGCTGGGCAGCACTCTTCTTCGGAGTGGCTACCAAGAGTTCTGGCTCTCATACAGTAGAGAATCCTGTTGCTCACACTCCCTTTTCTCTACCCTCATCCATTCACAAAAGCCTTGTTTCCTTTTCATTGAATGCAAGGTGTTCTTTGAATGGACATAAGAGTTGAGTAATGTCAGGTATCAATAGCACTACTATGCTGCTTACGGTTTTGCTTGCTGGATAGGAAACTGTACCCAAACCTTGCAGACGAGCATTTCCCTTCGTCTGTTCTATTTTTGGATGGTGCTTTCTCTACTTCTCCTGCTGCTTTGTTGACAGTTACCCCAACAATCATCTTGTTCAAACCTCACTCGGGATCTCCAAATAAAAATCCAAAAATTATTACCTTGTAAGCCACTGGACTTGAATTGATGATTATACAGCCATGACGCCTGCAGCTGCAAGCATCAACTCGGTACGGTTTCTTTAGAGCCAACGGTGGCCTGGATTGCTTTTACGAGTAGCTGTGGGTTATAGTAACCTGGAAGCAATGACCTTACATCACTTCTGGTTTACCTGGATGTAAATGGCACCTTTTTTTAAAAATCAAAAGCATTCATCAAAGAGAAATCAAAAGATCAAATGCTTTTAAGGACATAAAGAGTACCTGTCACATGCCTATTGCCATCACAATGGATATTTACATTCCTTGTCACAGTAATAAGAGTAATTAAAAAAAAAATGTAAACAGTGTAAGAACAAATAATTGAAAATAAAAGATGTAAAGTGCGACGCTTGACAACATCTGAACAAAATACGTTTAGCTTGGTCTCGTCAGACCACAGGTTCCAGTTCCAGTAATCCATGTCCTTAGTCTGCTTGCGAACTTTCTTGTGCATCATCTTTAGAAGAGGCTTCCTTCTGGGACGACAGCCATGCAGACCTATTTGATGCAGTGTGCATCAAATTGGGGGGTATTTTTGTTTTTGTGAGATACTGTATAATATAAATATATATATCTCCCGAAAGTGAGTACACCCCTCACATTTTTGGAAATATTTTATTATATCTTTTCATGTGACAACATTGAAGAAATAATACTTTTCTACAATGTAAAGTATTGAAATAAATACTTTATTTCAATACATCTTGTATAACAGTGTAAATTTGCTGTCCCCTCAAAATAACTCAACACACAGCCATTAATGTCTAAGCCAAAACAAAAGTGAGTACACCCCTAAGTGAAAATGTCCTAATTGGGCCCAAGTGTCAATATTTTGTGTGGCCACCATTATTTTCCAGCCTTAACCCTCTTGGGCATGGAGTTCACCAGAGCTTCACAGGTTGCCACTGGAGTCCTCTTCCACTCCTCCATGACGACATCACTGAGCTGGTGGATGTTAGAGACCTTGCGCTCCTCCACCTACAGTGTAGGAGTGCAGCAGTGCAAATTTGTGGGCCCCCTCAAAATAACTCAACACACAGCCGTTAATGTCTAAAACTGCTGGCAACATTTTCACTTAGAATGTAAGGGTGTACTCAATTATGTGAGATACTGTACATTCTTCTTTTATTTGGACAATATTTGTTTACCCCGGATAACTACTTTTTTCTATCTGCATGTTAAAAAAAAAAAAAATGTACCTGGTTAACCACTTGGGTACCGCGCTATTGCAAAATGACGGCAACAGCGCGGACCCACATTTCCGGGACTACGTCTATTGACGTCGTCCCGGATACGAGCGGCCTGCGCGCCCCCTGAGGGGCGCGCGCGGCGCGCTCTGTGATCGGCGAGTCCGTGAGACTCGCCTGATCACCGATCCGTGTAAGGGGTCGATCCCGACCCCTTATCACGTGATCAGCTGTCAGCCAATGACAGCTGATCATGTGATAAAACGGAGCCGGTAATCGGCTAGTATTCCTCCTCGCGCTGACAGCGCGAGGAGAAAAAAAAAAAGCCGATCGCCGGCGGCCGTGTTCGGGACATCAGTCCCGATCACGGCCAGCAATTTAAGCGGACACCTGCCCCCTGCCAGTGCCCACCTGCCACCCGCAGTGCCATCCTGAAATAAAGTAAGTGCCCCCCTGTCAGTGCCACCCAGCAGTGCCCATAGTGCCCACAGTGCCACCCAGCAGTGCCCACAGTGCCACCCACAGTGCCACCCAAAATCTGCCTCAAAGGTGCTGCACCCCAGTGCCGCCCATCAGTGCCCAGCAGTGCCGCCCATCAGTGCCCAGCAGTGCCACCTATCAGTGCCACCTATCAGTGCCCATCAGTCCCATCTATCTGTGGTACCTATCAGTGCCCATCCGTGCCACCCATCCGTGCCACCCATCCGTGCCATCTTATCTGTGCCCATCTTTGCCCATCAGTGCCGCCTTATCTGTGCCCATCGGTGCCGCCTTATCTGTGCCTATTAGTGCCGCCTTAACTATGCCTATCAGTGCCCACCAATGCAGCCCATCAGTGCCCACCAATGCAGCCTATCAGTGCCGCCTAATCAGCGCACTTCAATGAAGGAGAAAAATGACCCGTTTGCAAAATTTTATAACAAACTATTAAAACATGATTTTTTTTTTTTTTTTTTTTTTTGCATCTTTTTTTGTTTGTTTAGCAAAAAATAAAACTCCGAGCTGTAACTAAATACCACCAAAAGAAAGCTCTATTTGTGGGAAAAAAATGATAAAAATTTCATTTGGGTACAGTGTTGTATGACCGCGCAATTGTCATTCAAAGTGCATCAGCGCTGAAAGCTGAAAATTGGTCTGGGACTGAGGGGGGTTTAAGTGCCCAGTAAGCAAGTGGTTAAATACACTGCTTAAATCAGAGAACATAGAGCAACACTTCTAAGTAAAGTATATTTTAATTCAAAGTGTATATATAATATAATATAATATATATATATATATATATATGTATATATATATATATTTATATATTCTCTCTATCTCAATTATAATATACTGTGTGAATGGAATAATAAATATATATATATATATATATATATATATATATATATTTTATTTTTATTTTTTTCACATACTTAGATAAAAAGCATGTCATGCGTACCTGTTCTGTGCAACCCCCCCCCCCCCCCCCCGAAAAAAACCCCCCACTTGCTAGGGTACTATTGATCTCCCCCCCATAGCAAGCCACTCTTGTGCACAGCACTGGATCGACACTTGGCTCATCAGGTAAGTACAAATTAGGGGCTAAGGGGGAAAAGCGCACAAGTTTTCTTTTTTTTTTTTTACCTTCATGCAGAGGCTTTAGAACCACTTTAAGGTATCAAAACCTTTTAGATTTTACGGCCACTTTTATTTAGTTATATCCATGTACAAGTACATTTAAAAACACATTCCAAAACTTTCTTTATTTCATCTGTGGCTATAACTAGGACCAAAGGGAGCAATTAACTGCTTATCTCAGATTAAAATCACACTGGCTTTATTAGGTTCTTCAGAGGTACATCAAGGATACATAAAATGAGAAGCTGTGGTCTGCTGATTTTATGTAACCCTGATGTCCTTTTGAAGTATCCTATAAAGCTGCTGTGAGTTTAATTTAAGATAAACAGCGAGTCACTGCCTTTGGTTCCTGCTTGTTTTTACATGTGTATGTGGAAAGGTATTTTGCGTCCTGGGCTTATTATATAAAGATCAAATGCTCCTAAGTTTCTACTTTAAAAGTCCAACTGCGGGGGGGGGTTGTGGACAAAATCCTTCTTTTGCATTGGAGCTGCCCTCACACTGTAATGCCCTGTACACACGGTTGGAAAAGGTCCGATCTGATTATATTGTTGGAAAATCTGATCGTGTGTGGGCTCTATTGGACTTTTTCAGTCGGAAATTCTGCCGGAAAAAATTTGAGAGCAGGATCTCAGTTTCTGACAAAAAAATCAGATGGGACTTTTTCTGATCGTTTGTAGAGAATCTCGATTGGACAAAGTGCCACACATGCTCAGATCAAATTACGAGACCAAAGCTATTGGCTACTAGCCTCAACGTAGTCCCGTCCTAATGAACGAACATCGTCACATTCCGAACGATCGGATTTTCCAACAAATTTGTCCCACTGTGTGTATGCAACACAAGTTTAGGACAAAATCCATCGGAAAAAATCTGATGGATTTTGTTGTTGGAATGTCCAATAGTGTGTACGCGGCATAAGAGCTTTTTCACATTGGCAGTAGTGCCTATAACCCTCTAAAAAGCCATCTTTGGTGGATCACTTTTCAGACAGCAGTTTAACAGCGGCAGGCTGGCATTTAGTAAGAGATCATGCCACCTCCTGAATGTCTATCTATCTTCCTTTTTCTTTTTTTTTTTTATCACAAGGGTGATATTGTATTGAAACCTGCACAACAACTACGAGTCAAGCGTTTGACCTCAATAGGCGAGTTTGACAGGCAGTGCTGCCTGTGTCACTCTACGACAGGATCAGGGCATATCTATAGCCCTGTCTATGTTTAATGTTTGAGATGTGTGATCAGGGAAGGTAAAAATCCAGTTCAGCCACCTATTTTTATCAAACTCCCACACGCGGGTGAAAGTCCACTAATGCCACGTATATGCAATTGGAGTTTTCGTCGGAAAAATCTCGGATGTTTTTTCTGATGGAATTCCGCTCAAGCTTGGCTTGCATATACACGGTCACACGAGTTTTCTGAACTTTCAAGAACGCGGTGAAGCTGAGAAAATGAAGTTCAATGCTTCCGAGCATCGAATTGTTTCCGAGCATGCTTCGGAATCGCCGCAGACTATCGAAATTTCCGATCGGAACTTGCTCTCAATCTTTTGCTGGTGGGAATTCCGCCAGCAAAAGTCCGATATAGCATACACGCGGTCACATTTTCCAACCAAAAGCTCTCATCTGGCTTTTGCTGGTGGAATTTCCGATCGTGTGTATGGGGCATTAGTGTTAAAGGAGAACTCTAGGTATGGATATATTATACATGGTTATATTTGTCCAGCCAAAATTGGTAAACATGTATATGGATATTAAACCAATTATGTAGCTTGGTATTATTGTCAGGGCTGTTTATACATTACATATCACATACTAAGGTATTAGTGTGTGTGTGATTATACTAGCATTTTTTTTATATTGTTTGGTACATGGAGCCCTGCACTTTATAGCTGTTTATGATAATCTCATAAGTGTTTTAACTCTTCCACCTACTTTATCCAAAATGTAAAAATAGGTTTTAGCGTACTCCTTTTTATAATCTACCTAAAAGGCCCTTTTTTCTTACTTGATTCTGTGATTTCATGACACATAAGGTTCTAAATCTTCCTTCTTCTGGACTGAAGAGTGGGAGGGTTTTTATTTAGGTGTCCACATTTGCTGCCTGAGTGATGTGGACATTTGTTTCATTGGCTGTCCTTTAGCAGGGGGATCACAGTCAGTGGTAGGCCCGAATCATGATGGATCACGGGTTTCACTTGTAGAAGATGGTCACATGATGGCGGTAGGCAGTTTAAAAAATAAATATAAATGTAGCACGACCCCCTAAGGGACTGCTTGGAATTACCTGCTCATCTGCACTGCCAACCCACCTGACACTCTGGGTTTTGACATCCCCATACCACTGTAAAGTATTAAATCAGACAACTCTGTGTATTTATGTTCTGATAATATTTACTAGAATCAATTAAAGGGATGTTGTCACAAAAGGGAGTAGTTGCCCTCCGCGTGGGCTTTTTCTTTTTCTATAGCTACTCCCAGCAATCTCCAAATGGCAGTAAAGATCCCTGGGATATGAAGTCCAAGCGCATAATCATACAAAGCAATTCTAGAAAAGTGGCCTAGTGCAAAAAGCACAGCCGGTACCCCTGGGGATGTTTGAATGAGATAGACCAGTCCGTAGATGAAATATAACACAGTCATTTTATTCATAGTACATCTTAAAAACATATATATTTAAAAAGTTTTTTTTTTTTTTTTCAACATGTGTGAATAAAATGCTACTTGAAAAAACTTTGGTTAACAGTTGGCTTGCGACAAATGTAAATTTGAGAAGAATGCCGACATGTTTCGGACCATCCGTCCTTTTTCCTAGGCATATAATATATCTCGTATGTACATAGTCTAGAATGTAAGTATAGTCATATTAGTACAAATATATAAAAATCAATCAGTGCAAAGCTTTGTAATGGTCATAAACAGTATTAGAACATGTTTACAAGATAATATGATACATACCAGCCAAGACCTGTTGCCAATGCTAACCAATGGGGGATGACAGTATTGGGGTAAGATCCAAAAGGGGCTACTGTAATAACGCCACAATGCTTTAAATCTGCTTTAGTAAAGCTGGAAAACGCTGTATACAATGGATGAGGCTGTTAAGCCATGGCATCCATGGGTGCTGTGACTGCAAGGTCTCCACTGAGAAGCTAGGAAATTAGCTTGCACAGTATAACATCAGCTGAACTTTGAGGGGAATTTTGCATCTAGATGAAAAAAAGAGACATATCAACGTGCTGGACGCCGTTTGTGTTGACTTATAAGGGTTATAGTGCTCAGCTGTTGACAGACGGCAATTGGCTGCCTCCACAGGTGAGGCTGATGAGGCCGGCTGGTTCACAGTCAGCCTAAGGAGACCTCTGACGGGACAGCGTGGGGCAGGACTGCGTCCCGTGTCATGATGTCACCGGCGTGCGAGGATCCCGGATGTCCGTGCTCCACACTGGAGTACAAACAAGCCATGGCGCAGTAAGAGAACCGCGCCAATTGGGCACAATGACTGCATGCTTCACATATGGCGGGAGCATGCAAGTCTCCTGCGTGTCGGGCAGCACAGCGGCCCCTGGTGGGAGTAATGAAGTACATGGGTATGAGGAAAAAGAAAAAAGAAAAAAGAGGCAATATACTATATAAAACGTAGGGAAACATGTATATAAGTCAATGGAAAATGCGCCCCTAGTGGTACATGGAAGAGGTGTAGGCTGGTATGTGACTTGACCAATTTGAACAGTCAAGAGTATACATAACAGACAAATGGGTATGTAGGCAGGGTGGGAGAAAAGTTAACATATAACCAGTAGGGGAAGTATTCAAATAATGGAGATCAAATTCCCTAATAAACATGACATGGGTGGTGGAGTCAATCAACAACATCAGCAGATTACATGTAATACATCAAAGGTAAAAAAGGACATCATAGGTCCAGTTCACAGACCCCAGGCTGAAAACCCTCCAGAAAAGGTCTAAAATTAAAGGCCTCATTGAGGCCGGGGTGAGGTGGCATTGAGGTGGAAGATCCACCTCAATTCGCTCTGTAATAGTAGTTTGTAGTCACCCCCTCAAGTGCTGGGGGGGATATGGTCCAGGGCAAGAAATCACAGGCTAGGTGTATGGTCAGGGGTGGACCGTACTGCAATGTCGGCCGATAGGAAGGTCAGGATCTTTAGTATGGATGCTAGTGAAATGGCGGTTGATGCGTTTCCAAAACGGCAGTTTAGTTTTTCCCACATAACAGCCACATTCGCATAGTAAAAGATAGACGACCCCCACCATGCGACAATTGACATAATGATGAGGGTTAAAAAGTTGTCGTTTAGGTAGAATGACATTTCTAGTGGTATTCATATATTTGCAGTATCCACGGTTGCCTCATTGAAAAGTGCCATGTAATTTAGTAGTATTAGTACTCTGAGAGTATTCCCTTTTTAACCAGTTTGTCTCGCATGGATGGGGCTCGTCTATAAGTAAACAGTGGCTGTGCGGGTACAAATGGTGCGAGGCAATTATCTATGGTAAGGATGTGCCAGTATCTCGATAATATGTTCCTTATCTGCTGATGCTGTTGACAATAAGAGATAATGATACGTGAAGTGGATCTTTATGTTGCCCGTTTTTGAAAAAGAAGATCATGGCGGTTTTTAGCTTTAGCTTTTTTTGTATGCTAGTTTCAGGGTTTTACTTGAGTAACCACGGGCTAATAGCCTCTGTCTAAGTAAAATAGCCTCTTGGTTGAAAAATTCATCGGTGGAACAATTGCGCCAGGCCCGTAAGTATTGTGCGAATGGCATAGATTTGAGTAAAGGCTTTGGGTGAAAACTGTCAGCTGACAGAATAGTGTTGCCCGAAGTGGGTTTACAAAATAATTTACTTTTCAAATGGCCATCCTTATCTTTAATGATGGTCAAATCTAAGAAAAGAGATGCTAGAAGTACTGTAAGCCATAGTAAATTTTAAATTTAGTGCGTTATGAGAATTGAGGAATTGTAAAAATTGATGTAATGAATCTACTGGACCGTTCCAGAAAAACAAAATAACATCAATGTAGCGACACCAAGTCGCCAAGGGATCGGAAAAAAGTAAGTGTTCCCACTCCCCCAGGTAGAGATTGGCGTACGCCGGGGCGCAACAGGTGCCTATGGCGACGCCCTGCACCTGGAGGTAGTGGGAACAACCGAAAGAAAAAAAAAGTTGTGTTAGTATAAATTCCAACGCTTGTACAATAAAGTCATTTTAACATCTTCTCAGATTTACTCTCAAGAATTATCTATGACATATGGTGGTGAGGCCTAATTGATGAGTAATAGAACTGTAGGGGGCCCTCCACATCAACAGCGACCAGAGTGTCACTGTCGACGAGGAGGCTGTCAAGAACCCGGAGCAGATGGGTAGTGTCCTGTATGTATGTGGGTAATGCTGTTACAAGAGGTTGCAGCAATTTATCAATATATTTGCTGAGGTTGAGAGTGAGACTGCCACGGCCTGACACTATGGGTCGACCTGGTGGGTGTGTGGGATTTTTGTGCACTTTGGGGAGTGCGTAGAAGGTAGCTTCGCGAGGAAAAGCTGTCCTGATAAAATCGCGGGTGGACTTATCAATCATATGTTGATTAAATGCTTGATCAATGAAAAGATAAAGTTGTTGAGTAAATCCTTAAATAAGGGAACTTGGTATTGTTCTATAGCAGTCTTTATTGGAAAGAATTGCTATGCACATTGCTTCATAGTCAGACCTATTTTGGATAACTATATTCCCGCCTTGGTCGGTTTGATAATAATGGAGGAATTGGCTTTGAGGCTCTGAAGAGCAAGGTATTCATGATACGTAAAGTTTTTGAAATGCCGGGATGTAGGTTTGAAGTTGCGTAGTTGTTGGGTTACTAGTTTTAGGAACAAGGCTGCTTTAGGATTAGTACTAGGGGGATGGGTATAAACTGGATTTCTTTTTGATAGAGATATCTGGCCTAGTAGTGGTAGGAGCAGACTCACTGTCAACTTCAGTAAGAATTCTGTCAAGATCAAGAGTATCAATTAAATCGATGGGTTCGTTTTCGTCTAGAAGATCAATAAGGTCCTGAACTGCAGTTGCGAGGCCTTCTTGTAACACCGAAATTTCATGTGAGGATAGGTGATAATCAGACAAATTAAAAAGATTGAGTGAGTGAGAAGTGGAGGGAATTATTTTTTGGACTTGTGCGATTTGGAGTGTGTTTGCTGAATTAATTGCGAGGCCCGCATTTTGTCTAAAAAAAATCGCCTTGACGCGTAGGAGTAGGTAATGAATTAGATCTAACAGAAGTATGTGGTGGACCATTGTTATCGTGAGCCCCAACTACTGACGACTGATATTTAACACGCGAATGCGAGGAGCCCTCTAGGAATCATTGCATGATGTAGTCTTAGAACGGCCACGTTTTTGACGGCGTGGACCATGTGGTTGGTCCTGTGAACTCATGACATCATCAGGTACACCTGATGAATTGTCATTATGGTGCGTATCGTTGGGTCTAGGCGCACTGTGTGCAGGAGCCATAGGGTGCAGAGCATGCAGTGGATCCATCCATCTATAAGCCCGTGCCTCCTGAAAAGCTTTTTTATCTCTGAATTTTTTTTTATCCTTTTTTAAAGAGTGTCTCTTTATTGAATTTGTCAAATCTCTCTTTAAGCTGTTAGTCCAGCGTGGCATACAGCGAATGGTCTTTACATTTCAATAGTTGTTGATTGATGACCTCAATCTTACTATCTAATGCAGTCATTCTATGTTGGTATTCATGAATTAGTCATTTCAATGCCACCTCACCCCCGGCCTCAATGAGGCCTTTAATTTTAGACCTTTTCTGGAGGGTTTTCAGCCTGGGGTCTGTGAACTGGACCTATGATGTCCTTTTTTACCTTTCATGTATTACATGTAATCTGCTGATGTTGTTGATTGACTCCACCACCCATGTCATGTATATTAGGGAATTTGATCTCCATTATTTGAATACTTCACTTACTGGTTATATGTTAACTTTTCTCCCACCACGTCATAAACATGTTCTAATACTGTTTATGACCATTACAAAGCTTTGCACTGATTGATTTTTATATATTTGTATTAATATGACTATACTTACATTCTAGACTATGTACATACGACAAGGGTTGACAAATTTGCTTTGAATTTAGGAGCCAGTTACAAAAGTTAGGAGCCAGTTTTTTTTTTTTTTTAGAGTGATATGGATTGTCAGCTCCCAGGGTAAGGCCAGTCATTTTCACCCCCTATCCCTAACTCACAATGGAGCACCCAGTCGATAACTCCAATGAAACGCTGTTACATCAGGGTTATGGGCTGATCGGAAAGAGTAGGGCTGGCAACAGATGGAACTGGCTGGCACTGGCAGGTAGCACTGGTTGCCACTGGCAGGCACGTGGAACTGCCAGATGGCATTGGCAGGTGACACTGGTTTGGAACTGGCAGGTGACACTGGTTTGGAACTGGCAGGTGGCATTGGCACGTGGCACTGATTGGCAGGTGGCCCTGGTTGGTGATGGCAGGTGGCCCTGGTTGGCGGTGGCACTAGTTGTCACTGGCAGATGGCACTGATTGGCGGTGGCACTGGTTGGTGTTGGCAGGTGGCACTTTTTGGCGGTGGCACTAGTTGGCACTGTTTGGCGGTGGCACTGTTGGTGGCACTAGTTGGCACTGTTTGTCGGTGGCACTAGTTGGCACTGTTTGGCGGTGGCACTGGTAGGTGGCTTTGGTAGGTGGTGGCAGGTGGCACTGATTAGCGGTGGCAGGTGGCACTGGTTGCCACTGGCAGGCACGTGGAACTGCCAGATGGCATTGGCAGGTGACACTGGTGGGGAACTGGCAGGTGGCACAATTGGCACTGGTGGTGGCACTGGCACGTGGCACTAATTGGCAGGTGGCACTGGTTTGGAAGTGGCAGGTGGCCCTGGTTGGTGGTGGCACTAGTCACTGGCAGATGGCACTGGTTGGCGGTGGCACTGGTTGGTGTTGGGTGGTGGCGGGTGGCACTGGTAGGTGGCGGGTGGCATTGGTAGGGGCAGGTGGCACTGGCAGGTGGCACTGGCAGGTGGCGGTGGGTGGCACTGATTGGTGGTGGCGGCACTGATTGGTGGTGGCACTGGTTGGCGGCGGCAGATGGCACTGGCAGGTGGCACTGATTGACGGTGGCACTGGTTGGTGGTTGCAGGTGGCACTGGTTGGCACTAGCAGGTGGCACTGGTTGGTGTGACAGGTGACGGTGGCACTGGTTGGTGCTGACAGGTGGCACTGGCAGGTTTCACACGGAGCACTCTGTTACTGAAATGTAACAGAGGAGCTGTCAGAATTGAGCTTAATGTCGGGGTGGGCGGGACTCAGCAGCTATCAAACAGCCAACGATTGGGCTGCTTAAGAAAAGGGGCGGGCCACATACACGTAGCGGCCGACCAGATCCCATTGGCTGGTGTTTGATAGCTGCTGGGTCCCGCCCACCCCGGCCGGTTCCCGCCCACCCCGACATCAAGCTGAAATCTGACAGATCCTACTCTCTCTGTTGCTTGTCAGTTTAACACAATTAGCGCGGCGCCGCTGAGTGTGGAGGAGGGAGAAGGACGGCAGTCAGTGTTCATGCGCTGCATGTCTGGGGCATCAATAGTGAGTGGGCTGTTGGCAACTTAGGCGCCAGGTTGCGATTTCTGGTCGCATTGGCGACCTGGCGCCTGGGGTTTGTCGAGCCCTGACATACGAGATATATATGCCTAGGAAAAAGGACGCATGGTCCGAAACATGTCGGCATTCTTCTCAAGTTTACATTTGTCGCAAGCCAACTGTTAACCAAAGTTTTTTCAAGTAACCCTTTATTCACACATGTTGAAAAAAACGCTTTTTAAATATATATGTATTTAAAGAGGAAGTAAACCCTGATGAGTTTACTTCCTCTTTCATTCCCTGCAAAGGCAAAGCATAATGGACTACTATGCATTGCATAGTAGCCCATTATGTGTCACTTCGCTGGCTCCTGTGACAGGTAAGTCACCGCTGTCCCCTGAAGTCCGGCGCATCCATCTTCTCGGTGGGGTCTCGCAGCTCCGCCGCTGTCATTCGGCGAAGCCACGATGACGTCACTCCTGCGCATGCGCACGGGAGCCGACATGCGCGGCAGCTCCATTGTTGGAAATGCGGCGCTCAGTGCGCCTGCGCGCCGCTGTCTACGGCGCATGCGCCGTAGATAGCGGTGCCTGTCTTCGGGCAAATATCTCCTAAACCGTATAGGTTTAGGAGATATTTCTTGGACCTACAGGTAAGCCTTAATCTAGGCTTACTTGTAGGTCAAAGTGGTTTGTAAGGGTTTACAACCACTTTAAGATGTACTATGAATAAATTACTGTGTTATATTTGATCTACGGACTGCTCTATCTTATTCAAACATCCCCAGGGGTACTGGTGTCCTATCATATACAGTACCCCATCGGATAGTGTCCGCTGTGTACTGCGCATGCTATCAACAAAATAAACTCCCCTCCTAATTTGCAGTGTATAATGTAGCTTAGCTGATTGTTTAAAGCGGAAAGCTTTTAATGCTCTTAGCATTAGTAAATAGATAGGAGGGTAGATCAGATTTACTGGTTTTAAACACATTTTTCAAATTTTTTTCACATTTTTTCATTTACTTCCTCTTTATCAACTAAACACACCCTTCTGCCTCCTTGTCTCAGCTAAGGGCAGATGGATTTTAGTAGGTAAATGCTACATTAATCATCATCTGCCCTTACTCAAGATTGCCAGAGCCAGATACTCAAGGGTTTGTTTTTCAAAAGTGGCTTCTCAAAAAAAATAAAACTTGGTGACATGGATGGATGGGTGAGTTTGATAAAAATTAATTAACCACTTCAGCTGCAGAAGATTTGGCTTCTCAATGACCAGGCCATTTTTTGCGATACCTCACTGTGTCCTTTTTAACTGACAATTGCGCAGTCTTACAACGCTGTACTCAAACAAAATTGACATCCTCTCCCCCCCCCTCCACACACACACACACACACACACACACACACACACACACACACACACACACACACACACACACACACACACACACACACACACACACACACACACACACACACACACACACAAATAAAGCTTTCTTTTGATGGTATTGTTAGGAATCTTCTCTTGTGATCAGTCAAAACTCCAGATGTATTGAGAAGCAGACAATTTATTTCTGATGTGGCCCACAAAAGGGAGACATGCTTACAGGATAGAAGCTGAAGGAAAATGTCTCCCAAAAGAATGTGTCTTCCCCCCCCCCCCCCCTTATTCCTACAAGAATAACACCTCTATGCTTCTATTGGCTGAGGAAACATAAATAACGTTGTCATGGTACGCGATGGTACTTTATTTTGATATTCATGTTTTCCCGTACATTCTTAGACTATCATATTTAGTTAAATCTAATCATCCTACAACTTACTATGGAGTTAATTAAGACAAAACAATACAACAAGTTAATACAATAATGTGCTCAGAAGTAAGTTTTTAAAAATCAGTCTCAGGAATATTTTTTCTAATAGTCACACAATAAACATTTTAAAACTTTTCTAACATTCCCTCCTCTGTGTGACTATTTTATCTCAACACATTTCGATGATAGTCCCTGTGTTATACACTTTCGGACTGTATGTCATTAAAGAGGGATTCCACCAAAAAAAAAAATATATTAAAAGCCAGCAGCTATAAATACTACAGCTGCTGACTTTTAATAAATGGACACTCACCTGTCCCGGGTTCCAGCGATGCCGGCGGCCGATCGATCGCTCGGCTCTCGGCTGCTGTATTCACCATTCTAGGTGAGGGAATCAGGAAGTGAAGCGAATCGGCTTCACTTCCCGGTTCCCTACTGCGCATGCGCGAGCCGCGCAATAGGAAATCTCCGCGCTGTCACTGGGGCCCGTGTGTGTCCCAGCAGACAGCGCGGCAGGGCAGGAAATGGGGTGGACTCCTACGGGAGTCTATGCCCGGAAGTGGGTGAAAATACCTGTCTTTGACAGGTATCTCCACCCCCCTCCCCCCTGAAAGGTGTCAATTGTGACACCGGAGGGGGAGAGGGATCCGATCAGCGGAGGTTCCACTTTAGGGTGGAATCCCGCTTTAAGTTGAGCTTCAATGTCCACATAGGTCTCCTCCAGAGGTAGAGAGGGTTTGATACATTGTTCCTGAGACTGCAGTTTCAATGAGTTTTTGTGAAAGTCCTCGAATACAGGGAATGCAGCAGCATCCGCAAGTAACCAAAACAGCCAAAGCCACAGCGATTGAGATCAAACATGATGTGATAAATCCAGTCCATTTACCGAACCATCCTTCAAGCCAGGTTGTGAATGGATCATTAATACCTGAGTCTTCCACCAATTCATTCAATAGCGCAGTCAGTCCTTCCAAGGCTCTGGTCACTGTCCCTCCAGGAGCTGTATTGTTGGGGATAAAGGTACAACACATGCTACCAAACATTTTGCATACCCCTCCTCTTTCAGCTAGGACCATATCTAAAGCCATTCGGTAGGGGTGCACCGAATGGGTTTTTTGGTGCCGAAACCGATACCGAAAATGAAAAATACACTAGGCCGAAAACCGATACCGAAACAGCACCGATACCGAAAATGACTGTTTTTAAAAAATATTTTCATACAGCAGATGGTCAGGGACTGCAGGCATAGTACAGGAGATGGTCAGAGACTGCAGGCATGGTACAGGAGATGGTCAGAGACTGCAGGCATGGTACAGGAGATGGTCAGGGACTGCAGGCATGGTACAGGAGATGGTCAGGGACTGCAGGCATGGTACAGGAGATGGTCAGGGACTGCAGGCATGGTACAGGAGATGGTCAGAGACTGCAGGCATGGTACAGGAGATGGTCAGGGACTGCAGACATGGTACAGGAGATGGTCAGAGACTGCAGGCATGGTACAGGAGATGGTCAGAGACTGCAGGCATGGTACAGGAGATGGTCAGAGACTGCAGGCATGGTACAGGAGATGGTCAGAGACTGCAGGCATGGTACAGGAGATGGTCAGAGACTGCAGGCATGGTACAGGAGATGGTCAGAGACTGCAGGCATGGTACAGGAGATGGTCAGAGACTGCAGGCATGGTCAGAGACTGCAGACATGGTACAGGAGCTGGTCATAGACTGCAGGCATGGTACAGGAGATCAAAGCAGCCTCATCAGTTCCCCTCAGATGCAGCCTGCCTGATAAAAATACATGCACAGTGTTTTACATGTATTCCAATGGCTTTAGTTCACACCATGCAGTCAGTTTCCAGTGCGGAAACTGACTGCATGGTGTGAACTAGAGACATTGGAATACATGGAAAACACTGTGCATGCATTTTGTGAAAAAAAACAAAGCACACGGAACTGGATCTGGTGTGAACTGGCCCCAAGCAAGCTACCTGGTTCCGTTCCAACAGATTCTATTGGGAATGCTCATATCGTTACCTCTACTAGCAATAACTTAACCCTTCCCCATTCTATCACATGGCGATGAAAACCTAGCTGGGTCAAAATCAAGATTATAATTTTTTTTTTTTTATATGGCCAATAAAGGGAGTACAGCCTTTGTCCTGTGACCTGGTTTATATAGCATGGCTACATTCACACAAGTGGCCAGAGGTAGATAGTTTCAGAGGCAAATTACTTTTGGATGCAGCAGCACTGTGGGCACAAAAAACTTGATTTAGCTGCGGACAAAACTCTGCAATGCTTGCCCTGGGTACACTCTTTCCCCCTCATGCAGCTTGCCAGTGTCTAAATGCAGCCTTACCCATGCCCGGATCTGTGTGGTGATCTCCATGTGTCACGGAGCTGTGCATTGAATTGCCTGGGCGGCTGCAGTAACAATGTCCCGCCTCCTGTAATCACGTCACGCTGATTCAATGTCCCGCCATTGGATCAGTGTACCGTCTGTCACAGGAGGCGGGACATTGTTACTGCAGCCGCCCAGGCAATTCCATGCACAGCTCCGTGACACACGGAGATCACCGCACTGTCGGGCGGGAGGAAAGGAGGAGGGAGGACAGAGGAGGGAGGACAGAGGACTGGGGACAAGCCAGGAAAACACCCGTGCAATGGGTGGCACCAGGGGGCGGAGCCCCGCACAGGACACGCCCCCATTTCCGGCCCCATTATCGGCAAGATTTTCCTTTCGGCAATTTGCCGAAAACACCATTTTCGGCCGATATGTTTCGGCGGCCGAAATTTCGGTGCATCCCTACCATTCGGTTCTGCCAGGCCATTAGAGATGTGGAGGCTAACTGTTCTGCTAGGCCCTTCACAGCATCCCTAGTATAGTTTACAAATCGTTGTTGGTTATAATATATATAATTAATCCAGTCAACATTTTTATTTATAGTCGCCCACCAGAGAAGAGACTCAAACCCAGCTGTCACCTGATTCCTGGCTTTAAACTCATCCGGCACCCCGCGAAGAACCCCAATCTCATCTATGTAGATCTGAGAGTCAAATGACCCCAAGGGAGAGGTGTCCCTACGATACTGTCGGTGACTCTTAGTCCACGGGTATTCTGACAGGATTCTTAGGGGCATAGCCAGCTGGACCATAGCGCAATCCCCTCGGGCATTGGCCGGTAGTCCAGCTCGCAGTTTCTTATCCCCACACATCCACCAGACATCAGCTCTCTGAATGTCATGTTCAACCCAGTCACCGTTGTCCGTGTTAATCCTCTCCACACAGTAGTCATCGGGTAGTGACCCAAGATCCACCGCGCTACAGTTCCCTGGGAGTAAAAAACAAGTAAAGTTGCCCGGATAAGCGGTAACTGCTGGAGGTATCTGGGGTCTCTGTACTGGGGGAAACCACAAACTCAATGTGTGACAAGTATAATTTGTTTCAGGTTTATAGCTCCTATTATGCCATTGCAACATACATTTTAAACCTTGTGGATCTGTATTGTGATCTAGAGGAAAAGGAACTGTTGCTAAATGTGGTCTGGCTCCTGCACAAACCAAACAGTTTTCCTTTTTCAGAGTTTTAACCGTGTACCTCAACCATTCTAACCACTCATTTTTTTTTCTTGGTAGCCCGTCTCCAAAGCTATGGCATCTTCTATTGTTACGTTAGTGAATCTTATAGTTTTACTCAGAACTTCTATTTTGGTATGGCTTTCTTCTTTCCCTTCTGAGTCTACCTTTTCCTGTTGTCTAGTTTTATTAGGTGGTAATACCTCAAGGAAAAATGTTCCTGAGGGGTCAGTTCCTGACACCCATGCTCCCATGGAATAGAACCACTGATCTTCCTTACTTGGCTCCTTTAATGTTATTAATAGTTGGTTACAGTTCTTACTATTTGTGCAGGGGGGAGTTGGCCGCTTTTGTCATTATGAGTCTCTCCTTTATTCCACTCTTTTTAGCCCCTGGTTGATTATACCCCCAATCTTGATGCGCTGTAGTCCACAGGGTCTGATCCCATGCTTGACATCCTGCCCTATTCCAGAGCCAGCAGATATATTTATCTGTCCATTGAAGTCCTCTAGCCCCAGTTGTATCCCCACAATCTGCAATCTGACAGAAGTCTACCAGTATAGTGCTAGTTATTCCCTCTATAAAGTTTTAGATTCAATGCTTTTCCTGTTCTTTCCCAATCCAAAGGTTCCTCTACTCTTCCATAACGTATAACCCCTCTTATGGATGCCTCTCCTAGAGTCACCAGTAACCCAAGGATAATTACTGTCCCTTTCATCCTAACCAGCTACAGAGTTCCAGCGGATAGGATAGGGGAGTTGGAAGGGGAGGGAGACTTCACCGGTTTGAGACAAGTCCCACCTTGTGTGAGACCTCCCTTTGTAGTAGAATTTTCTGAACCTCTTGTAGCCATCTGGCCCTATTCTGCCTGTAAAACCTTTTTGTAATGGGACCGATGAATCCAGGTAGACCTCTCTGCAATCCTTATAGCAGTAGGGGTAGTTAAGAGGACTTTGAAAAGACCATCCCACCATCCCACCTTGGGGAGTACCACTGCTTTTTTCTTATTACTTTTTATTGAGACCCAATCTCCCACATGCACCTTTTCATCTTCTTAAATTGGACCTGCTAGACCAGAACCAAAATCATTAGTATGTCTTTGTATTAACCTAGACATGTATTCCGCTGGTGTGTGCTCAGACTGCTCAGTAGGTGTTTCATTTGATTTGTAAGGGTATCATATATGGCCTTATTATTCCAAATGGGCTTAAAACTTTTTGGGGGTGTGATATACATACTGGTCACAGCTACTAGTAGGCAATACATTCAATTATTTTTACCTATTTCTTCCATAGCTTTTCTCAGTTTGCTTTTTAGAATGCCATTATGTCTTTCTACCAATCCAGCTGATTGGGGATGATAGGCACAATGGTATTTTCCCTTTAATTCTCATCACTTCTGTCAAATGTTCTATATTTTTAATTACAAAATGAGGTCCATTATAATTGTCTGTGCATCTGCACTTCCTGTCGGGAATATCTCCACCCATTTGGTCAGGGTGCCTGGTTACCAAACAATATTTCTTCCTTTTCACATTTGTCTAATTCAATAAAATCCATGCAAATGTGTTGGAATGGATATTGCGGTGTAGGGAACTTCCCTTTCTGTGGTCTTATACCTCCCTGAGCATTGTGTCTTGCACATATAAGACATTGACAGCAAAATGTTTTTTTTTTAGTAGTTAGTGAAGCCATAGACTGTACGTACCTTAAATAAACATCTCAGTCATCCCCCTGTTTGACACATAAGTTACTCCATGTGTCAATACTGCTGCATATCAGTAAGGACTGTATGATCTATCTCTATAGATTTCTCGTTCTGTCATTATTTTACGTGTTTCTTGTGCCGCTATTTTGGCAGCTTCATCTGCCCTTTTATTTCCCTTTTGAGATGAGGTCTGTATATATTGTGTGTGCTTGACATTTGCAGATTGCAAGCTTTTTTTTGGTAACTGTATTGCATCTAGGAGTTCTAAAATTAAGTCCGTGTTTGAAACTGGTTTACCACTGGAGGTGACCATCCCCCTGTTTTTCCATTGTTGTGCAAAAACATGTACAGTTGAAAAGGCATATTGACTGTCGGTGTATATGGTTACGGATTTTCCTTCTGATAGTATGCATGCTCTTATCAGTGCTACAAGTTCTGCAACTTGTGCTAAATAATATTTTGGTAGTGGCCCAGCTTCCAAAATCTCATCCCGTGTCACTACTGCATATCCTGTTGCATTTGTGCCATCTGGATTTTTCTTACTAAAACCATCAACAAAAAGTGTCATGTCAGGGTCAGATAACGGTATATCTTTCAGATCACTTTGTGGCAGTACCTTTTCAGTGATGGCAGCAGCGCAGTCATGTTTTATGACCATCAGTAGGAAGTGGTAGTAGTGTGGATGGGTTTTAATGTAGTACACCTCTGTATTGTTAAGTGAGGTTGTGTCAAGAGTATTGTCATACAGGAAAGGTGTAACAGGATAACAGACACTGCATGTGGTACCTTTCATAGTTAGTGTTATGGATTGTTTAATACTTTGATTAAATGACTATTTTCTATTATGTCAAGATATATGCTGAATCTCCTTACTCAAAATGCTTAACCTAGAGACCCCTCTGTACATTGCACGCTCACATTGGTCTCTACCCTCAAGGATCCAACAATCCAAGGTCCCCATTCATATACCAGGGCCAACCCGGGACAGAAGCCAATCAACCCACCTGCATGTCCCCGGAGTGTGGGAGGAAACCAGAGCACCCGGAGGAAACCCATGCAGGCACAGGGAGTACATGCAAACTCCAGGCAGGTAGTGTCATGATTGGGATTCGAACCAGCGACCCTTTTTACTGCTAGGTGAGAGTTCTAACCACTACACCGCTGCTGCTACCAGTGCTTATACACAGGGTGGAAGTGCTTTAGTTGCACTGTCTAATTTTGTAGAGTAGTCCTTCCTCTAAAACCACCTGTGCCTCTCCCTCTATGAGAACCCTCTGGTTCTGCCTCAGCAGTGTACTCTTCTGCATCCTCCTCTCCTTCATCACCTTGCACAAAAACCTTTACTTTCACATTCTTTTTTGCCTTTGTTTTCAAATACTTCTCAGAATGCTTAGCATATTGTAAAACATCTAAAACTGATGCAGTTCGGTAACTAACCATGTTTTTAGCAATGTAATCCTTATGATCCTGTTTCAATCCATTAAAAAAAAAACAATCTTTAAAGGGGTTGTAAAGGTTAGTTTTTTATTTTCTACATAGGTTCCTCTAAGCTAGTGCATTGTTGGTTCACTTACCTTTTCCTTTGATTTCCCTTCTAAATGTTTTTTTTCTTTGAATATCTCACTTCCTGTTTCTCCTCAGTAAACTTCTCACCATCATCCGAGTGGTGGTTAGTCAGCCAGAACAGCTTACTGAACAGCTTACTGAGGAGGAACAGGAAGTGAGAAATTCAGACAAAGAAAACAAAGAAAAAAAACATTTATAAGGGAAATCAAAGGAAAAGGTAAGTGAACCAACAATGCACTAGCTTAGAGAAACCTATTTAGAAAATAAAAAACAAACCTTTACAACCCCTTTAACTGTTGTTGATATCCACTATTCACACCCTCAGCTTCGGTGAGCCGTACTAGGCCGCGTGCCCTCAACATGGGGGTGCCTTGGGGAAGGGGGGGCCTCGCGGCCCCCCCACCCCAAAGCACCTTGTCCCCATGTTGATGAGGACAAGGGCCTCTTCCCGACAACCCTGGCCGTTGGTTGTCGGGGTCTGCGGGCGGGGGGCTTATCGGAATCCGGGAGCCCCCTTTAATAAGGGGGCCCCCGGATACCGGCCCCCCACCCTATGTGAATGAGTATGGGGTACAATGTACCCCTACCCATTCACCTGTGAAAAAAAGTAAAAAAAAAACACAACACAGGGTTAAAATATTTTATTGCACAGCTCCCCCTTCGGTTCTTCCGCCGGTCTTCTGTCGCCGCCGCCTTCCGTTCTTCTTCTTCTTCTTCCCCAGGAGATGTTGCCTCGACGATCTCTCCGGCCGGAATGCCAGAGCCGCGCTGCGCGTCCACTTATATAGTGACAATGGGGCGGTGTCACATGGTATATGTCACATGGGTTGGTGTCACATGGTGACCCCGCCCCCTTACGATGTCATAGTCCCCATGTGACATCAACCCATGTGACCAACCCATGTGACATATACCATGTGACACCGCCCCATTGTCACTATATAAGTGGCCGCGCAGAGCGGCTCTGGCATTCCGGCCGGAGAGCTCGTTGAGGCAACATCTCCTGGGGAAGAAGAAGAAGAAGAACGGAAGGCGGCGGCGACAGAAGACCGGGCCACCGCCTGTAAAAGAGCTAGAAGAAGGCGCGGTGGCCCGGCAGAAGAACCGAAGAGGGGGACAAGACCCCCGAAGTCGGGAGAAGAGGCCGGCGGCGGGGAGGAAGAAAGCCGGGCTCCTCCGCTAGCAAAAGAGCTACAAGAAGATAGCGGATGAGTCCGGCGAGAAGACCCCCGAAGACGGAAGACCCCCGGAGCTGTGCAATAAAATATTTTAACCGTGTTGTTTTTTTTTGTACTTTTTTTCACAGGTGAATGGGTAGGGGTACATTGTACCCCATACTCATTCACATAGGGTGGGGGGGCCGGTGTCCGGGGGCCCCCTTATTAAAGGGGGCTCCTGGATTCCGATAAGCCCCCCGCCCGCAGACCCCGACAACCAACGGCTAGGGTTGTCGGGAAGAGGCCCTTGTCCTCATCAACATGGGGACAAGGTGCTTTGGGGTGGGGGGGCCGCGCGGCCCCCCCTTCCCCAAGGCACCCCCCATGTTGAGGGCACGCGGCCTGGTACGGCTCAGGAGGGGGGGGCGAGCGGGCGGGAAAAGTCCGCTCATTTCGAAAGTACAGCGGACTGGCACACACACGGGCGGACTGTCCGCTCAAACCAAGTTTGGACGGACAATCTTACGGAAATTCCATAAGACTTTGTTCGTCAGACAGTCCGCTGAAAAAGTCCGCTGAAGCCCACACAGGAGCGGACTGTCCGCTGAAATGTGTTTCGGCGGACTAAGTTGGGCAGACAGTCCGCCCGTGTGTACGCGGCCTAAGTCTGGGCTTTCTGGAGGCAATGGATCCCCCCGTCCCTGTGCATTTGCTGGGGCGCAGGGGTCCCAGTCCCCCTTTCCTGAGGCCCAATCTGATCCTAATACTCTCCTCAAGGCTCTCTCTACTTCCACCCCATTCAATTTATAACTGTTCCGTAATCCCTCTATGTTTTCAATGAATTCAGCTGGACCTAATTTTGGATGTTTTATGTGTTCTGTAGCCTTTTGTATATCACTGTCAGTCCATGGTCGAAAAACAGTCATAGTCAAGGGATATGGCTGGCCCAGTGCATCATTCTGTCCTCTCCTTGGGTTTGGGACCTCTATCAAGGGGTATTCCTCACCGTCCTCCACACCATACCTAATAGGAGGTTTACTTAGTCTCTTGGCTCCTGCTGGGGCACCTAGTGCATTAGTTATGGCGTCAGTTAATGTTTTAAGGATCAATCTGTTCATCTCCAGGACTGAACTACTGTCTGGAGAGATTGAGGAAGTGGAGTTGGGGTTTTGTTCAGAGGCGGTTCCTTTGACAGGGGTGGATGTCAAAGGGAAGGTGTTACTCTGGGCAGTTGCTTTGCACCTGAGGGGGAGGACCATTATAAGGAGGTGGTCTCTGAGTATAGCAGATGAGATCACCCTCTTTGTCCACTAGGGACAATTGGGCTCTGCATTTTTCCTTTGTTCTCCTTCCTTCTACTCTAATTCATGATCTTTGGGTCCTAACAATTTAAGCTTATCCACAGGGTCCCAAAATAGAACTTTCTTTCTTTGTAATCAATATTTAGTATTCTGATTCAGAACTTAGCCTTTTGACTTTATAAATGTACCCAAATATAAACAGCATTGCATCATTAACACTTCACAGTTGAAAGTTTGTGAATTCTAAAAATAACTCATCCAATATAAATATTTACTTTAAGACTATTATTCAGACTCTTTCCCACCAAAAGTCCTAATATTTTCACAGATGCGCAAATTAAAGAGGAAGTAAACCCTGATGAGTTTACTTCCTCTTTCATTCCCTGCAAAGGCAAAGCATAATGGACTACTATGCATCGCATAGTAGCCCATTATATGTCACTTACCTGACACAGGAGCCAGCGAAGTCACCGCTGTCCCCTGTAGTCCGCTGCATCCATCTTGTTGGTGGGGTCTCGCAGCTCCGCCGCTGTCATTCGGCGAAGCCGCGATGATGTCACTCCCGCGCATGCGCACGGGAGCCGACACGCGCGGCAGCTCCGTCGCTGAGAATGACGCGCTCAGTGCGCCTGCGCGCCGCTGTCTACGGCGTATGCGCCGTAGACAGCGGTGCCCGTTTTTGGGCAAATATCTCCTAAACCGTGTAGGTTTAGGAGATATTTCTTGGTCCTACAGGTAAGCCTTAATCTAGGCTTACCTGTAGGTCAAAGTGGTTTGTGAGGGTTTACAACCACTTTAACCTCTGTCAGGCAGTCTGCATTTTCTTGTTTCCGAGAAACAGCTTCTTGACCATCATAGTAATGAAAACATCCTCAGCCTTTTTTTTTTTTTTTCCTCACATTCATCAAGTCACCTGATAATAATTCTACAACATTCTATTCACTCCACAGTGCAATCCACCTTCACGTTTTCCCATCTACCCCCAAACCATAAACAATTTCTTCCACTTGCTTCCTGTAACACCATGGCATGCTAAAATAATAAAGCAACCTGGTGTTATCAGTGTATCTTTTTTTTTCTTTTATGCTAAGTTTCAATATTTACAATATAACCCTTCTGTAATGTCATAGCTGGTCAGGGGTTAACTGTTACAGATGCTTTAAGACAGAAAGTAGTACTGCATACATGAGGGGAGGGGGAGAGTGAGTTCAGTGCATTCCTTTTTTTTTTTTACAGACACACAGATCATGAGAACGTGAAGAATGATTTCTTATCTCCTTCTAAAGGCACATTAGGAATACGCAGCACAAAACATGTAAACGAACAAAGACTGTTGTACCGTGGGGTAACAATGGAAATACAAAAGTAAAAAAATATCAGCACTCCCCACACTATAGAGAGAATCAAAAAGGTTAAACCTGAGCAAATATAAAGTAAACACACACAGAAGAAAGTTAGCCTTGCGATCTTTTTAGATCACTTAACTAAACCGCGCTTAAATAGTCGGGCATTCAACCTCCGACAGCGTCAGGCAATCAACCTCTGACGTTCAGTATACCTCAAATCTTTTTATCTGTCCGGACAGCGGGCGATGTAATTTTTTACTTTAGACAACGTCCCCAAGTGTCTCTACGAGCACTGGATCACCTAGATATTATACAATCAATACCAATGTCAGCAATTACAACACATTAAACCAGAATCAAAGAGAAAGAGAAGAAAAGACTCTTAGAAAGAATTAAAACGGGATTCCACCCTAAAGTGGAACCTCCGCTGATCGGATCCCTCCCCCCCACCGGTGTCACAATTGACACCTTTCAGGGGGGAGGGGGGTGGAGATACCTGTCAGACAGGTATTTTCACCCACTTCCGGGCATAGACTCCCGTGGGAGTCTACGCCATTTCCTGCCCTGCCGCTCTGTCTGCTGGGACACACACGGGTCCCAGTGACAGCGCAGAGATTTCCTATTGCGCGGCTCGCGCATGCACAGTAGGGAACCGGGAAGTGAAGCCGATTCGCTTCACTTCCTGATTCCCTCACCTAGAATGGTGACTGCAGCAGCCGAGAGCCGAGCGATCGATCGGCCTCGGCTTCCGGCATCGCTGGAACCCGGGATAGGTGAGTGTCCATTTATTAAAAGTCAGCAGCTGTAGTATTTATAGCTGCTGGCTTTTAATATTTTTTTTTTTTTTGGTGGAATCCCTCTTTAAGAATAATTTAAATTATCTTACCTCTCAAACACCTGGACTGGATCACACTAAGTTCGGAAACAGACAGTGGAATTCAGACCATAGGCCCCCGTCCCTTTTTCACCAATAACATTGAATGGGGGGTCGTAATGGTTCAGTGAGCTTCAAAGTCCAATACTCACCGAAGTTTTGTCGGGGCCTTCTGATCTGAAAACCAGCGTGTTGTTTCCGGCTGCGAAGGACCAAAAATGTTAGGAATCTTCTCTTGTGATCAGTCAAAACTCCAGATGTATTGAGAAGCAGACAATTTATTTCTGATGTGGCCCACAAAAGGGAGACATGCTTACAGGACAGAAGCTGAAGGAAAATGTCTCCCAAAAGAATGTGTCTCTCCCCCCCCCCCCCCCCTTAGCGTTTTTTGCGCTTCAGTGTCTAGGAGCAGAAAAAAATTTGTTTTTGAAGTGTTTTTCCAGAGGGAAAAAAAGCTGAACGCTACTAAAATGCTCCTTGCAACTTAGGAGCAGCTAGTATTGAAGGCATTAATGGTAGGTTGACTAAAGCACATAAACCAAAAGTAAGTATAGTATCACGTCCTATTTGCAATCCCAAAACACCCAATAAGAGGATAGAATGCAACTGGTCTAAACTATGTGGCATGTTCACCAGTGCCAGGAGCCTGGTGGACAAGATGAATAAACTAGAGATACTGTTGTTCAAGGAGGATTTGGATTCTGTGGGATTTTCAGAGACCTGGTGCAACAGGTCTCATGATTGGCTGGCAACCATTCAAGGGTATACCCTTTACTGCAGTGATAGAGAGGGTAAAAAAAGGGGGGTATCTATATATTAAGAATAACGTACAAGTGAATGAGAAAGATGACATCAGTAATGCACATTAGAGGTCGACCAATATGGGTTTTTCTCTGGCCAATGCCGATACCGATATTTAGAAATCGCCACGGCCGATGGCCGATATATGATGCCGATTTATTTTTGGACCGATATGTTAGGCCGATTTATTTTTTATTTATTTTTTTTCCCCTTCATCTCATAAAATCTAACACAGGGGTTGACAAATTTGCTTGGAATCTAGGAGCCAGCTAAAAAAGTTAGGAGCCGGGTCCGTGACGGCGATCTGGACCTGTCCCTGGCCTGACATGGAGACGAGTGAGGGGAAGATAGCCTCCAGCCCCTCACCTGTCTCCAAGTCATTGCCCATAGCTATTAGAGGGACATTTTATTTGTTTTATTTTTTTCAAATGACGATTTTTTTTTAAATTGCATTTTAGTGTAAATATGAGATGTGAGGTCTCTCTGACCCCAGATCTCATATATAAGGGGACCTGTCATGCTTTTTTCTATTACAAAGGATTTTTACATTCCTTGTAATAGGAATAAAAGTGACACACATTTTTTTTTTAAAAAGAACAGTGAAAAAAATAAAAAATAAAAGTTAAAATAAGAAAAAAAAAAAAATGTTAAATGCGCCCTGTCCCGCCAAGCTTGCGTGCAGAAGCGAACGCATATATGAAAGCAATGTTCAAACCACACATGTGAGGTATCGCTGCGATCGGTAGAGTAAGAGCAATAATTCTAGCCCTAGACCTTCTCTGTAACTCAAAACGTGCAACCTGTAGAATTTTTTAAACGTCGCCTATGGAGATTTTAAAGGGTAAAAGTTTGTCGCCATTCCATGAGCGGGCGCAATTTTGAAGCATGACATGTTGGGTATCAATTTACTCGGCGTAACATTATCTTTCACAATATAAAAAAAAAATTGGGCTAACTTTACTGTTGTCTTATTTTTTTTTTTATTAAATAAATTATTTTTTCCCCAAAAAAAGTGCGCTTGTAAGTACGCTGTGCAAATATGGTGTGACAGACATTATTGCAACAACCACCATTTTACTCTCTAGGGTGTTAGAATAAAAAAGAAAAAAAAAAAAAAGTGTGTGTGTGTGTATATATTACACACACACACACACACACACACACACACACACACACACACACACACACACACACACACACACACACACACACACACACACACACACACACACACACATATAATGTGTGTGTAATGTTTAGGTGTTCTAAGTAAATGGAAGGAGATCTATTAGCATTAATGGTTGTAATTCCAAAGGCCACCACAAGAGGGTGCCAGATTCCAGAAGGAATAGCATCACAGAAGGGAATAGCTAGCATCACAGAAGGCCTCAAAGCCGGGGGCTCAATTACCGGCCGGCGGCGGCGCGGCCCGACGCAATCACGCTGGGGGGGTCCACGGAGACAGGATACCCCCCAGCTGTGCTGCCCCAGGCGCCAGTCGCTAATTCTAGTCGCAAATGCGACCTGGCGCCCGGGTTTTGTCGAGCCCTGATCTAACAGTTAGACACCTTTCACACTGGGGCGTTTTTCAGGCTAAAAATAGCACCTGTAAAGTGCCTGCAATATGGCTCCCCTGCAGTCTGTGTGGAAGCCCCGAGTGCTTTCACACTGAGGAGATGCGCATTAAAATTCCTGCAAGCAGCATCTTTGGAGTGGTGTATACCGCTCCTCCACCACTGCTGCCCATTGAAATGAATGGGCACCACTCCCAAAGCACCTGCAATGTGATTTGGCAGTGGCACTTCACAGGCATATTTAACCCCTTCCTCGGCTGCTAGCTGGATTATAAGTGCCCCACTAGCAGCCGAATAGCGCCGCTAAAATGACGGTAAAGCGCCGCTAAAACTGGCAGCGTTTTACCGTCAACGCCTGCCTGCTCCAGTGTGAAAGCAGCCTTAAGTGATACAGAAAATTCAATCAGTTCATTTGTATGTATAATTTAGATAAAAATTTTTTTTATATATAATATAGTAAATGCACAAAAACAGGTAATCAAAACTTTTGGATGAAAAAAATGGGCTAACTACTGTTTTATTTATTTATTTAAATCAGTGTATTTTTTCCAAAAAAATTGCATTTGAAAGACCGCTGCGCAAATACCGTGTGACATAAAATATTGCAACAACCGCTATTTTATTCCCTAGGATCTCTGCTAAAAAAATATATATATAAGTTTTGGGGGTTCTAAGTGAATTTCTAGCAGAAAATACAGGATTTTTATTTGTAAGCATCAAGTATCAAAAAAGATTTAGTGCCCGTTCACACAGGGGCGACGCGACTTGCAGCGCGACTCACAGACGCGACCTGCACACGACTTCAGCGGCGACTTGCAAAATGACTTCTGTATAGAAATCAATGCAAGTCGCCTGAAGTCGCCCCAAAAATAGTACAGGAACCTTTTTCTAAGTCGGAGCGACTTTAGTCGCTCCTATTAGAACGGTTCCATAGTACAGAACGGAGCGCGACTTGTCAGGCGGCTAAGTCGCCTGACAAGTCGCTGTAGTGTGAATGGGCACTTAGTCTTTAAATGGTTAAACTGAGAACTTCTACACACTGAGTTGACTTCATTCAGAAGTGTAAACATTGTATCTCTTGATCTTTTAGTGGCAGACTGCCCAGAGAGGAGACAAGTGGCTTCACTGCTGTCTTCAGGCAACTTGCATGAAGTATGAAGTACAATAGCCAGTAGCCAATAACTTCTGTCTCGTAGTTGAATCTGAGCATGTGTGAGTTTTTGCGCATCGGAATTGCATACACATGATCGGAATTTCCGATAAAAACTTTTTCTGTCAGAAAAATTAAGAACCTGCTCTCAATCTTTTGCTGACGGAAATTTAGCCAGCAAAATTCCGATGGATCATACACACGGTCGCATTTTCTGACGAAAAGCTCTCATGGGTCTTTTGCTGGCCGAAATTCTGACTCTGTGCGAGGCATGAGGAAGCTAGGGATGAGGTGAAATCCTTATGGGTAGAGCTCCAAAGGGATGAAGCTAAGGGGAAAATAATATTGGGCGTATGCTATAGGGCCCCGTAACCTGAGGGAAGAGGGGGAGACAGACCTATCACAATTTGGATTAACAGTGAGGATGTGAAGTGTTATCATAATGGGGGCTTTTAATTATCCAGACATAACTGGGCAGAGGGAACCACGCATTCATCTAAGGCTCGCCAGTTCCTAAATGTCTCGCAGGAAAATTTCATGGGTCAGATGGTAGATGCGCCAGCAAGAAACAAAATGTTACTAGATCTGATTACCAACAATACAGACCTGATCTTGGATGTGGAAATACTGTGCAATTTAGAAAACGACGTTCATGTGTCAATTGGCTTCAGTAAATCACACAAATGGGAAACCTAAGGAGAATACAAAGACACTGAATTTCAAAAGAGCCAACTTCCTTGAACTACAAACCTGGCTAGAAGGCATAAATTGGGATAAAATCTTAGAAACAAAGAACACGGAGGAGAGATGGGTTCGCTTTAAGAGCATATAAAATGAGGGCATTAGACAATGCATCCCATTGGTAATAAATTTAAAAGTGAACAAAAGTCCTGGATGGCTTAACGCCAATGTAAAAATGCATATATAAGCAAAAGAGAAGGTCTTCAAAAAATACAAGGTTGAGGAATCATCATCAGCATTCAGACTTGATAAAGAATGCAACAAGATATGTAAGGGTGCAATTAGGGCGGCTTAGATAAAACGCGAAAGACATAGCAGAGGAGAGCAAAAAAAATCCCAAGAAATTCTTTAACCACTTGACCACTGGGCACTTAAACTCCCTTAATAACCAGACCAATTTTGAGCTTTCGGTGCTCTCACTTTTTGAATGTCAGTTACATACAGAGGCCCAACATGCAGGGAGCGCCATCAGGCGTTCTTGGAGCATAAATTACAAGGCCCTGGAGAACCAGGACAATGGAAACGCCCCAGAAATTACTCCATTTTGGAAAGAAAACAACCCAATGTATAATCTGAGGCATATCAAGTCTTTTGAACATGTAATTTTTTTTTCTACAAGTTTTTGGAAAATGTGTAAAGAAAATGAAAACACATTTTTTTTTTTTCTTCATATATTTTGGCCAAAATGTATTTCACTACATATCTTTGATAAAAATAACCCAAATCAGTGTATATTATTTGGTCTTTGTGAAAGTTATAGAGTCCACAAGCTATGGTGCCAATCTCTGAAAACTGATCACACCTGAAGTACTGACGATCTAATTTCTTGAGACCCTAACATGCCAGGAAAGTACAAATACCCCCCAAATGACCACTTTTTGGAAAGTAGACACTCTAAGGTATTTAGTAAGAGGCACCGTGAGTTTTTTTGAAGTTGTATTTTTTTCCCACAATTCTTTGCAAAATCAAGATTATTATTATTATTATTTTTTTTTTTTTCACAACATTTTTATATTCGCAGGTTATTTCTCACACACAGCATATGCATAGCACAAATTACACCCCAAAACACATTGTACTACTGCTCCTGAGTATGGCGATACCACATGTGTGAGACTTTTACACAGAATGGCCACATACCGAGGCCCAACATGCAGGGAGCGCCATCAGGTGTTTTTGGAGCATAAATTACACATATAATTTCTTGACTACCTCTTACACTTTTGAAGGCCCTGGAGAACCAGGACAATGGAAATGCCCCAAAAATTACCCCATTTTGGAAAGAAAACAACCCAATGTATAATCTATGAGGCATATCGAGTCTTTTGAACATGTCGTTTTTTTTTTTCTACAAGTTTTTGGAAAATGTGTAAAGAAAATGAAAACCCATGTGTTTATTTTATTTATTTATTTTTTCCCACAACGTTGTCCATTTACACAATATTTCTAACACATAACATGTACATACCAAAAATTACACAAATTACACCCCCAAAATAGATTCTCCTACTCCTCCTGAGTATGGCAATACCGAATACAGAGGACCAACATGCAGGGAGCACCGTCACGTGTTCTAGGGACATACGTTTCAAATCTAATTTGACCACCTATTACACTTTTGTGAGGCACTGTATTGGCATGGCTGAGCATGAATGAGTATGGCTGGGGGTGGATGAGTATGCTGAGTATGGGTGAGTATGGATGGATGGGTATGCAGGGTATGGAGGGATCGATGGATCTGTCACTGAGCAACGCTGTGGGCACTACACATGCAGCCCACAGTGCTGCTGTCACCGATTTCTCCCCTCTCCTCTCACACTGGACGGAAAGGGGAGGGAGGAACCGGAAATCACGCTGGTTTGTTTACATGTGATCGCTCCGTCATTTGACAGAGCGATCGCGTGGTAAACGGTCGATTCCTTTTGGCCCTTCTCGACGGCTTTCGGCCATTCTCTGCGGTTTTCGGTCGCTGAGAAGGGCCGAAGGCGGCCCGAAAGCCGCCCAGAGGCTCAAAAATTGCAGAGGATCAGCGTATAACACGCACCTGCGTTTTTTTTCTCCCCTGATTTTAAGGGGAAAAAAGTGCGTGTTATGCACCGATAAATACGGTAATTGTCTCCTGTCCAAAATGGCCCTATATTGTGTATGTATGCATTTGAGTTAAGGACATAAGATTGTAAGCTCCTTGAGGGCAGGGACTGATGTGAATGAATCAAAAGTACAATGCTGCACAATAAGGAACAAAAGGAAAAGAGGCAATGTGACTGTCAGTCATGTGACCAGCTCTCCGTCTAACCATACAGTTCTTATACTGAAAGTGGTGACATGCTGCTTTCTGTGCTGTCTGGTAAAGGTGCATTAGGGTGGTCCAAGTTCCTGTGCAGTTCAGTGCAGTACGATTTTCAGCTTATTCATTTTGAATGGGCTGAAATCACACTGGTTTGCACTAAAAGCAGCTCTTCTTTTTAAAAATGCACTGCAACCGTTACACATGGTACTGTGGTACCACACGATCTGTTGCAGGCAAACTTACTGTGTTTTGCAATCTGTGTTTGAGATGTCATTAGGAATACATTGACACCCGAAGCAGATCGCATGCCCAGTACATTTTGAACGTGGTGGGGGGAAATGCACATGAAATGGGGGTTTCCCACATTGGTGTGATTGGACTCTAAATCACAGATGGTGAGGGACAGAATTGCAATTCCCCCAGCATAGATAAGCCAGTTATATCTGCATATTTTAGCTATGTATTTATCTGTTTTCCTGCAGTTCAGCTTTACATAGTCGCACAAACATTCATCCTGTAAATACTTGGCTATTGAAAACTGTTTTTTTGTTTTGTTTTGTTTTTTGTCTTTGCTTTCTCTTAGAGGGATTATAAAGAGCCATGTCCTCAGTGTTCGGAAGTTAACTGGGGTATAAGCGATGAAGGCAAATTTTACTGTAGATCCTGCCATACCGTCATAGAGGTAAGAAAGCTGAGGATGTCACTTCTTTTAAACAGGTTCATTTGGTTGGTTGCAGGCTGGTTGACCAGTTGAGCTAGGAATCTTCTTTGGTTTTGTTTTGCATGTGTTACCCTTCCATGTACTCCTTGCCGCTAAGGCCAGTTATAGGTGGGAATTAGTGGCCATTTGTTTCTACTGTTAGAATACTGGTGAGGGGATGCACTGGACACCTTTGCTGCCATGGTGCTATATGCTGGGTGTCCAGTGTGCCCCCTTGCCTATATGGAGGGATGGGCTCCTTCCAGGCTCACCTGCACTCTGCTTATCAATTATAATGCATGTACTTCCACCGTGGAGGGTCTCAAAAAATGTATAGAGTTAGGACATAATGGGGTGCCTTGTCACGGCCTTCGCAGATTACGCATTATTTGCAAATGTGTGCAAACTAAACCCCTGTTTTTAACGCATACTGTAATGCTGCGTACACACGACCGGACTTTCCGACAGACTAGGTCCGATGGTCTTCCCGATGGACTTTCGGCGGAGTTCCGACGGACTTTCCGAGTGAATGGACTTGACCACACACAATCACACAAAAGTCCGACGGATTCGAACGTGATGACGTACGACCGGACTAGAATAAGGAAGTTCATAGCCAGTAGCCAATAGCTGCCCTAGCGTTTGTTTTTGTCCATCAGACTAGCATACACACGAGCGGATTTCTCCATAGGAATTGGGTCAGGCGGAAAAATTTAAAACCTGTTCTATTTCTAAAGTCCGTCAGATTGTTGGACAGCAAAGATCCGATGGAGCCCACACACAATCGAATTGTCCGGATCTGTTCCGTCGGACCTTTGCTGTCAAAGTCCGGTCGTTAGTACGCGGCATTAGGTTAATTCGGTTGGTTTCAGGCTAGCTAGGAATTTTCTTTAGTTTTGTTTTACATGCATTGCCCTTTCATGTGTTCCTTGCCACTAAGGCCAGTTATAGGTGGGGCAGTGGCCATTTGTTTGATGTGTTGGTATATCACATCTGTACATGAGAGCCATTAATGTAGAAGCCACCCATTCTCTTTTTCCTATAGTGGCAATGGATAAAAAAATGTGCTGCTTGTTTACCAACATGTGACCCTCCAGTGCCCTGTTGGTACCTTGCTAATCCTGATAAATGTTTGATTTTTTTTTTTCTTCCTTTTAATCCTTGTATTTATTTCTGTGTATTGCAGCTGATATAGTTGACACTACTGATATCTAGAGTCATGACAGCAGTTTACTAGTAGTATAACTGGCCATTGCTGGTGATTTGGACATTATGGCAATTCAGAGATAGTCCCCAATCAGCTGCCAGTCATTGTGTGATGCTCCCAACATCTCACTGGTTGTCCGCAACTGTATTAGCAGAAAGGATGGGATCCTGGGCTGTTTAATCCAGCAGTGATGTCATTTCCAAATTGGTGTATTTACACACTGAGGCTCCAGTGAAAACTGAAGGAAGAGAGGATCTTTTGTCGGTAACAGTCAGTCCAGATTCCTCCGTGCAAATTTCTGATTATATGCATTAAAAAGCAATCTTATCATTCCTTATCATTAGCCCTGGTCTGTTCCTTTCAGCATCTCTTGCCACAGTAGTGTCACCTGAATTTTAATGAACTGTTATACTTGTATTGCTCCAGCCCAAAAAAAAATGTAATCTGTTTTGCATTTTAATACAACAATTTTGACAATTCAGTATTGCTTACTGTAGAACTATGAAAAATTTATTTGTGTTCACTGCCTATTGTTAGTATGTTATGTTGATTAGAAAGACTCTGCCAGCAGGAGTCTGGGGGACACGAGTGCATCGGATCTTCTGCGGGACGTTCACTTAGAAGGACGAAATTGCCCACCCAGCCATTTATATGCAGTGGTCGGGTGAGAGGAGGTTAAAGGAGAAGTATGCTATTTTGCCTATACTTCTATAGATCACAGGAGTGCACTTCGTTCTGCACTCCTGTGACCTGTTTTCAGTCGATAGCAGTCTTGAGCCGGTCAAGGTTCTGGATTGATCTCGAGCAGCAGCTGGTTCAGCCTGTCATTGAGCCATTGGGAGATGGAGCAAACCACTCCTACCCCCTTCACAGCACAGCACAGCACAGCACAGCAGTGAGAGCTGGTGAATGACAGTCACCGTTCTTTGCTCACTGAAGAATGAGAACTGAGTAATCCGTGCGTGTGTGTGCAGAACTTCTCTTTTAGGCCCCGTTCTCACTTGTATGACCTGCAATTTACACAATTTAGATGCAACTTGAAGCAATGCCCGAGTAATCTTAAGGTGCATGGACCTGAAGGCGCATAAAAGTCGGACCAAAGTAGTGCAGGGACTACTTTGCAGTTTCTGCGACTTGAAGTCGCACTGATATGAACGGTACTCATTGGAAATCGTGGGGCACGACTTGTTATGTAACTTTGCAGTCACAAGTAGCAGAACAATTCACACAAGTGTGAAATGGGGCCTAGAGGTGACCAACAATTTTGTATTTGGAGTTTTGATCTGTTGTTTATCTTCCTCCTCCTCTACCTTTTAAAGGGGCTATAATGTCAGAAGGTGGTGTGTTTTTTTTTTTTTTTTTTTTTTTATCTTAATGCATTAAGATTGAAAGCCTTCTGTGTGCATCAGCCACCCTAATACTTATCTGAGCCCTCGCTCTATCTAGCGATGTCCACGAGCCACTCGTCCTCCTGATTGACTTTGACAGCAGCGGGCTGCTGCTGTGCCTCGGCTATTTAGCCAATCGGGACTGCAGCTTGGCTCGGGTGCCTCCACAGCAAGATGTTTGCTGTAGGGGCAGTCGACAGGAGGGAAGGGCCAGGAGCAGCGCAAAGGGACCCGCAAAGAGGAGGATCCAGTCTGCCCTGTGCAAATCCACTGCCTATGTGTGTTATTTAAAGAAATCTAAGAAAACAAGACTTTAGAATCCCTTTAGGGCCGGTTCACACAGGGGGCGATGCGAGGCGACACCGACTTGCCTCGCCGCGACCTCAGCGGCGACTTGCAAATGACTTCTGTATAGAAGTCAATGCAAGTCGCCCCGAGGTCGCCCAAAAGTAGTACAGGAACCTTTTTTCTGAGTCGGAGCGACACGAGTCGCTCCTCTCAGAACGGTTCCATTGTACAGAACGGGGGCGACTTGTCAGATCGCGGCATGGCAAGTCGTGTCGCCCCCTGTGTGAACCGGCCCTTAAAGTTTTTGTTAAGGATCGCTTTCATTTTTCAATATGTTTTATGGGCAACAAAAAGTTGTAAATATTATGTGTTCTAAAAAAATACCTGATTAAAAACAAACAAACAAAAAAATTGTTCAGCCCGAAGAAGTTATAGTAATGCACCAGATCACTGCTTCTATTTTTTTTACTTCTTTCTGTAATTGCAGAAAACCAAAGATGTTGATGAATCAGAATTGTTTGTTGTCAATGCAAAGATCCAGTCTGTGTCCAGGGGACTACGGAAAGCAAAAGCGCTAGGTAAGAACATGTAGATCCAAGCTGACTGTTCCTACACCTGTAGGATAATAATAGATGAGAAGTATGAACATAGGCATTTCACATTAGTGAAGTGTTAACCCAAAAAAAGGACAAATTCACATCCTGGTCCCTAAGATCCCTTTCACACTGGAGGCATTTTTCAGGTGCTTTAGCACTAAAAATAGTGCCTGAAAAAAGCCTCAGCTGTAAACCCAGTGTGAAAGCCCGAATGCTTTCACACTAGGGTGCTGCTCTGGCAGGGCATCACAAAAAGTTCTGCAAGCAGCTTCTTTGCAGTGCTATAGGAGTGGTGTATACACCACTCCTATAGCGCCCCTGCCCATTGAAGTAAATTGGTAGCGCCAGCAAACCGCTGCTGTAGCAGCATTTTGTGGGTGGTTTTAACCCTTTTACAACTGCTAACGGGGGTTAAAATTAAAACTGGCGCCGACAGTGTGAAAGCACTCTTAAAGCAGATTAAACAGCAGAGTGCTTGTACTGTGTCATCTGCCCCCCTCTAAACTGTAAAAAAAACCTCCCTGAACCTAGCATTTCCTGTATCCCCTCTCTGTTCTGACCATGATAATCAGGGCTGCTGAATCCTGACCACCAATCAGTGCGTCCCTTCGTCATACACAACTGTCCTCTCTGCTCTCTGTGTCTGTCTCTGCTGCTATTATTAAAAATAAAAAACCTACAATCCTACAATAGCCCCTGCCAGCCCCTCTATTAGAGCCTGGCATACCAAACTATGTAAGTAATTTCTTAAAACGCGCGTTGTAAATCCCTATTTATAGCTATCTTCAGGCCGGTTACGTGCCTCGTGGCCGCTTTACAGCTCCGAGACCGGGCTTCTGCAGAAGGCCACGTGGTCCCCCTGGCTGACGTCAGAGAGAGATCTCAGCCCCTCCCGCAGAAGCCATGTAAACGACTACCTCCATGGTGCAATTCTTGTAAAGGATGCTGGTCAAAGTTGTTGCATATATGTCATTAACCAGAGCTCGTATTTTAAACTCGCTGTGAATTTGAAATTACTTTTTGATAAATAAAATATTTTAATTCAATGATTTTTCTACAATGTATTCAGCTGCTAAAAAACCCATTGGTGAACTGCTCCATTTTTATAGTAAGGGATGGATTCCCCTTTCACCAGGGCTGGTGCAAGGATTTTTGCCACTCCATCCCCTTTGCCCTGCCCATGTATACGATGGAGGTGGCTGGGTGGAGATTTATGCGATACCTCGCCACCTATTTCTTCAAACGTGGTCCGCAGGCCCGCATCTGTGCCTCTGGACCCAGCCTAAAGACTAATAGTGGAGGCAAAGCCCGCTTCCGTGCACCAGCCGTGGTCCGCCGGTATACGGTCAGGTTAGACTAGGGTAGTATATGGACTTGCTGGGCTAGGGTACATTTCAGTCTGCTCATACATGTTTCAAATCTCAGGCAGTCCCTGCTGAACCATGCAAGATTTGAATGATCTTTGGCCAGCTTGAGAATGCATTTCGCTGTCCTTACTTCAATGGTCATCATTATCATGATATTCACGCAGAACAGGTTCTGTGGCTCAAAGCATCTGTACTGTGTTATCATCATTATGATAATGATGATCACATTTGGCTGCTCCCTGCTGTTTATGGGAACATAGGCAAAGTCAGGTGTGTGTGTTGCATGACTGTACCTTTCTTGTGACTTTTACTGCTGCTGCAATCCCTCTGTGCACTGCTAGATGGACATTACATTGACTCTGCTGCCTCTGCTTGCGCTAATCGCTTCCAGTTCCAGCTAGCTGTCCCCAGCCTGTCAGTCCTTTTTCTTCTGCCGAATTTCCCCATACCTACTTGCTGCAGGAATCGGGCATTGTGCAGGGCAAGCAGAATCGCTTCCCCAGGCTGGCAGGGACGTAGAAAGCTGGGACTTCTATGTCATCAAATGTGACCGGCACAGGATAGTGTAAATCCGTAGGTGCCCAAAAAAGGAAAAAGTCTCCTCGATCTACACAGTGTCTCAGCCCTCCATTAATGGGGCCCGCCTCAGCCCAGAGAATATGTTGTCTTTTGGGAGCCATGAACACACGTGAACTGAACAATATGTATACACCGACCGTATGGGACACATGATCTTACATGAATCCTGAAGCTGCTGGCCGGGCCCCCCCTGTTAATTGATGGGGCCCCTACAGGACTTGGTGGTACCCCCTTATCAGTGCAGGCACCCCCTCCCCTTACCTGAGGGCAGGATGGAGACAGAGGAGAGCACACAGAGCAAGGAGCCCAGTGTCTGACCACAGTACAGGGAACATCCACTCAAGGAGAGCCGTGCATGGCAAGCCCCGCCTCTCCTCTGCTCACTGGCCATCGGGGTCCCTTCTTTGGCTCCGCATCCTGATACACGCAGGAAAACTAAAGCGTCCATGCTGTGTACTCTCTTCTTTGGGGCTCAGGGTGGAAGTTTTAGTTTGCCTACTGGATTTACAGACCTGTATCTTAAAAATCCGAATCCCCAGTGTGTAGCTGGGGATCCGAATTTTGCCCTCCACACACACACACACACACACACACACACACACGCGCGCACACACTCTGGCACCCTAGGCAGCTGCCTGACCTACCTATTGCTAGTACCGGCCCTGCCTTTTGCCTTCAAAACATCTTTGTGTGTTTTTGCATACAGGGACACACACGTTTTCCATGCATACCTGTGCAGGCAGTCCCATTCATGTCAATTGGGATGCAGAGGCTGCACAGACACAGCTGCTGCTCTCAATTTGACATTGAGTGCATCCCTGTGCATCCAAACATGGCCTACCTCACAGGCATACATTTAAGTTCAGTCCTTAAATGCTGACAATTTTTCTTTTGGTTTATGCTGACTCCATAGCATCACATGAACACATAAACTCTGCAATGCCACCTCATGCCTATGATGCTAAGATCTAGGGAGTGTGCAGCCCATAACCAGTTTGGGGTGATGCATGCTTTGTGGCATAATGTACTAACCTGCTGGAAGTAATTAAATAGCTTACAGTGATAAAGGGGGCACAAAAAAGTGCAATCACTAGTCTCCTTAAAATGCTAGTTAGCTGGTTGTCATGCTGATCCGGCAATTTTATTGCTTCCTAAGTCATTGGCATGGCATAAGTATGAAGAACAGGAGTTCTAACTTCACTCTGACCTTACTTGTTGCATTTATTGTCAGAAATTACATGTCTTTTGTACTTCCTTTTCTTGGATTTACACCACAACATAGTCAACTGTCTGTTATTTTAGAATATTTTCATTATTATTATTATTATTATTATTATTATTATTATTATTATTATGCTTCTTCTTTGTAGAAAGAGGATGGGAGTGGTATATATGCGAAGGTTTCCAGTTCATATTACTTAAGCAAGCGGAAGCTCTTGAAACCTTGGGAGTGGATCCTCGGATTAAGGTAATGTTTCCATTTTATAATTTGTTTTTGTTTTTTGTTTTGTTTTTAAGTGTAATTCCTGCCTACCACTTTGTATTTAAAAATGTCTCCTCCCCCCCCTCTAGTGACCTATACTACCTATCCTCTGTTTAAAAAAAAATGTGTATACTTTCTTATTTTTAGTCTGCACTGGTCCAGCCACGTGATCTTCAGCTCTGACTCCACCGTGACAGTGAGTGGTGGCTACCAGAGAGAGGATGGAGCACCAACACTTGCTGAGAGATTGGGCACATTTTCAAACATAGTGTTAGGCTGAAATTTTACTTTAAGGTGCAGACTAGCGAAAGAGGACAACAATAAGCTTTCTAATTGGTAATTCATATTAATTTTTTCTGTTGTGTTTGAAACAACCACCAATGCAAAGACCAGGTTGGTCAGGACAGGACAAGAGGGACGATAAAAGCTGGTGTCATGCCTAAATCCGCGTTTTCTGCAGACACGACATCTTCTTTAGGGTGATCTTTGGGCAGGGGCACCAGGGAGGACATACTGAAAATGCTTCTCGTGCAGCCGGCTCACTGCATTTGCATTGGGAAATTGGGCCACAGCACCGTCTGGAAACAGAAGGGCTGTGATGATCTCTTTCTGGATTTTAGGAAGGATCCAGTTCGTTTTGAAGCTTTGTATAGCACATAAGCGTTCAGCAAAGCCAATTTGGAATAAATATACAGATGCTTTTTCATTCCAGCGTTTGGCCTTACGGGCAATTAAGTACAGTGCCAACATCTGGTCATTGAGGTCCACCCCTCCCAATGTTAAGTAAGGTTGTATTCCTGTACACAGAGGGGTTTCTCCACAACACCAGTCGCTGTAGGAATTTGGAATGTATCTGCATGAAGGGAGGACAGAACGAATACATTCTGATTATCCCTCCACTTCACTGCAAGCAAATGTTTACATTTCAATCAGGCTCTCTCCCCTGTCTAGGTCGGGACTCTACAAGCCGTTGGGGGAAGCCTCTGCGATTAGATCGCACAGTGCCACATGCACCAATTCCACAGTCAAAAAGGGGACTAAAAAGTGGGCCGCTTGTGTAATAATTGTCCACGTACAAGTGGTACCCCTTTCCGAATAAGGGTGACACCAGGAAGGTCTTAAATTGGGAAACTAATCGTTTTTTGTAATAGAATTGACCATCATACAAATTGCTTTGGTCCACAATAAATCTATAGAGCTCGTCCATGAAAAATGGTGAATAAAAATCAAGTGACGTAAAGTCAACTGTTTCCACCTGAATTCCAAGTTGGCCAGTGGGGAAGTACCAGTGCTGCAGAAGTGGTGGGCTCCCAATTCCGATTGGCAAATGCAGCGGAAAGGGCACCATGGGCTTGACAGGCCTGTGTTTGTCTTCGTGGCTACTTGTGCTAGCCACTGCACCAGCTTGAACTGCACTTATGGGACTCGCCACTTCACTAAGTGTTACTGCAGTGCTGGATGTACGACCAGGATGTACTAGGCCGCTGGTGCTTACCAGAAGGATGAGCAGCACTATTACTGGCTCTCTGCTCCATTTGAGACCCCTTTGGTTCTTGCACTTCAAAAACAGCAGAAGAACGGGGTCAGGTACTCCTAACCTTGGCAGGGATCACTACTCTGTCATCAAAGCTATCTGTCAGGGTACCGCTGCTGTCTACTGGTTCGTATTCTGAGCCTGAATCTGACAAATGGTTGACTTCCTCTTCACTCTCATCTGTCATGCTCAAACATGTAGGCCTCTTCAATACTGTACCTTCGATTGGACATTGTAGCCTCTAAATTTACTGGTAAAATTAGTGAAACTCACAAGAAAAAAAGAGCACCTGATTGTTAGCAACTGCTTGAAACGCTACCAAAAAAACTGTTAGCGTTTGCAGGCCTGATTCTGCAAACGCTGCAGTTATGTGTTTTGTAAGTTACAGTGATCGATTGATACTGCCCTTGGGTGGGATGGGCTGGACGGAGGGGCTAAACGCAGGGGCTAGCAGGTGTCGGGGCTGATCCCTCTAATTCTGCGTTTTTGGGAACCCTAAACTACGACGCTAATATAGTTCTAATCAAATTTATTGATCCGTTCAGAAACTATACTACTGTATTGTGCGTACTGGCGCTAATCTGACGCTAAAACCTAACTGATGTCACCCACCGGGCAATCAAGGGGTTATGCCTTTATTCAGCAATATATGGTGGGTGACGCTATAAAAACCTGACAGTGACAGTAACTGGCTAACTACACACTGACGGGGTGCTCAAAGGGTTAAATCTTTATGGGGGGGGGGGGTCTCTAGACCTATCTGGGCCTACTACTTAGTATTACGAAGTACCCTAAAGCGGATTAGTTTCACAAATGACACCAGTACAGTGATCAAAGAAAAATATGAAAACTGCACTTGGTGACACTGACAGGTAGTGGAGGGGTTAACTGGGGGGGGGGGCACAATCGAGGTGGGGTGGGGGTGAAAAGTGTGCCTATGTGTAGTGTTGGTGCAACTTGAGTTTGGATGTTCTCTCTCTGGAATGGAAAAGAATTTCAGAGAGGGGGATGGCATCACTTCCCCTGCCTGTGTTTTACACTTACAGGCAGGGGACAGTCCCCCATTTGCCAGAACCAATGACCAGGTCCAGGCCAGAAATCACTGGCCTGGGCCTGGAGACTGATCGGTTCTGAAGCAAATTCCATATGCCGTGGGTGTGCACGCCTGACATACAGCTACGATGCCTTGCCCAGGAGAGCTAACCTGCCGCAGTATAATATGTATAACTGCGGCGGCTGGTCCGGAACTGGTTAAGGCTGAACTTCAGTTATACATTCAGTCATGCAAAGTTGTACTGAAATTGCTTACTTTGATATAACTGCACACAATGCTCACAGTGTGCATGAGCATGTCTTGTTTCCTAGCTGGAGAACAACCCGCATCAACCTTAAGCTGGCCATATACAAATCGAAATTCATACAGTTCAGCAGGGACTGACTGAATTTTCGATCAGTGTGTGGCCTGCCCTGCTCAACAGAAGTCGACAAGGAATTTTGGAAAAACTTCTTGGATCTGTGACTGCAGCCACTGATCAATGTGCTCTGATAGCAGCGGGCGCCACTATCGGAATACAATGTCCTGGCGGGAGGAGGGTTTTTCCTTTCATCCGGTTTGTGTGGATGGAGGAATTTGTTTGTTAACCCATCAGCTGAATGAAAAAAAGTCTATGGCTAGCTTAAAGGGGTTGTAAAGGTTATTCTTTCTTTCCTTCCTTCCTTCCTTCCTTCCTTCCTTCCTTCCTTCCTTCCTTCCTTCCTTCCTTCCTTCCTTCCTTCCTTCCTTCCTTCCTTCCTTCCTTCCTTCCTTCCTTCCTTCCTTCCTTCCTTCCTTCCTTCCTTCTATACTTACCTGCTCTGTGCAAGAGTTTTGCACAGAGTGGCTCAGATCCTCCTTTTCTGGGTTCTCCCTTCGGCACCCACTGGCTCCTCCTCTTCTTGAGTGCCCCCACGGAGAGCCGCATTCCATGGGGGCGCTCGTACGGGTGCGCTCCCAAGTCCTGCTGCTGCGTCCATTGACTCAGCCCTGCCTCCCAGCTCCTGTGTCACTGATGTCCCCCTGTCAGAACACCATAGCTCAGCAGGGGAGATTGCTATACTAACATCACATAGTACAGCGGCTCCTCCTGAGTTCTTCAGTGGTTTTTATTTTTCCAGCTGGGTTGAACGGAAAAAACCTAATAGTGTGTACCAGGCTTTACTCACCAGAGGTGTTTGCCTGTCTTGCTATAGACCTGGCTTACAAAGCATGCGCTTCTTCCCTCCTGATTGAAATCCACCTGAGGTGCATGTTTAAACCGGCAATCCTCCTCTATCAATGTACTCAGCAGGCATTCATCCCCCCGGATGGATAGAGGAGTCAACCAGAAGAAAAGGAAACAGTCTAAAATTGCAGACTCGATTTATTGACCCAAACATAAATATACTGTACTCATTCACAAAAAGTAGAACCAGCAAAACTTTCAGAGAAGCGTCATTAATCCATCCGAATCCGCACTCTAATAATGCTTGTGCAGACCGTTGAACACCAGCTACTCAACTTCTCCGGTTCACATAGACAAACCCAGGATCAATGCAAACTCCTTCTGTCTAACCTCATTAGGCTCCGCCCCTACATTTTTCATCCATAATAAAACATTTCAAGAGGATCCTTGAAAAAGGATTTTGATTTTTCACTGTCTTCGCTTGCTGTTATAACATTGTGAGGATATTATTGTGCAGCGTCTGTGGTTTACTTTAGTTCATACATTTTCTTTCATTTTTTTTATTATTTTATTTATTTAGGCTTGAATTATTTTTGCACTATACTTGTATAATCATTGTAAATTTAAACTAGTTTGTCTATAGCGCAGAAAGGTTCTGGTTTGTTTTAAGTCAGAAACAGAGTTTGGACCAGGTGTGGAACAGTGGGCTGATTCTGCAGAGATTATGTGTCTGCATTGCACATAGAAGCCCGGGAACCCCGCTATGTCACTGGGTCTAAAATAAGATATTTAATTTATGTCCTTGCATGTTGAAGGGGGCCATGAGGAACTGGTGAAAACAATTTAAGCAGATCAAATTGAGATCATGTGACAACAATATTCACAAATGTGGCTTATATGGGAGGGTTGCAAGAAAAAAAGCTACTCCTCAAGAAAGGCCACATGCAGTCACGACTGAGTTTTGCCAAAACGCACCTTGAAGTTTCTGAAGCCACATACAAAAAAATGTTCTGGTCAGATGCGACTAAATTGGAATTATTTGGCCCTTAACATTGAGCAAGCTGGGAGTGGTGAAACGTGTCAAGGAAGTTCAGTTTTGAATATATATATATATATATATATATATATATCTATATATATATATCTCTCATGCAATTTGTTTGCTGATTATTCAAAAAATATAGTAAAGCCAGCCATAGACGGTTCAAATCTCAGATGGTTCAGCAAGAACCGGCTGCGATTCAAACCACGTATGGGGGCAGGCTGAATGTACCCAGGTTGACCGATCAACTTGGGTACAACTTGACGGATTTTACATGCGATTATTGCTAGCTGCATTTACAGCCACTAGCAATAATCACTATGTTCTCCCGACGGGGACAGCTTCCCCTGAAGCTGGGAGAACACAAACCTCTGTGGGAGGGATTCCCTCATCGACACGGACTGTGTGGTGGGGGAAACGAGCCATATTGCTTTCCTGCAACCCATGGGTTTAGTAAAGGAAACTGCCCTGTCTGTGGACTGGTTAAGAAGAGCTAATATTGGAGTTCAGCTCTCATCTTATTGATTTCTTAAGGGTGAGCAGAGACAGGCTTCAGGAGTCGGCACCCGGATTATCTGTGCATAACTGGAGGTGCATGGCTTGAGCGGTGCTTTGGATCTGGGCAACTTAAACTTCAGCTTTTTCTGCTACTACCGACTATTTTTGCAGATGTCACACTGGTCTTTTAGGTAAGAATAAGAATTAAAAGTGATCCTGTGAGCAGGGCTCAAACCTCTTATAGAAGCAAATGTTAAGGAATTGCTGTCAGGAATGTCTATACCTATACAAAGCAACGTCCTTTTTATCTGTGTTTAGCACAATGTCTGGTTGAACAATTATGTCGGTACATAAATCCTACTTAAAGTGGTTGTAAACCCCTGAGACGTTTTTACATATAGGTAAGCCTATAATAAGGCTTACCTATATGTACTGAAAATATCTACAAACGTGCGCTGTTTAGGAGATGTTTAGTGAAGAAATGGCTCTCCTTACTGTTTCTTCCACAGTGTGTGCTGTGACTGGCAGCTCTTATGCGCATGCAATGCACACTAGCCCATTATGCTTTTACTTTGCAGGGGAATAAAGAGGAAGTAAATCCTTTGTTTCCATATACTGCACTGGTCCATAAGCCCTACTCCATTAAAGCCCTTGTTTCAATACCATCCATGGTAATTAGCCAATTAGCCAAAGAATCTGTTGTGTGCAGTTTGGAATAAATGGTTCTATAATAATGGACTATATCTATCTGTATTGCAATTTATAATTTCTAGAGAAGAGATATGCAGCAAGGGCCGTCCCCTTGGACTTTTAATGCAGAAATGGGAGTAACAAAGTAAGTAAAAGGCAACGAAGTGCCACTTTTATTGAGTACACAATATGATAAAATTTGTGAATCTAAACAATAATATTAAAATATATAAAGTATACCAATGAACCAATAAATACATAAATGTATACATCAAAACCCAAGGCAGATAATCCAGGTACTGCCAAAGTCAAGCTGAGGTCAGTCCGTGAATATTTATAGCATGTAACCCCACATGTTTGGGAAATTTATTGGTATGTATTTTCCTTCATCAGGGAGGTGTGGTTCTTTGACGTGGAGGCGCACGGCATAGATCCGCCCTTCGTGGCTTGATGACGTCACACTTTCTGGAGCGTCACCGGGGAAAAAGAAATCCCCATCTGTGTCCCGCACATTTGGCCTAGTGTGGAGGCAGGGAAACCCCTGTCATCCATCGGCCATGCGCAGGTGGAGCCAACCTGCCAGGTGGTGTGAAAGCAAGACAGCCCAGGGAGCACACAATGCGCCACCCAGTGGACCAAAAGGACAATTCCAGTCAACATGTTTACAATGTAGGAAAATCATAAAGACAAAAAACGGTAAAAAAGCATAACCGATGAATACCATGTAGACTTAATTTACAATAGACTAAACAAACCATATTACATACATGTAGTTATAAATTAATAATGCAGTCATAAAGCGGCCACTATGATGTCTGCGCTTTCACCGGCATAGTGAAAGGTAATGTACTTTTGAACACAGGCAACTCTGGGCAATATATGCCAGTTTTGCTGTCACAGCACACTGGCTGTGTCTGTGTACTAATCTCAATACATTTATTAATTACCTTTCGTTTTTCTTTTCATTATTACTTTTTTGCTGGTGCAGCCATCAGGGTGTTTCTTGTGGATGTGAATCGGTGGCTAGTCTGGGGTTCCATGCCTGTTCACCTATGCTGTCCATGTGGATATTTCCTCATGTTCTCTTAGTGATCCCTTTATGCAAGTACCTTTTTAAGCCTAATACTATATAGTTTATTATGTAAAACTACCTGTTCTTATGTACTATAAGAACATATACATGTAACTATATCTATGTTTCAGATAAAGTCACCCAAATGTTTACCACCCCTGACGAAGGAAAATACATATCAATAAATTTCCGAAACATGTTGGGTTACATGCTATAAATCTTCATGCACTGACCTCAGCTTGACTTTGGTAGTATCCGGATAATCTGACTTGGGTTTGATATATATATATATATATATATATATATATATATATATATATATATATATATATATATATATATATAATATGTATTAATTGGTTCTGTGGTATACTTTGTATATTTTAATGTTATTGTTTATGTTCACAGTTTTTTATCATATCGTGTACTCAATAAATGTGGCACTTTGTTGCCTTTTACTTACTTTGTTACTCCCATTTCTGCCTTAAAAGTTCAAGGGGGCGGCCCTTGCTGCACTTGCTCCAAATCTCTTCTCTCTATGTTCAGGAAGTCCCACACATTCAATTCCCATCAAATAGTTTTTCAGTTCTAGATGTACAGTTGGAATGATTTGCATGACTCTATCCACTATCCTAAAATAAGTGATCATCTCTTATTTTTGGAATCTGTGGTAGAAATCAGACCTTCAAATATCTTCTTAAAGTGTAAGTAAACCCCCCTATCGTTTTCAGCCAAGGAAGCTGCCATCTTTGCCTCTGTTTAATCTGCAACTGCCATGATGCTTCACTTGTGATGAGTTTTTACACCAGCCTTTGGATGGCTTGACTGTTTAGTCGAGAGCACAACCAATGGTAGTCTTACATTTCCGGCATGTCCCGGAAATGAAACTGTTTTATGTATGGGTTTATTTCCAATTTAAGAAGACTCTCTACTGTGTTGAACACAATGTAAAAAAGACTCTTAAAAGTTCTGTAACCTGACTTTATCTTTTTATATATCTTTACAACAGGATGAAGTTATATGCAATTTCTGGAGGCGATATCTTCAAAGGACTCAGGAAGCCTATTGCAATAGACCTGCCAGAAAGAACTGGCAGCCACCAGAGGTTTGTAGGAAACTCAATATCAACATCATAAGCCTACTGTAATATTGATTACTAGCTGTTGGGGTGTCTTCATGCAGTTTTAAAGGGATTCTGGTCAGATGAATATGTAATTTTGCCTTGTGATTTTATCCGACAGCTATTTAATGCAGGGAGTGATTAAAAAATATTTGAAAATCACTACTTGATCGCCTTTAGGGGCCACAACTAAACAGCAAGGTTTGCAAAAAAAAATAGGGTCAAATTAACAGCCGCCCTCTGTGGATCTCTACCTTCCACAGATATAAACTACTGTGCAAAAGCTTTAGGTAGGTGTAAAAAAAATACTGTAAATTAAGAATGCTTTCAAAGACCACTTCTGGCCAGACTTCTCTGGCCTTTAGATGGGTGTGCCTGAGCCCCACTGGTTTCTGCTCAGTCTTGCCATGGTGTGTATGACCTTTTGACATGAAACGGTCTTTCACAACCTGCCCTTTGTAGCAGAGTTTGTCTGTTCCTCACTAAGGTTTAAGCCTCTTACACAGTGGTTTTTCTTTTAGTTAATGAATGTGTTTCAACCTATATATGAAATTGATGATCATTTTATCGTTGCTTAATCATACACCTGACTCTAATCCTAAAAAAATCCCTGTCTTTGTTCAAGTGTACAAGTGTACGAACTGGTGCTGGTTTGAAGCCAAAGGGTAGTCACACCAAATATTGATTTGAGTTAGATTTTTCTAATGTTCACTCACTTTGCATTTTGTAAATTGATTATAAAAAATGTGTATGGTTTAATATATATATACAGTGCCTTGCGAAAGTATTCGGCCCCCTTGAACTTTTCAACCTTTTGCCACATTTCAGGCTTCAAACATAAAGATATAAAATTTTAATTTTTTGTGAAGAATCACCAACAAGTGGGACACAATTGTGAAGTGGAATGAAATCTATTGGATATTTTAAACTTTTTTAGCAAATAAAAAACTGAAAAGTGGTGCGTGCAAAATTATTCGGCCCCTTTTACTTTCAGTGCAGCAAACTCACTCCAGAAGTTCAGCGAGGATCTCTGAATGATCCAATGTTGTCCTAAATGACTGATGGTGATAAATTTAATCCACCTGTGTGTAATCAAGTCTCTGTATAAATGCACCTTCTCTGTGATAGTCTCAGGGTTCTGTTGAAAGCGCAGAGAGCATCATGAAGACCAAGGAACACACCAGGCAGGTCCGTAATACTGTTGTGGAGAAGTTTAAAGCCGGATTTGGATACAAAAAGATTTCCCAAGCTTTAAACATCCCAAGGAGCACTGTGCAAGCGATCATTTTGAAATGGAAGGAGTATCAGACCACTGCAAATCTACCAAGACCTGGCCGTCCCTCTAAACTTTCAGCTCAGACAAGGAGAAGACTGATCAGAGATGCAGCCAAGAGGCCCATGATCACTCTGAATGAACTGCAGAGAACTACAGCTGAGGTGGGAGAGTCTGTCCATAGGACAACAATCAGTCATACACTGCACAAATCTGGCCTTTATGGAAGTGTGGCAAGAAGAAAGCCATTTCTCAAAGATATCCATAAAAAGTCTCGTCTAAAGTTTGCCACAAGCCACCTGGGAGACACACCAAACATGTGGAAGAAGGTGCTCTGGTCAGATGAAACCAAAATCGAACTTTTTGCCCACAATGCAAAACGATATGTTTGGCGTAAAAGCAACACAGCTCATCACCCTCAACACACCATCCCCACTGTCAAACATGGTGCTGGCAGCATCATGGTTTGGGCCTGCTTTTCTTCAGCAGGGACAGGGAAGATGGTTAAAATTGAGGGGAAGATGGATGCAGCCAAATACAGGACCATTCTGGATGAAAACCTGTTGGAGTCTGCAAAAGACCTGAAACGGGGACAGAAATGTATCTTCCAACAAGACAATGATCCCAAACATACAGCAAAATCTACAAAGGAATGGTTCACAAATAAACGTATCCAGGTGTTAGAATGGCCAAGTGAAAGTCCAGACCTGAATCCAATCGAGAATCTGTGGAAAGAGCTGAAAACTGCTGTTCACAAACGCTCTCCATCCAACCTCACTGAGCTTGAGCTGTTTTGCAAGGAAGAATGGGCAAGAATTTCAGTCTCTCGATGTGCAAAACTGAAAGAGACATACCCCAAGCGACTTGTAGCTGTAATCACAGCAAAAGGTGGCTCTACAAAGTATTAACGCAAGGGGGCCAAATAATTTTGCACACCCCACTTTTCATTTTTTTATTAGTTAAAAAAGTTTAAAAAATCCAATAGATTTCGTTCCACTTCACAATTGTGTCCCACTTGTTGGTGATTCTTCACAAAAAATAAAAATTTTATATCTTTATGTTTGAAGCCTGAAATGTGGCAAAAGGTTGAAAAGTTCAAGGGGGGGCCGAATACTTTCGCTATATATATATATATATATATATATATATATATATATATATATATATATATATATATATATATATATATATATATATATAATATATTTAATATATTTTATACACACACACTGAGATGTCAGTTTATTAAGCAGTGATAAATTATCACCGCTCAGTACACGGACAGACGGTGGGGTTAATGCAAATAAAATAAATAGTCCAAAATAAATATATATATGGAGAGAGAAAGATGTGGAGAGAGAGAGAGAGAGATATTTGTATATAGAGAGAGATATCTCTATCTCTCACACACACACACACACAATTTGTTTTGTATATACACCGTGCATCCGGAAAGTATTCGCATCACTTTTTTTTTTAATTCACATTTTGTTATGTTACAGCCCTATTCCAAAATAGATTAAATTCTTTATTTTCCCCAAAATTATACAAACAATAACCCATAATGAAAATGTGAAAGAAATTTTGTTTGAAATCTTTGCAAATTTATATATAAAAAAAAAAAAAAAAAAAACCCACATGTACATAAGTATTCACAGACTTTGCCATCACACTCAAAATTGAGCTCAGGTCCATCCTGTTTCCACTGATCATCCTTGAGATGTTTCTACATCTTGATTGGAGTCAACCTGTGGTAAATGCAGTTGACTGGAGAAGATTTGGAAAATGCCCCTCAAACAACTGTACATGTCAGAGCACAAACCAAGCCATTAAGTCCAAGGAATTGTTTGTAGACCTCCGAGACTGGATTGTATTGAGGCACAGATCTGGGGAAGGGTACAGAAAAATGTCTGCAGCGTTGAAGGTCCCAATGAGCACAATGGCCTCCATCATCCATAAATGGAGAAAGTTTGGAACCACCAGGACTCTTCTTAGAGCGGGCCAGCCAAACTGAGCGATTGGATTAGGATGGCCTTAGTCAGAGAGCTTACCAAGTCACTCTGCCGGTGTTCCAGCATTTCTCTGTAGAGAGAGAACCTTCCAGAAGAACAACCATATCTGCAGCACTCCACAAATCAAGCTTGTATAGAGTGGCCAGATGGAAGTCGCTCCTCAGTAAAAGGCACATGACAGCCCACCTGGAGTGTGCCATACAGCATCTGAAAGATATTCAGACCATGAGAAACAAAATTCTCTGGTCTGATGAAACAAAAATTTAACTCTTTGGCCTGAATGGCAAGCGTCATGTCTGGAGAAAACTAGGCACCGCTCATCCCCTGGCCAATACCATCCCTACAGTGGAGCATGGTGGAGGCAGCATCATGCTGTGGGGATGTTTTCCAGTGCCAGGAACTGGAGACTAGTCAGGATCGAGTGAAAGATCAATGCAACAATGTACAGAGACAGCCTTGATGAAGACCTGTTCCAGAGCAATCTGAACCTCAGACTGGGGCGAAGGTTCATCTTCCAACAGAACAACGACCCGAAGCACACAGCCAAGATAACAAAGGAGTGGCTATGGGACAACTCTGTAAATGCCCTTGAGTGGCCCAACCAGAGCCCAGACTTAAACCGATTTGAACATCTCTGAAGAGATCTAAAAATGGCTGTGCACTGATGATCCCCATCCAACCTGTTTGAGCTTGAGAGAGGTCCTGCAAAGAAGAATGGGATAAACTTACCAAAGATAGGTGTGCCAAGCTTGTAGCATAACACTTAAAAAGACTTGAGGCTGTAATTGGTGCCAAAATTGCTTCAACAAAGTATTGTGCAAAGGCTGTGAATACTTGTTGCAGTAAGTAAGTAAATACAGCTGAATAAAGCAAACTGTGCCTGTCCTTATTTCAGGCTGCAAAGCAACAAAATGCGATTATTTTAAAGGGGGTGATGCTTTTCTATACTCACTGTATGTACAAAGGGTATACATGGCTGTAAACAACCATTAAATATAAATTCCATGGTCAGAATATGACAATTAAGTAGTCATCCAAGTATTCCACTCTTTATGCTTTATGGCAGATGTCCCAAAGTAGTGCGGCTTCGTCAGACCTAGATAGCGGACCTGAAATTTTTAGTAGTGCCTTCTCTTCTGATACTGATGGAGAATCCGTGTCCAATGTTAGCCTTAACCTCCCATATTCAGGGGGCTACACATCAGCATCAGGTAAGTCTTTATTTATTTATTTATTTTTTTTAATTTTATTTCATAAAGCTCATCTACGTGACTACGTTATGAATTATGATTTTTTTTATTTTTTTTTGGTTAGACAGATTAACTAGTTTGGGGTTCTTCTCCCACCCCTCCCCCCCCCCCCCATCCATTATTACATCTCCAGCTGGTACTGCTGAGGACCAGTGAGGAGTTGTCTGGTCTGCGCTCTGCTCCATTCACATACAGGCAATCGTACAAGACCTTGTTCTCCTTTGCTGCCATTATTATACTCCACAAACTGTTTCTCTCTAGCTGGTTGCTTAGCAACCTGATCTAGAAAAGAGTGGAGATGTAAAGCTGGAATGTGTTTTTGGGATAATGAATGGTTTTGTGTTCTCCTTTCAGAAATGCATAAAAGTGTCAGCACTTTATTTATAAACAAAATGTGCACCAATCAGCCATAACATTATGACCCTGGAAAGGTAAAGTGAATACAGCTGATTATCTTGTTACAATGACATATGAAAGTAGTTAGGATATATTGGGCAGCAAGTGGACGTGTTGTCCCTGAAGTTGATATGTTGAATGCAGAGAAAATTACCCAAGCATAAGGATTTGAGTGACTTTTGTAATGGCTAGACAACTGGGGCAGAGAAACTCCAAAACGGTAGCTCTTGTGGGATGTTCCCAGTCTGCAATGGTCAGGAGCTACCAAAAAAACCTAGAAAGACTCATGGGTAGCCACGGCTCATTGATGCATTTGGGGAGGGAAGGCTGGCCTGTATAGTCCTATGCAACAGAAGAGCAACTGTAGCTCAAATTGATGGAAAAGTAAATGCTGGTTTCGTAAAAAGGTGTCGGAACACACAGTACATAAGTTTGTTGTATATGGGCCTGCTTAAAAGCAGACCCATCAGGGTGCCCATGCTGATCTGTGTCAACTGCCAAAAGTGCCTACAATGGACACATGAACAGAACTGGACCATGGAGGAATGGCAGAAGGTGGCCTGATCTGATCAATTCTCTTTTACATTATGTGAATGGTGGGGTGTGTGTGCTTCGCTTGTCTTGAGAAGGGATGCCATATGGGAAGAAGTCAAGCCGGTGGAAGCAGTGTGATGCTACTGACGGCTTGGTACCATATACCTCAACATACCTTGAATGTCCATGCCTAGACAGGTCAGGGCTGTTTTGCCAGCAAAAGGAGGGGCTCTACACAATATTAGGTAGGTAGTCATAATGTTATGGTTGATCAATGTAAAAGGATTTATGTACACTAGCCTACGTTTACTGTGGTCATGGAAAAGCAGGGAATCTCATTAAAAAAAGGGGCACAATTTTGGTGCATTTTAGTGTTTTGTTTTTTTTCCAGCAGCAAGTGGTCATAACTTTCCTATGCTAAAGGCAATATTTCCACATTCATTAAAGGGAGATTGAAGCTCACCTAAACGCAACAGCTCCTAAACTCTGCTAAAAGCATATGTGTACATTGACACACAAGCTTTTATGGAGTTGAGTTTAGGAGCTTGGGCAAAAAAAACCTTAACCTTAGGAGCTGCTAGTGTATATGAAATCTAAACAAATAGTGTCTTGCAGTGCTTCCTATTTTTCTGCAAGTTTAATGTACAGGGCCTAGCTGATTGAAAACATTAGATTATATATTCTCTAATGATGTATAATATCCACAATGTTGCTTGTAGCCAGAGACCATGTGATGCAGTGCTTTACATATACATCAGTCCCTACCCTCAAGGAGCTTACAATCTTAGGTCCCTAACTCGAATTTATACATATACTAGGGCCAGTTAAGACAGGAGCCAATTAACCTACCAGCGTGTCTTTGGAGTGTGTGAGCAAACCCGAGTACCCGAAGGAAACCCATGCAGGCACAGGGAAAACCTGCAAACTCCAGGCAGAGAGTGTTGTGGTTGGGATTCGAACCAGCAACCCTAGTGCTTCTAGGAGTGCGTACGTACGTAGGGTTACTGATTTAGAGTTAGTGAAAGTGCTTGATGGAAGGCCACTTTTATTTGTATTGGAGGGGAAAAAGAATAGGAAGGAAGAAGAAAAATAAAAGGCGGGTAGGGTGAGCAGGTTGGGCGGAGATGTTGACTTGGCACAACCCAGGGACAGGTGCTGATCCAAATCGCCCAAGAAATAGTAGATGTGGTGAAGTTAAAGCGGTATTAAACGCGCTGATTTTTAAAAACATTTTTTTGACCTGCAAGGGAAAAGTCATAATGTGCTAGTATGTACCGAATAATAACTCATTATGAAATACTTACCTTAGAACGAGGCCCCGACATCTGGCCCGATCCACGCCGAGGGAGCTGACCTGTTCCCTCTGCGTGTCTTCCGGGTATGAAAGAAATCTCCTGCGTGCATGCACGGGAGTGACGATATCGCGGCTTGTCGCTCTATTTTTGTTTATAGTGCAAAAAATAAAAACCACAGGGGTGATCAAATGCCACCAAAAGAAAGCTCTATTTGTGGGAAAAAAAGGGCGCCCATTTTGTTTGGGAGTCATGTCGCACTACCGTGCAATTGTCAGTTAAAGCGACGCAGTGCCGAATCGCAAAAAGTGGTCTGGTTTTAAGCCAGCAAAATGGTCCAGTCTGAAAGTGGTTAATAGATCAATCCATTCATACCACAAGTCCTTGAATTTATTGAAGCTTTCATTAGTACCGGCCAGTGCCTCTCATCCTCAGCTGGCAAATGCTGTTGATTGGATGTGTAAATTTTTATGATCATCCACTTTAGGTACAGTATATTAATGTGAGTATACCCCTCACATTTTTGTAAATATTTTATTATATCTTTTTGTGTGACAACACTGAAGAAATTACACTTTGCTACAATGTAAAGTAGTGAGTGTGCAGCTTGTATAACAGTGTTCAATTGCTGTCCCCTCAAAATAACTCAACACACAGCCATTAAAGTGGAAGTAAATTCCCCTATCGTTTTCAGCCAAGGAAGCTGCCATCTTTGCCTCTGTTTAATCCTCAACTGCTATGGTGCTGCACATGTGATTCGTTATGACACCAGCCATTGGATGGTTTGATAGTTTGGCTGAGAGCACAGCCAATGTGCAGTTAGCATTCCCGGCATGCCTTTTTTTTTTAACTGTTTAAATCGATGGGTTTACTTCCACTTTAATGTCTGAACCACTGGCAACAAAAGTGAGTACACCCCTAGGTGAAAATGTCCCAAATTGGGGCCCAAGTGCCAATATTTTGTGTGGCCACCATTATTTTCCAGCACTGACTTAACCCTCTTGGACATGGAGCTCACCAGAGTTTCACAGGTTGCCAGTGAAGTCCACTTTCACTCCTCCATGACGACATCGTGGAGCTGGTGGATGTTGGAGACCTTGCACTCCTCCACCCTGGGTTTGATGCCCCACAGATGTTCAATAGGGTTTAGGTCTGGAGACATGCTTGGCCAGTCCATCACCTTTACCCTCAGCTTCTATAGCAAGGCAGTGGTCATCTTGGAGGTGTGTTTGGGGGGCATTATAATGTTGGAATACTGCCCTGCAGCCCAGTCTCTGGAGGGAGGGGATCATGCTCTGCTTCAGTATATCACAGAGGGAGTAAACAAAGAAAAAAGGAGTACTATAGCAGTAAACCTAAGGCATAGGAAACAACAAAGGGACATAGGCATAGGAAAGGCATAGGAAACAACACAGAGGTGTGAAAAATAACAATATTTATTGAAAAGTACATAACATAAATAGAACATTGAGGAAAGGTTAAAAATCATACATACTGTACAATGAGCCCTTTTGTATCTACGCGTTTCGCCATGAGGCTTCCTCGGGACACAATGAGGGTTCTACCGATGGCAAATAGAGAGAGCTCACTGTCTGAAAATAGAACATATACATTTTATTTATAGCCTAAGCCATCTTTATGTAGAGCAACAATTCTTTTTTTCAGATCCTCTGAGGGTTCTTTGCCATGAGGTGCCATGTTGAACTTCCAGTGACCAGTATGAGAGAGTTAGAGCAATATCATCACCAAATTTAAAGAGGAAGTAAACCCTGATGAGTTTACTTCCTCTTTCATTCCCTGCAAAGGCAAAGCATAATAGATTACTATGCATCGCATAGTAGTCCATTATGTGTCACTTACCTGACACATGAGCCAGCGATGTCACCGCTGTCCCCTGTAGTCCGGCGCATCCATCTTCTCGGTGGGTCTCGCTGCTCCTCCACTGTCATTCGGCGAAGCCGCAATGACGTCACTCCCGCGCATGCGCACGGGAGCCACCACTCGCGGCATCTTCGTCGTTGACGGTGCCGCGCTCAGTGCGCCTGCACGCCGTCTTTCAGCGGTGCCTGTCTTTCGGCAAATATCTTCTAAACCATGTAGGTTTAGGAGATATTTCTTGGACCTACAGGTAAGCTTTAATCTAGGCTTACCTGTAGGTCAAAGTTGGTTGTAAGGGTTTACAACCACTTTAACACCTGCTCCCCATTCATACCTGAGACCTTGTAACACTAATGAGTCACAAATTTGGGACATTTTCACTTAGGGGTGTACTCACTTTTGAGGGCACAGCACATTTACACTGTTATACAAGCTGTTCACTCACTACTTTACATTGTAGCAAAGTGTAATTTCTTCAGTATTGTCCCGTGAAAAGATATAATACAATATTTACAAAAATGTCAAGGGGTGTACTCACTTTTGTGAGATACTGTATACGCTGCATCACAGAGGTTGTTCAAAATGTTTTTAATTTGTCTATTTTAATCATAATAAACAACAATTTCTAGTTAACAGTTTTAATTCAGCAGTCCTTGTATATTTGTTTATATGTCTTCTTTAAATGTATATTAAATGTAGCGTGTGCTTGTTTAATATAAGTGTTCTTTGGATTCAGATACAGAACCCACAAGCAGAGCAGCTTCTGCAAGTGCCTCGAGTGTCTGCTCCGGTTCAGTAGATGGGACGGTCTACAGAGTTAATAAAAGATCTCGGAAGAAAATGTCCATGCCTATGACACTGGCCTTCTGCTACCTCTCACTGCTTTGGTTGAGAGAATCGATCACGTTGTCCGATTTACTGAGGTAAGACACATACCTGCTTTCCTCAGAGCAAAGTGCATACCGGCATCACCAATTCTTCTTTTTTTTTGTTTTGTTTACGTTATTACATATATTTATTGTTCTGGGTTCTTTGTCCTGCAAAGCAAACTGGAAAGCAAGTCCTTATATGGCATGCTATGGCTCCTTTATCATTGCAATTGTGGGGAAAAATTGCCATAGCACCAAAATAAATTCTGTCTCCTTTAGCACCCTGGAAGGAGAACATGATCTGTTTTTAGGGGGCAATACAAGCTGTCTGATGTAATTATTTTCTCCTGCAGTTATAACTACACCAGGCAAATTGTGCAGTAAAGCAACAGCAAGTAATTTAGCCTTCACAACCACTTGCCAAAGATCTGGTATGTGTTCTAGAATGTAATAACTTTTTATTACATATAGAGCCCCAAAGGTAATTGCAATGGTGTACTCATCCTGAAGTAATTTTTCCTTTTTAAGAGTTGTTTATTCAATATTTCTGTAACAGTACAACAAAAGGCATAAAAAAACACACAAAGGCAATAACTAGAGAAAGGCAACTTAGTGTGATTCACAAAGAAATTGATTTTGTTGTTGTTTTTGTATTGTAAAGGCAGCAAATAAAAATGCCCAAACAACCAGGCTTTACTTTTTTTTTTTTTTTTTTTTTTTAAAGGCATGTGTGAAAGACTAGACCAGGGGTGCCCAACCTTTTGAAGAGCGAGGGCCACTTAAGCGACTGGATAACCGGTCGCGGGCCACAATGAGCGGAGCAGGTGGATGACGGGTCCGTGCAGAGTGGACATGGACACAGCCCACTCTACTCTATGGGTCCTCCAATCCACCCTGACGGAAAGGGATTGATTGGAGGTAGGTGGGTGTAAAAGGACACATTTTAAATCTGCCGTTTCATAGAGGTGAATGGAGGGTTCGATTTAGTTGGACCTATTGAAAGGGGACTTTCACACTAATACAGCGCAGTGCACTTGTGTCTTTCCTGCAGGTTAGCTACACTTTGCCATCGACTTCTAATATATCCTGCAGGTGTGGTGCACTTTCTAAAAGCTCACCAAACCCACAGGTAAAACAGAAGTCTATGCCTCAGTGCAGGTAACCTTAAGGTGCACTGCACCTGCGGATCAGTTTGAAAACAGCCCAGTAACCACTGCACAGATATGCCCATATATACACTGCAATTTTAGTAATAAACTGACCTTTATTAACAGTCTTCCATTCAGGTATCGCCTGCTGTTGCTGTCCCCAGCAGAGTGCATTTGGTATCATTCTGCCTGTGGCAAGAGACGGCGCTATACAGGAAGCATCAGCTTGTACAGCTCTGCTCCACAGCTGCTTGCTTTGCCGGCTTCCTTAAAGAGGAAGTAAACCCTGATGAGTTTACTTCCTCTTTCATTCCCTGCAAAGGTAAAGCAAAATGGACTACTATGCATTGCATAGTAGTCCATTATGTGTCACTTACCTGACACAGGAGCCAGCAAATTTACCGCTGTAGTCCGGAGCATCCATCTTCTTGGTGGGTCTCGCTGCTCCGCCGCTGTCATTCGACGAAGCCGCAATGACGTCACTCCAGCGCATGCGCACGGGAGCCGCTCAGTGCACCTGCACGCCGTCTTTAGGCAAATATCTCCTACGATGACGTCACTCCCGCGCATGCGCAGGGAGCTGTCACTCGCGGCATATCGCTGTTGACCACGGCGCGCTCAGTGCGCCTGGGGCCGCTGTCTACGGCACATGCGCTGGAAGATAGCGGTGCCTGTTTTTCGGCAAATATCTCCTAAACCGTGTAGGTTTAGGAGATATTTCTTGGACCTACAGGTAAGCCTTAAAGCGGAGGTCCACTCTAAAGTGGACCTTCCGCTCATCGGAACCCTCCCCCCCTCCGGTGCCACAATCGACACCTTTCAGGGGGGAGGGGGGTGCAGTTACCTGGATAATCCAGGTAACTGCACCCACTTCCGGGACAGCTCTCTGCGGAAAGGGGCGTAACTTACGCCCCTTTCCGCAAGTGCCCGCCCCTTCCCGCAAGTGCCCCGCTGCCTGCTGGGAAACACACAGCTCCCAGAGGCAGCGGGGAGCGTCCTTATTGCGCAGCGCAATTCGCTCATGCGCAGTAGGGAACCGGGAAATGAAGCCGAAAGGCTCCATTTCCTGATTCCCATACCCAAGGTGGCGGCGGCAGGACCCGACAGACGACCTAGCGATCGGCTTCGGGTGCCGACATCGCGGGCATGCTGGACAGGTAAGTGTCACTATTTTAAAAGTCAGCAGCTGCAGTATTAGTAGCTCCTGGTTTTTTAAAAAAAAAAAAACAAAACGCGGAGTCCCGGTGGACTCCCGCTTTAATCTAGGCTTACCTGTAGGTAAAAGTTGGTTGTAAGGGTTTACAACCACTTTAACACACCTGCTCCCCATTCATACCTGAACAACATCACAGATGCTCTGGGATGGCGGGTCTGCAACCCATGATCTGGTCTTGCCAATCTGCCATCCCACAGAAGGAGGTTGCGGGCCACATCAGAGTTGGGCACCCCTGGACTAGACTATACGGTGCTGACACTGCTTGTCGCAGTTGTAAGTGGTTGTTCAAAGGAGGTTCGGTCAACTTGAAGCTGAGAGAAGAAGTTAAAATGTCTCATAGATTCTTGCGATAAATATGTAAGACCACACTTGGTTCATATAAACTTAAACTAATAAATACACATGTAGCCTGTAGGAAGAGATGTAGAGCCACATACCACTTCTCTAAAGCCGGCCATGGACGGTTTGAAGTTCAGTGGGGTCCAGCCGACATTTGAACCATGTATGGGCAGGCTGAATATACATAGTTTACTTAGTTACATAGGCGAGGTTGAAAAAAGACACAAGTCCAACCTATGTGTGCATCCGAAAAGTATTCACAGCTCTTCACTTTTTCCACATGTTATGTTACAGCCTTATTCCAAAATGTATTCAATTCATTATTTTCCTTTTTAAAATTCTACAAACTATACCCCACAATGACCACGTGAAAGAAGTTTGTTTGAAATCTTATGTATTTAATGTATTAAAAAGAAAAAAGGAAAAAAATCCCACGTACATAAGTATTCACAGCCTTTGCCATGACACTGAAAATTGATCTCGGGTGCATCCTATTTCCACTAATCATCCTTAAAGTGGCGTGTATGGTGGTGGCAGCATCGTGCTGTGGGGATGCTTTTCATCTGGAAGGAACTGGTAGACTAGTCAGGATCAAGGGAAATATGAATGCAGCAATTTACAGAGACTTTCTTTATGAAAACCTGCTGCAGAGCGCTCTAGACCTCAGACTGGGGTGAAGGTTCATCTTCCAACAGGACAACGACCCTAAGCGCACAGCCAAGATAACAAAGGAGTGGCTATGGGACAACTCTGGGATTGTCCTTGCATGGCCCAGTCAATGCCCAGACTTGAACCTGATTGAACATCTCTGGTGAGATCTGAAAATGGCTGCGCACCGACGCTCCCCATACAAGCTGATCGAGCTTGGGAGGTCCTGCAAAAACGGATGAGAGAAACTGCCCAAAAATAGGTATGCCAAGTTTTTAGCACCATACTCAAAAAGACGTGAGGCTGTAATTGATGCTAAAATGTGCTTCAACAAAGTATTGAGCAAAGGCTGTGAATACTTTATGTACGTGGGATTATTTTTTTTATTTTTAATAAATTTTACAAAGACTTCAAAAAACTTTTCACATTGTCATTATGGGGTATTTGTTTGTAGAATTTTGAGGAAAATAATTGAATCCATTTTGGAATAAGGCACATAACAACAAAATGTGGTAAAAGTGAAGCGCTGTGAATACTTTTCCGGATGCACTGTACCCAAATTGATCAACTTGGGTACAACCAACCTGTCAGATTTTACATGTGATTATTGCTAGCAGCCATTATACTATTACTAGCAGTAATCGCTGTGTTCTCAGGAAAGAAAATCGCTCTGTCTATGGCTGGCTTTAGAGGAAGGTAGTGTTTCTACAGTTTGTACAATAAAGTACTGGCCTGTGTGGAGGAAGACATGGTGCTGTTCTGAATTGTGTTGGGTTGATGAGAACTGGCTTTATGTGCTAGTAATTTCCTGACTTCCTCCCCTTCTGCCCAATACACCTGTTTTTGGAAGAAGCTTTTTTTTTTTTTCTGGACTTTGGGAAGAACAAAGTCTTCAAGTAGCTGTTGAGCTTGAAGCCACTCTAAATATGTTTGTGTTGAAGCATTAGTAACACATAGGGTTTCAGATTGGGATACTTTATATCTCAACGCCTCCTCTGCTAACCTAGTCTTAGATTTAATTCCACTAAAATGTTTTATGAAGGGGCCTCTCGAATAGGCTTTCGGCATATCCCATATACCTTAGCTTTAATATGCAGATGCAGCCTGGATTGGGAGCTGGTTCTGCCACCTCCTCTCCAAGAATCACTGTTGACCCATGACTGTGATGGGCAGTTGCACTAGAAAATAGGCTTACAAGGTGCGAGGGGTATCCAAATCTAAATGAAAAGGATTGCTATTGGGTATAGAATTTAATTTAAGGGGGAGTCAACTGTGTCTCATATGGAGACTTTTACAGCCTTTTTGCTACAGGTGTCAGGAAAACTTTGCTAAAAATGAATATATATAATGGTTCACATTAAATTCAAATGATCAGTAACACATAGATGTATATGCTCTATAAATAAATTATTTTGATAATCCACCATAATCGTGAAACTATAATAATGTCTAGAAAAGAAACGCAGCGGGTACTTGGCCCATTACGTTGCTGGTCAGTGGAAAAGTGACCCTGTATATTGCTGGTCAGCGGAGAAGTGGTCCCTACCCTGGTGGGCAGTCTGAGAAGGGTCACCTTGCATTGCTGATCAGCAGGAAGGGTGCCCCAGTATGTTGATGGTTAGTGGGGAAACATGCCCCTATACAGACCAGCAAAATAATTATTTCAGTAGTTGCTTACCTGAAAGACCAAATGTTTCACGGTATTGCACCTTTGATTCTGCTGAGTGAGTGTTGTTGGTGCCAGAACTGTATGGATTCCTACATGTGTTCGTTTTTTGGTTATGTCCTTATGGTTGGGGTGTTTGGGGCTTTGCACTTTGGTTAAAACATGGACTTTGGGGCTGCGCACTTTAGTTGGAGCATTACCTTTTGGGGTTCAACAGTCTGTATGACTCATTGAGCCTGGGGTGTCTTCTTTGTCTGGAATGTTAATTTTGTGAATTATAAGGGTTGAGCTCATGACTCTGCTCTGTGGCTAGAAAGGATGGCTGACCCTCTTCCCCCATGGAACTTCATTTTAGACCTCGGGACTGTATGGCTATGTATTCTCTGATTTATTCTCTATCTTCGCAGGAATGTACTATCTGTGATGGAATCTATTTTTTTAGGCTAAGCTTGAGTTGTGTGACAATAATCCACAAGGCTGGTTGCGTGTCACCAAACCCTGAGTGGGCCAACACTCAAATGATAAAATTGTTTTTATTTTAAGATTTATTTTCTATGTCCCACAGAAGAGGTTTCCCATTTGCTTCCTTCCAGTTTCAGAAATCGATAATATCGAGGGGATATGAAGGTGCCCTAATAAGAAAATATAGGGGAAGTGTGTGAGTGAGAGCTGAGATTGTTAAAATAATTTAAGAAATCATAAAATGGAAATCCATTGGTAGAAGGAAAACTGACAGCACAAAAAAAATATTTTGAGTAGGAACTTGCCATTAAAACGTTTTTTGGTTTTTTTTGTTTACTAAAATGTCTTTCTTTAAACAAGTTAAACATTATAGTTTGTTTATATATTTTACAGGCTGGTCCTCAACCGTCATATACCATACTTCAATCCAGAGCAGTATTTCCCTGAGCAGACCAAAATCTGTTGGAAAGATAATCAAATCTTTAAAGTCCAGGTATGGATTAATCTTGCTGGATTCTTCAGTAGTATTTTGTAAACTAGACTGTGTGATGAACCCAACTACTTTTATGGCTCACAGGCCTGGCTGTATCCGCCTTGATTCCCTACAGTCAGCAGGGTCCCAAGGCCATGGAGTCCACGCTTGCTTCTCTGTAATCCACCATCCAAATAACAGGCCACACACCGAAAACTTTAAACTCCAAGGTCTATTGCAATGACAGTTCACTCCCACCCAAAGCCATGCTCACAGTATGTTTGACTTCAAGCAGGGCTTAATCGTGGGGATGATTAAGCCCTACTTTGGGCAAAGTAAACATTTTCTTTTCGTTGTAGTAGACATTGGCTGGAGCTCAAAGTCTTCAGTGTGTGGCCTGTTAATTGAATGGTGGACTGTGTGATATTTGGGATATCACTGAAAGTCCCCAAATTTTTAGGAATGTGTGTTTGCTTGTAATAAACATATTGTTCATATTAAGAAATTTTACATAATCATTAAGGTGATTGAAGCAAACTCCAATAAAGGTTTTATATAGGATTTTTTCCTTTCCACTCTATTCAAAACAAATTAAAATGTTTTGGCTGGCGATTCACTGTCATGTATAAAATACAGTAGGAAGAGAGGGCTTAGAATTTCCACAGTTCGGTATTTTGTACAGCAGATTCACAAAACTAGATACAGGATTTGCATTGTTTGTCTTGCTCTGACTAGGGGCTACCAGCACTGCAGAGGTTAGAGTGAACTTTTCAGCAAATTGTAGTCTATATGAATAATGTCACAACATACAACAGCAGTATAATAGACCAAAAATCTGCACCTACCTTTTTTTTTTTTTTTTTCTTTTTTTTTGTGGCTCTAAAGCCAATTTTTATACCCTAGCAAGTGTGAGATACAACCCTTGTCAGGTTTTTATTGCCAAATAACCCAAAAAAGTAGCGATTTTTTTTTTTTTTTATCCCCCCCAATTCCCCCCCCCCCCCAATTACTACATATGTTAGTTTTTTTTTTAACCACTTTAAGGTTTTATCCCCCTTAATGACCAGGCCACTTTTTGTGATACGGCACTGCATTACTTTAACTGACAATTGCGCGGTCGTACGACATTGTACCCAAATAAAATTTATGGGCTTTATTTCCCACAAATAGAGATTTATTTTGGTGTTATTTGATTACCTATGCGCTTTTTAATTTTTGTGCTATAAACAAAAAAAAATTACAATTTTGAAAAAAACAAAAAAACGATTTTTTACTTTCTGCTATACTTTCTTCATCAGGTTAGCTGCTACTTATGTTTGGTAAAAAAAAAATCCCAATAAGTGTTTACATTAATTGGTTTGCGCAAAAGTTATTGTGTCTACAATCTGAGATATTTTTATGCCATTTTTATGTAATTTTTTTTTTTTTTTTTTTTTTTTTTACTAGTAATATCGACAATCAGTGATTTTTTGCAGAACATTATTACAGTGATCAGTGTTTTAAATATGCACTGTTACTGTACTAATGACACTGGCAGGGAAGGGGATTAACATCAGGGGTGATTAAAGGGTTAAATGTGTCCCTAGGGGTGCTTGCTAACTGTGGTTTGACTGGATGATGACAGAGATCGGTGTTCCTGCTTAGCAGGAACACAAGATCTCTATCTTCTTCCCTGTCAAAATGACGATCTGTCTTGTTTATATACCCTTTGGATGAAACCCGAGAGTGGGCACTTTCAGCCCATATCCATTATATAACTATAGCTTGAATGTTTTGGTAAATGCCTGAAAAAAAAACTAAAATTGTGCCTGTGTCCAAATAGATACGGACCTAACTGTAAATTGTTTCACTATTACAATAGTAGCATGGGTATTTGCACATATTTTCCCATTTTTTTATTGCGGTTTGTCCATTCATGATGGTTATTCACCATACCTGTTTGACCCGATAACTGTTGTCACTGGGGCTAAAAATGAGGAAAATTATAGAATTGGCACCATCACAGGAATAGAGGAGAAGTTTTCCCACAGAGGGATTTGTTCTGATTATACAAAGGATTTCCATCCTTTTAAAGAGGAGCTCCAGGTTCCTTCAGAAAAAATGAAGCCATACTGTAGCTGCTGGCTTTTAATATTAGGGCACATACCTGTCCTGGAATCCAGCAGTGTCTTCACCCGAGCTGTTTTTTTAATTGGCTATGGGGTGCAGCCTCCACCATTTCCACTACGAGAAGCCGGCTGTGTTCCTTACTGCACATGCTGAAAGTGCGCTGCACTCTGTGAATGGGCCAGCTGCAGAGGAAGGAGGAGGGGGCCAAACTTCCGGCTGAGTTTGCCACGGTGAACTCAACTGGAAGTGAGAACACACACCTGTCAAAACCAGGGACCCCCCCCCCCCCCCAAAAAGGTGCCAAATGTGGCAGTGGAAGGAGGGAAGGAGACCAACAAGTGGAGCTCAGCTTTATGCTTTTGAACAGAAAGTAAAGGAAATTCTCAGTAATATACAGACTGCAAAATCAATGCAGAAAAAAGTGTTGCACTATATTGAGTGATACATAGTGACTTCTGCTAAAAATGACAATGTAATAACTATAACAACAATATGAAATTGGGTGTACGAAAGAATAAATAAAATTAATAATCGTATGGATAACCAACAATTCAGTGAATGTTAATTGAACAGAAGAAGTCAGTGAAGTGATAGCAATGATGAAAGCTTCAAAGAAGTACAATTCTGGATGTCGTAAACTTCAGTGTTGATAGAAGGTAACCAAGCCAATCCACAGAAATCACCTAATTGTATAGGCCGCCACCAATGAGAGGGGGTTGGGGTACACTTACCAAATTGTATATGCTATCAACACTGAGTCAAACAGGCATCAGGAGAATAAGCTCTCCCAAACTTCTCACTGTATGACCAGTCACTGATCAATTCCACATCAAATTGGGTAAACCTCTCGGTAGGTCAATCATCGTAAAAGAGATCTCCACATAGTGTAAAACCAGTGAAAATGCTATTTATTAAGCGTATTGCACTTACATCAAGCAGAAAATAAACAGGCATGTCATCAAACAGTCCAGTGCCTTTGTCGTATATGCAATGGTTAGAGCATCAACCTGACATGTTTTGTGTGAATACACATCATCTGGGGTCTGAAAATAAATAACTTGAATAAAATGATGGGTTTTAAACACTTCCTTACACTATCCAAAAAAAAAAAAAAAAGTTTTGGCCTTACATAAAATGTATCTCTACTAAAGGTGTGCTCTCAGGGCTGTGCACCAGCATAGATCTCAGATTGGGAGCAACAGCTGTGTCAATGCAGACTCTGCATCCAAATTGACAAGGATGGGATTGCCTGCATAGGGATGCATGGAACACCAGTGCAACCCCCAGGCAAGTAAACGCAGCCCTTGTACGGGAGTACACTGTAGTTCTGTGAAAGTCAAAACTCTCACAGCACTGAAAGATGTCCTGGTAATGAAGGGGTATACACATTTTAAAACTACATTAAACACTTTAGTAACAGCCTAACATTGTGTAAAATGTCTGTAAACGTGAGTCCTGAATTACAATAAACTATTGCACAGAGACATGCAATGACAATTATATCACCTTAAGGAAACCCTGTTTGAATATTGCTTTGTTATATCCTGTAATATTGTAGCAGCAATAAGGAAAATCCCATTTGGCCAATAAAAGTGTTTTTATGTTGGCAATGCTGACTGATCCACAAGACTGATCATGTAAGCAGGCTTGCAGCACGTACTAACTTCTGAAATTTAAACACTTCATCTTCCTTGGTATCATTCCTTTTCACATCTTCAAAACGTTTAAATCATCTTACTGATGCTCCTCAGATATTCTGTTTAGAAATGTGTTTGTTTTATTTCAGTAAAACCCATTGCTTTAATCTCTGCCTTCTATCTGGCTTTCTGTAGTCCCTGAACATGTCCAAACGAGGTGGAAAATCTCTGTGAAACTGGTACAATACTTCCCTCATCTCAGTGAGGAGAGGCAGATGTCTTCCTTCCAGTCATTCTTAGCCCTTGTACACATGGTCGGACATTCCGACGGAAAATGTCTGATCGGACCGTGTTGTCGGATAATACGACAGTGTGTGGGCTCCATCGGACTGTTTCCGTCGGAATATCCGACCGACAAAGTTTTACAGCTGGGCTATAAAATTTTCCGAAAACATGGTCCGATGGGACTTTGTCCGATCGTTTGTAGAGAATTCCGATCGGATAAAGTGCCACGCATGCTCAGATCAAATTCCTAGACCAAAGCTATTGGCTACTAGCCTGAACGTAGTCCAGTCGTAACTAAAATAACGTCATCACGTTCTGAACGATCTGATTTTCCGACAACTTTGTCCGACCGTGTGTATGCAACAGTTTCGGACAAAATCCGTCGGAAAAAATTCAACGGATTTGGTTGTCGGAATGTCTGACCGTGTGTACAAGGGCTAAGAGAGGTGTAGCCCTTTAATTTGACCAAATTAAAGCTGACCATACATTATATAATTATTTTATTCAATTTGCTTTAGATTTACCTACTATGTAATGCAAGGGTCTGCCTGATTGCATACAAATTAAAAATGTTTTAGGTTTGCAACTCGTACTATATTGTTTTGGTAAATCTAAATTGAAATTGTACAAGGAAATGGTATAATATATGGCCAGCCTTACAAAAGAGTAGCTATCCAGGTGTTTGGTGTTGCCCTACTAGACTGGGCTTTTCACTCTTCAGTTTAAGCAGCACTCTAGCCTGGCCATGGCTATGACTAAGGCTACATGCCAATACGCATAAACCCTGTATTATTCTGTATCACACCTGGATTAATAAATGTATTCATTGCGGAAAATCAAGCTGCCGCCTTTCTTTTATCTGCATGATCGCTCCAGCCTGTCTTCTTCTCATATCTTTCCTCCCCTTCTTCTGTGGCATGCATTGGCTGTCCTCCTTTCTGAAGTATATAGTGCCCATATGGTGACGCATAGTCCATCAGTACGGAGAGATGATCCACTACAGAGGAACATGTTCATGACAGCCTGGGCCCACAGGAAATGGATTGGATGATGCTAGCCATCATTCATCCAGAAAGGCATGTTTCACTGGACCTTGGAGTGGTAAGTCTATATAGATCTTTAGTGAGACCTCATTTAGAAGACTGTGTCCAGTTCTGGAGACTACACATAAAAAAGATGTTGATAAGACAGAACGAGTCTAGACAGGTAACAAAAAGGGGATAAAACACTTATCGAGAGAGACTTCAGGAACTTAATATCTGCAGTCTGGAGGAAAGAAGGGAAAGGGGAAACATGATTGAAATCTTTAAAAACATCAAAGGGGTGAATAAGGTTCAGGAGGGCAGTTTTTTTTTCAATATGAAACTAAAATCAAGAACACGGGGACATGTCCTCAAACTAATTTTAGTAATAAAAAATTAGTATTATTTTACTGAAAGGGTAGTTGATGCTTAGCATAAACTTCTAGCAGCAGTAGAGACAGTCATCCGTAAATGGCTTCAAACATGCTTGGGACAGACATAGATCTATGCTCAGACAAAAAAGTGCAGATAGCAGGGGGAAAAAAGCCGATTCAGAAATCGCACTCAGTGCATGTGGACTGTGGATAGAAAGAAGTTAGAGTGATATGCTCTGCTCATTTCAGAGGTTTACAACCACTTAACTGTGTGTAATAATTGTGAATAATCACGAATCCTGTCTCTTTTGTTTTCATATAAAGTACTTGCCAAGTGAAATACTGTATAAGCATATTTCCATTGTATTAATTTTTGATCTATAAAATGTGTCTTAAAGAGGAAGTAAACCCTGATGGGTTTACGTCCTCTTTGATTCCCTGAAAAGGGAAAGCATAATGGACTACTATGCATCGCATAGTAGTCTATTATGTGTCACTTACCTGACACAGGAGCCAACGAAGTCACCGCTGTCCCCTTGTGTGCGGAGCCTCCATCTTCTTGGTGGGTCTCGCTGCTCCGGCGCTGTCATTCGACGGAGCAGCGATGACGTCACTCCTGCGCATGCGCACGGGAGCCCCCACTCACGGCATATCGCCGTTGACAGCGGCGCGCTCAGTGCGCCTGCGCGCCGTAGACAGCGGTGCCTGTGTTTTGGCTAATATCTCCTAAACCATGTAGGTTTAGGAGATATTTCTTGGACCTACAGGTAAGCCTTAATCTAGGCTTACCTGTAGGTCAAAGTGGTTTGTAAGGGGTTACAACCACTTTAATATCTTATATGTCAGTTTTTTCAGTAAACTGGTAGGATGTGTTATGGCAAATATTTTTTTCATGTAATGTGCAGTACAGCCATTATATTTTGAGAAGCGGGTTAATGAATTTCATGTTAAATAAAAATTAGGATCTAGTTTTTACATGTCAATATATTCATAATCTGAATTAGTCTCTTATATAATCAGTGTAAACTCTGACGGACTTCTCTTATTTACTCCCTTTTTGGGCAGTTGAATATTAATTTTAAAAGTGTTTTGTGTTATCTGTTTGATAAGTGCAAAAAAAAAAACTGTTGTTGTTGAAGTTGAATGCTGTCTTGTGCACTCTGCAGTCTTATGTCACGTACACACGACCGGACTTTTTGACAGCAAAGGTCCGACAGAATGAATCCGTCAGACATTCCGATCGTGTGTGGGCTCCATCGGACTTTGCATACCAAAAATCCTGACGGACTTTGGAATTGGAACATGTTTTAAATTTTCCCTCCGGACTCAGTTCCTAGCGGGGAAACCCGTACGCTGAAAAAAATGGCGTGGGGGTCCCCCCAAAATCGATACCATACCCTTACCTGAGCACGCAGCCTGGCCCGTCAGGAAAGGGGATGGGGACGAGCAAGCCCCCCCCCCCCCCCCGAGCCGTACCAGGCCTCATGCCCTCAACATGGGGGGGGGGGGGGGGTGGGCGGGTGCTTTGGGGAAGGGGGGCAACCCAAAGCACCTTGTCCCCATGTTGATGAGGACAAGGGCCTCTTCCCGACAATCTTGGCCGTTGGTTGTCAGGGTCTGCGGGCGGGGGCTTATTGGAATCTGGGAGCCCCAATTAATAAGGAATATATACAATCGGCATGGATTCATGAAGAATCATTCTTGCCAAACCAATCTATTAACCTTCTATGAGGAGGTGAGCTGCCATCTAAATAAAGGAAGGCCCGGAGGTGTGGTGTATCTGGATTTTGCAAAAGCATTTGATACAGTTACCTATAAACGTTTACTATACAAAGTAAGGTCCGTTGGCATAGGCCATAGGGTGAGTACATAGATTGAAAAGTGGCTACAGGGGTGAGTACAGAGTATAGTGATAAATGGGGAGTACTCGGAATGGTCCAGGGTGGAAAGTGGGGTCCGCGAGGGTTCTGTGCTGGGACCAGTCCTATTTAATTTATTCATACCTGGAGGATGGGATAAATGGCTCAATCTCTGTATTTGCAGGTGATCCTAAGTTAAGCAGGGAAAAAACCAGGATGTGGAAACCTTGCGAGGAGATTTGAACAAATTAATGGGGTGGGCACCTGCATGGCAAATGAATTTTATTGTAGAAACATGTAAAATAATGCATTTTGGCTGGCAAAAATATGAATGCAATCTACTCACTAGGGGGAGAACCTCTGGGGGAATCTAGGATCGAAAAGGACCTGGGGGTCCTAGTAGATGACAGGCTCAGCAATGAAATGCATTAAAAAGGGGATTAACGCCAGAGATAAAGCGATAATTCTCCCACTCTACAAGACTCTGGTCTCGCTACAACTGGAGTATGTCCTGTTCTCAGTCCTCAGGAAAGATGTGCTGGAACTAAAGAAGAGCAACACAATTAATAAAGGGACTGGAGGACCTTAGTTATGAGGAAAGGTTATGAGCACTGAACTTGTTCTCTCTGGAGAGGAGAAGCTTGAGAGGGGATATGATTTCAATGTACAAATAGTGTACTGGTGACTCCACAATGGGCATAAAACTTTTCCGCAAAAGGGAATTTAATAAGACACGCGGCCATTCACTAAAATGAAAAGAAGGGCGGTTTAACATTAAACTGCGTATATGGTTCTCTACTGTAAGAGCGGTTAGGATGTGGAATTCTCTTCCACAGGCAGTGTTTTCAGCAGGGGAGCATCAATAGTTTCAAAAAACTATTAAACACCTGAACACCCACAACTTGCAGGGATATACAATGTAATACTGACATAAAATCACACACAAAGTTTGGACTTGATGGACTTTTTTTTGCCTTTTTTTTCAACTTGTCTACTATGTAAATATCAATCAATCATGAATAATTGAGGCTGGGTTCACATCTCTGTTCGGAGCGGCTCAGAGCAGTGGTCTGGTGCGTCCCTGTTCTCCATTTCAGGTCTGATTTTTGGTCCGAATTTTTGGTTTATTTCGGACCTAAAAAGGACCAGAAAATGCACAGGACTCCTGTGCAATTCACTCCACAGCTGTCCAGGAGCTGTGTGAACTGTCTCCATTGAGAGCCAGTCACAGTCTGCTGACATGCAAATTGGATGTGTGTAAACCCAGCATAATGCAAATAAATGCAATTCAGTGCATCATAATTCACATAAAGTCCATTATCTCAAATCTTCTTAATAGTGAAGTAAAGTTCCATTGTGCTAAAGTAGTAAGTGCTGTAAACTCAAATGCAGTGCAAATCTTGTTTCCCTCCTGTGTGCCCACTCACGCACCAGCTCCTATGGACTCCCAATGTCAGGAGCTATATATGCTTGTGCAGATATCTTCGGTCTGCTGAGCTTTGTGTCAGAAACCATGAAATAAGACCAAGACCAAGACAGAAGTACAGTTAAATCACACTTGTTTAATAAAAGTAAAAAGAACAAATATAGTCAAAACATAGCATAATACAGTAACACAGTAAACTGAACGGATAGTCAGCCAGGCCAGGGGTTGGGGATCAATGTAGTGAAACAGCAAGCAGGATCTGGAGCCAGAAGGGATGTCAGCAAAGCAAGTCTTTAAACAGGAACGCAGGAGATAGTCTCTGTGATGTTGACCAAGGCAAAGGCAGAAATCCTCTGGACTGGATGGCTGAAGTAGGCAGGACTGACGAACAGGATATCATCAACAGCTGAGTAACTGTGGAGAGAGATGGGAGCTTGCAACTAGCCGACAGCTGAGCGGCAAGCTCAGAGAAGGAAGGGCTGAGCCCAGCCCTGACACTTTGTTGTCCTCCTACGTTACTCCAGCTGCTATGGAATCCCAATAACCAGAGTCATATGCTCTTGTGCAAATAGCCTTGGTTTGCTGAGCTTTGTAGTCCTCCATCACGCAATGATTGGGCAATAGGATGCTTGTACATGGTGTAAATGAATGGCAGAGAAAGATCCAAAAAAAAAAAAAGTCTAATAATTTAAAACATATCCACTCACATGGTATAGGAAAAAATAAACATGAACAGGAAGTCCACAATAACCTGTCTCACCAGCCACTCACGGGGCGTTATCAAAGCTTTGATAACGCCCCTGGTTCGGCCACACCTAGAGTATACTGTCCAGTTAAACAAGGGAGCCCCCAGATCCTGGCCCCCCACCCTATGTGAATGAGTAGGGCTACATTGTACCCCTACCCACTCACCTGAAAAAAGTTTCAAAAGATAAAACACAGTACAAAGATTTTTAAAGTAATTTATTAAGAAGCTCCGTTGTCTCTTCCAATCTCTTCTCCCCTCTCCGGCTCATCTGCCTCCTCCGCTGACATCTTCTGCCTCTGCTGGTTCTTCTCCCCTCTCTGGGTTTTCTCCACTGATCTAGCCCTTTCTGGTTCTTCTCCCTCTGTCTACTGTCTTCTGCCTCTGCTAGGTCTTCTCCGATATCTTCTTGCTCTCTTGCTGGGTCTTCTCCTCTGTCTTTTCCCTCCTGTTCTTCTTCCGATGTTGACTTGAGGCTCTCTGCTCTAAAGCCGGGTGCACGGTGTGCCACTACTTTTATAGGCATGGGGTGGGGTCACCGGAGACACACCCCTTATGGCGTTGCCCTCCATCATGCCCCAGGTGGTGATATAAGGGCCGGGGCCTCTAGATGACTCCACTCTGTGACACCCCACCCCATGCCAAGTAGTTGCACACCGCGCACCCGGCATTAGAGCGGGACAGAGCCTCGAGTCAACATTGGAAGAACAGAGGGAGAACACAGCGGACGAGACTGGGCAAAAGAGCGAGCAAAAGAACTAGCAAAAGAGCGAGAAGACGGCAGACAGAGGGAGAAGAACCGGCAGAAGCAGAAGACAGCAGCGGAGGAGGCAAAAGAGCCGGAGAGAGAAGTCGGAAGAGACGCTGGAGCTGCTTAATAAATATTAATAAAACCTTTGTACCATGTTTTATTTTTGACAGGTGAAAAAACTTCCCCACCCCCTTTCCTCACCTGCCAGGCTGTGTGCTCGGATAAGGGTCTGGTATGGATTTTTTTTGGGGAGGGGACCCCCACACCATTTTTTTCGGCGTGGGGGTTTCCCTTAAAATCCACCCCAGACCGAAGGGCCTGGTATGCTCTTGGAGGGGGAACCCATGCCATTTAAAAAAATAAATTGCCGTGGAGTTCCCCTTCAAGATCATCAGAGCACAAGTCACATGCCAAAGTCGGATCAGTCAAGACAGCGATCCGACTTTGATCTGACTTCAGTGATGTTCAATGGTCTGAAGTAGGTTCAAAGTAATGCAGGGAGCATTTTCAAAGTCAGATCGACTTGTGTCGGTCCAGGTAGCCTCTCTGGCAGTATTCCCGAGTCTGGCTGGGGGTGAGATTTCAGTACCATAAGCGGTATTTCCGAGCCAGGATACATGTAGAGGTTTCTTACCTTGTCCCCTCGATCCAGGGATGTCTCCCCACTGTGATCAGTGAGCCAGCGTGTCTCATCTCATCAGTGCCCAGCTCTGTTCCCTGCAAGCATTGCGATGCACAGGGACGGAGTTTGGTTCCAATTTCAAAAAGTAAAAAACACTGTATAGATACAGTATACGGTAATCTTACAGATTACAGTACTGTATCAAATTACACATCCTGTTTGTCCCTAGTGGTTTGTCCAGTGTCCTGCATCCAGTTATATAATATAAATACTATTCTTTATGCCAGGAAACTGGAGATTGTCCAGAGCAACCAAAAAATGTCAGTTTACAGCAAAAGTGCCTTTAGACCAGCTAGAAAACAGCGATAATAAATTAGAATCACTTGCAGAATTGAGCGATAGTAATTTGTGGGGAAATTTGTCATCAAACACTAAAAGTAATAACGACAATTCTGCAACTCAGCACATTTCAGTGTTTTTGATTACATTATTGAATAATTTTTATTATTATTATTTGTTATAATGAATATATAATTATAATTTATGATTTCGTATTTCAAATTTTATCATACCCGGGATGTCTTTTAGACTCTTGTTTGGACGGATTTAAGTGAATTATTTCTAAGAATTACAGGCCTACAATATAAAACGCCAAATTTCCATGCAAAATAATGGTACCACTTTCAGCACCTAAAATCTGAAATAATCATATCGCCAGGGAGGTTAAGACCGCTCCCATAGGGAAACATTGATTTTCACACATCATACATGAGCTCCCAATGTCAGAGCATTTGTCATACCAGTGTGAACCCAGCATTATACACACACTCATTACAAGCAAACAGATCACAGGTGATGGTTACATTTAATAACCAGTCAAACCCCTTTGTGTCAACTTGTGTGCATGTTATCACGCCAAATTGTGTGCATGTGATTAGGGTCATATGGCTAGTTTCTGTTGCCATTATGACTTAAAAGGAGTAAACGCAGTTGATTAACCTCCCTGGCGGTATGATTCAGTCTGGAATAAGGTGCTGAAAGCGGTACAATTATTTTGCATGGAAATCTGGCTTTTATTTTGTAGTCCTGTAATTCTTAGGAATAACGCACTGAAATCTCTTCAAACCAGAGTCTAGCGGACATCCCGGGTATGATAAAGTTTATAATATAATAAAGAATAATAAAAATTATTCAATAATGTAATCAAATCCAAAAAAAAATGAAAAAGGGACATGTTTTGGTTGCTATGGACAATCTCCAAATTCCAAGCAGTAAAAAACAGTATTTATAATATAAAAGTGCATGCAGGGCATTGCACAAACCACTAGGGACAAAGGGGGTGTGTATTTTTTACTACAGCACTGTAATCTGTAAGATTACAGTGCTGTGTGTGTTTTGTGTCTTTTTACATTTTTGAATTTGCCGCCGTTCTCCGCTCCCGTGCGTCGTAACGTCGCAGGGAACGGAGCTCGGCGGCATTCGGCACTGTGAATCGAGCGCAGGACGGCTCGATCACACAGCGCGGCGGACATCGCTGGATCCAGGGGACAAGGTAAGTAACGTTACCTGTGTCCTCCCCTGCATCGAGCGGTGCAAGCCCGAGTCTGGCTCGGGGTTACCGCTATTGTAATGAAATTCCCAACCCGAGCCAGACTCGGGATTACCGCTAAGGAGGTTAATAATAAATTGCCAAACACTAACCATGAGTGAAATAAATGTTTTGTGTTATCATTCATAGTCTCTGAAAAATGGGCAAGAAATCATAAATTCTGCCAGGGTTTGTAAACTTATGAGCACAACTGTATATAAAAGTGGTTTACACACACGCTTATACTTTTTTCTTTATTGGGAAGAATTGCCCCCTTACCGATGGCTAAAAAGATCAATGGTGTCAGTGGGAACTTATGTGAGAGGCTGAAAATGCTTGTGGCTCAAGGAACCCTTAGCAACAACTGGAGAAACGCTAGGGTTCCATGGAACCCTGGTTGCGAGAGCCTGAGTTAGGAGAACCCTAAACTGTGCCTAGCTTCTCTGCCCATAATAAACCCTGACTGCTCAGGGTGGCCTACTTTTGGTAGAAGGTATTGCAATCTAGATGCCACCAACTGAGGCATATCTAAAACCTTCAGGGCCCTGGTGCAGGAAACCCTGACTGCCAGGGCCCTTTCTTTCAGTCCTGGGGCCCTTCCCACTGATCCCAGGGCTCTTTACTCCTGTCGTGGGGCTCTGGTTCACACTGCTGGGAGTTGTGACTTGCAACACTTATCGGGAGATTTACTAAAACTGGTGCACACAGAATCTGGTGCAGCGTTGCATAGTAAAAAATCAGCTGCTAACTTCAGCGCATTCATAGGTAGGTCGAAAAAAGTCCATCCAGTTCAACCACAAAAAATTTTTTATATATATATATATATATAATGAATATCATCACCAGCCCATATACCCAATTCTATACCCACAGTTGATCCAGAGGAAGGCAAAAAACCCCAGCAGAGCATGATCCAATTTGCTAAAGCAGGGGAAAAAATTCCTTCCTGATCCCCCGAGAGGCAATCGGATTTTTCCCGGATCAACTTTACCTATAAATGTTAGTACCCAGTTATACTATGTACACTTGGGAAATAATCCAGGCCTTTCTTAAAGCAATCCACTGAGCTGGCCATAACCACCTCTGCAGGGAGTCTATTCCACATTTTCACAGCTCTTACTGTGAAGAAACCTTTCTGTATTTGGAGATGAAATCGCTTTTCCTCTAGACGTAAAGAGTGCCCCCTTGTCCTCTTTGTTGACTGTAAAGTGAATAACGCGACACCAAGTTCACTATATGGACCCCTTATATATTTGTACATGTTCATTATATCTCCCCTTAATCTCCTCTTAACAAGAGTGAATAAATTTAGTTCCTCTAATCTTTCCTCATAGCTGAGCTCCTCCATGCCTCTTATCAGTTTGGTTGCCCTTCTCTGCACTTTCTCCAGTTCACCGATATCCTTTTTGAGAACTGGTGCCCAAAACTGAACTGCATATTCGAGATGAGGTCTTACTAATGATTTGAACAGGGGCAAAATGATCTCTCTCTCTCTCTGGAGTACATACCTCTCTTAATACAGGAAAGGATTTTATCGCTCGCTTTGGAAACCGCAGCTTGGCATTGCATGCTATTATTGAGCTTATGGTCTACCAAAACCCCCAGATCCTTCTCCACTATGGATCCCCCCAGTTGTACTCCCCCTAGCATGTATGATGCATGCATATTCTTAGCCCCCAAGAGCATTTTTCCAAACCTGTAGACTTTACCTTACACATGAGCCATTTGTGCGGAACTGTATCGAACGCTTTTGCAAAATCCAAATATATCACGTCCACCGCCACCCCTCTGTCCAAGGTTTTACTTACCACCTCATAAAAATAAATCAGGTTTGTCTGACGACTTCTGTCTTTCGTGAATCCATGCTGTCTGTTGCTCAAAATATTTTTTTCCTGCAAGAACTCGTCTATGTGGTCTTTTATTAATCCCTCCAGTATCTTCCCAACTATAGAAGTTAAACTAACGGGTCTATAATTACTTGGTAAAGACTTTGTTCCCTTTTTAAATTTAGGCACCACATTGGCCCTGCGCCAATCCAGTGGTACTATTCCTGTCATTGAGTCCCTAAAAATTAGATACAATGGCTTTGAAATTACAGAGCTCAATTCTTTTAGGATCTGTGGGTGGATGCCATCAGGTCCAGGTGCTTTATCCACCTTTATTCTGTCCAAATATTTCTGGACCATATCACTTTTGAGCCATTGTGGATTTGGGGCTGCGTCAGTACCACCCCCATTATGGATATGAGCTCCCTCATGCTCGTTTGTATACACAGAGCTGAAGAAAGTATTTAATAAATTAGCCTTCTCTTTGTCCCCAGTCACCCAATCCAGATTATTTTGCAAAGGGCCTACATGCTCAGATTCAGTTAAGCTTTGACAATAAAACCTAGAAGCTGATTGGTTACTATGTACAGCTGCACCAGGTTCTGTGTGCACCATTTTTAGTAATTCTCCACCATAAAGTCACATGACAAGTCAAAACACAATAATTCCAGTGGGTGGTCTACTACTTTTCTGCAACTTTGGTGCAATTTACAGTGCCATAAACGGCAATGGTGAATCACTAAAGTTGCAAGGAAATCACAAGCAAGTCGTGAAATGAGCCCTATGTCTGCAGTTGTTCCCCTCGTGGCGCCGTCTTGGCACCCCCCCCCCCCCCACAGTGATGGAGTTCTAGGGCCCAGTTGCAAGTGGGACCTTTGCGACCCTGCTAGTTCCACCGGTGGCCACCAAATTTGCCAGGATCTTAACATCCAGGTTTAGGAGAGATACCAGGTGGTAATTTACACACTGCATTTTGTCCTGACTCTCTTTGGGGAAGACAATCAATAAAACAAAATATTGAATGAAGAATAACAGCATCCAAATGCATATCACGTATTTTGTCATGATTCCAATTATCTAATGTGAATGGAGCCTAAGGTCGCAAAAGATATTTACATTTATTTCAGCCCCCACCGATGCTGTCTTTCAGTTTTCCAAAATTTCATTTAAAAGGATCCTCTTAGTATGCCTTATTTCGTCTACGGAAATGTGTTTTTTTTTGTTTTGTTTTTTAAAGTGATTGTAAACCTCCGACATGAAATATGAACAAAGCATATAGTGTGTAGTTGTTGCAGTCCAGAGCATTAAGTGTAATTTCTCTCTGCTGCCCTGTTCTTCTGCCTCACTTCTGACAATTTTTCCTGACACCAAAAGAAAAAAGGTGACGGGACGAATCTCCAGCATATTGACGGCCTCAGCTCTGTTACTGTGGGAAGGTAGTGTGTCCCTTCCCTCCAATCCGCTTTCAAAGCTCTCTTTACTGAGGTCTGCAGTGTAACTTTAGCTCTCTGCCCCCTTTTTCTGCAAGCTCAGACAAGCTTTATAAATCTTGGACTATGTATGGATATAGAGATGGGAAGACTTCAGATAAATAGGCACAACTTGTGTACAAAGATTTGGTTCATCTTTGTGTATCACCTGAGGCCAGTCCCTTCACTGAGTATATGTAATGCCGCATACACACGACCGGACTTTTTGACGGACATGGTCCGGCGGACAATCCGACGGACTTTGCAGCTGAGGTCTGCCAGACTTTCAAACGAATGGACTTGGCCACACACGATCACTCCAAAAGTCCAGCGGGTTTGAACGTGATAAAATAGAATAAGGAAGTTCATAGCCAGTAGCCAATAGCTGCCCTAGCGTCGGTTTTAGTCCGTTGGACTAGCACACAGACGACCGGATTTTTCGACCGGACTCAAGTCCGTCGGAAAGATTTGAAGCAAGTTTTATTTCTAGGTCTGCCAGACTTTTGGGAAGAAAAAGTCTGCTGGCGCCCACACATGATCGAATTGTCCGACGGATTGCAGTCCACTGGACCAAGTCCGTCAAAGTCCGGTCGTCTGTACATGGCATTAGGGTTTACAACCACTTAAAGTTTAGCCAATTGTATTAACCTAACCTGTAATGAAGTATTTCCTGCGTTGTGCAGGCAGCTGGATTCTGTAGAAATCTTCTGTGTAGGGATGGCCCAGTCCTCTTCCTGCTGTTGAACTTGCAGCTCCTGTGAGGGTTAAAAATCAAAATGGACACACTGATATCTCATACATCCGTTTCTGTCCTGATTGGACACCACAAGGGATTCCCTGCTGAGATGGAACAGAGTCCACCCGTGTGAAAGGGACCTAAAGGCGCATTGAGTGGAATCTGTAGCTAGCAGACTTGCAGTGATCCGTTTATTAGCAGTCCATCAATTTTTCTGGTTGTCTGGACTTGCTCTTTATAAACACACATTTAAAAAAAAAAGTGAAAGATAATGAGGTGGGCAGCCCAGGTTTTGTTTGAATTACTTAATTGCATGTGTACTTTTAGACCAGGACAAAAGGTCCGCTTTTAGATTGCCATCCTGCATTCCTTCCCAAGAAGAAAAAAAACTTTCTCTTTCACTGCTTGTAAAGATCGGGCTACGCCGTTAGATTTTTATCCTTGTTAAATATTTACACTAGTATAAACAGTGGAATACTTAAGAAAACATACCAACATGTCTGATGAGATGATATGCTAGCAGAAAACAATGCAGGAGTCTATTCCTGAGTCACTATCATTTGCTTAGTAACTACACCCTTATGCTTGCTCCCATTGAGTAGACACAGAGCACACACTGTGGACACAGCAGGTCACATGTTTATTGGGGGTCTATTCCCGCTAATACTTCCAAAATCCCAGGGAGTTTATGGTTGTTTTCAGAAGTGTTAATTTGGACTTGAATATTGCAATAGTTGGGGTTTGCAGAAGTCAAAAGTTCACAACAAGGAAATTTTCATAACTCTTTCATTAAAAGACTCATAAAAATGTACAATAAAGTTTGTGCTTGCATTTGTGTTCTTTTATCAGGTGTAACTGTGTAAAAATGTAGCTTGCCGTATGTTTGCAACATAAACAAACATGTGACTGGGTGTATTGATGCAAATGACAGTATTTTGAAGATTAAAGCAGTGCTTGTGTTGTATAATCTGCCCTTCTCTAAACTGTAAAAAAAACCTGCCTGATCCTGCCACTTGCTGTATCCCCTCTCTCTGCACTGACCATGAAAATCAGGGCTGAGCCCTGACCACCGTGGTCCGCGCACCTCCCTTCATCATCAGCAGCCCTGCTCTCAGGGCTCCTCTCTCCCCCTCACCCCCTCCTCCCTGCTTGTCAGTTCTGTGTTTTGTGTCTCTGTCTCCACAAAACCGATATTATTAGAAATAACATTTTATATATGGTCACTGCCAGCCCCTCTATTATAGTTAGGCATAGCACACTGCATTAGTCTTTTATAAAAACGAGGCTTGTTTTAGCGTGATTCTCTGGCCAATCATGTGACCCTTGGCCAGTTTGTAGGACTACTGCAGGAGAGGCTGAGCAGCCACGTGACCTCCATGGCTGACATCAGAGGGAGATCTTGGCCTCTCCTGCAGTATCAATGTATTGAAGCTGTACAGTGACCGCAAGTCACATGACCAGCCTGAAGATCGCTCTAAATCAGTATTTAACAGCCTCATTTTTATAAAAGACTAATGCAGTGTGCTATGCCTAACTATAATAGAGGGGCTGGCAGTGCTTTGTATATACGGGTTCACAAAAACCTCTATTGTGTGCAAGACTGTTTTTTTTTTTTTTTCTGCTTCATCCTTACTAGACCATGTCTCTTTTATTGTAGCTATGGTTGGCTTTTAGAGTGCTCCTTCTGGACCCCCCTGGACTGGATGTTGTATGGATAGCCTGGAAGTGACCTCTGGGCACTGGGTTCCTCGTAGTGTACTTTCAGTGAGAAAGCTAGTCAGGCTGAGCATTGGGAGCTACATTTAATTACATATTTGAGTTGGCCTTTTTTAAAATCTGTTTTTCCTCCTTCCTTTTTTTTTTTGGAAGGGGTTAATTATATGGCACTAGGGGTCATCCCCATTGTGGGTCCAGTAGTGTTCCTCCTTAACAGTGGTGCTTCTATACTGATAGGGGTGCAATTGTCTTTAAAGACCCAAGTGATAAGCAGTTGGAAGCCCTCTCTAGAACTCTGTTCTTGCTGTTGAGCCATGCTCTTTACCATGTCTTGGCTGTGATCTTGCCAAATCAAACAATGACTCACTGGTCAAAATCCCTTAAAAGTGATCTTACTACTGCTGGGGTTGATTAAAATTACAGTCATTTACTCCATGCATTTTATAAACTTCAGTTGTGAGGTTCTGCTGGAGGCACCCCAGCTTATCTCTTGCCTGGGTCTCCTGTCAGTACACATGTGTAGAGAACTTAGTAAGGGTGGCAATTGGTGGCAAAAGCATCCAGCTTCCTCAGAGGAAAAAACCTAAGGAACAGGTTACAGTCTTCTCCCTCTTTATATGTTAAGAAATTACTTTTCTATGTCTTCAGCCCCCCCTGCATCCTATGCGAGACCTCACACCCACCACTCGTGGATTCCCAAGCCCAAAGGGGACATCCACCCAATCTTACATCTAAAAGCTCTGAATGTCTTCATTCGTGCTCAGAAATTTGGCATGGAATCTTGTCATTGCCTTCTGTCATCAGGGAGACTTTCTGTCTTCGATGGACTTCAACATCTCATACCTACCTATGCAAACCCATCGCATCTTTCCTGTGCATCAGCATTTTCAGTTTGCTTTGGGGCCTTTACACTACAGTGTGTGAGATGTACACCACGGCTCAAAGGCAGGTCCTGGGAACTCAGAGATAATTGCTCCAGGTGAAGGGGTCCGGGTGCGAGCCACAGCATGCAGATAATGTGGATAATGACAGAACTCTGGACGGCCGCACTCCAATGCTAAAATTGTTTTATTCAAATAATATTTAAGACACAGCAAATGAAATCACAACGAAAGATGCTAACAGTTGACGCGTTTCGCACTAAGGCTAGTGCTTACTCATGAACCAGCTATGAGTGGTGCTGTTTGTTTTAAGGACCATATTACTATTTTTTATTTTTTTTTGCTATCAAGCCCGGCTGCTGTAAAAATGTTATTTTGATCACACTCTTTGCACTGTCCATCTCTGTAGAATCTTAATCTCTTGGGACTACAAAGGTTTCTGAGTAGAATGATCAGCAAGACTTTAACAATTTGGTAGGGCCTTAAAGGCACAGCAAAGCGTAGAACAGTGAGGAAAAAAAATTTAATTGAGCAGCACAGTAAAAATGTGAAAATGTTCTGGAGATATAATGCTGATGTTAACACTGCTCTTTCATAAATGTAAGTTTAAAAAATAAATTCCCTTTCATTTAGTGTGCTTATAGGTTTAGGACTCGATCTATATTCTAGATTGCTTGTATGTGACTCTGTATGAATGAAGCATAGAGATTTGTACTTTTTAGTGTTGCAGTGATTTTGTAGTCCATGAACATGAGTGGACAGCAATGTACCACTAGAGGGCCTCAGCTGCTCTAGATTTCTAGTATTGGTACAGCTATCAGATGTTTTTTCATTTGAAAAAATATGAAACTAAAGAAGGCACTTTTTATAAATATAAATAGTTAATTTAATTGCATTAAGGAGAGCCCTCAGGGATGTATATTCAAACATCAAATTTTTTAGGCTCATCCACACCAGTCCATACGCGTTTTAGTGTCTGTTGTGTGTGGCAGTACTTTGTTGTGCGTTGTTATAAAAAAAAAAACTTTGTTGAATTGTCAAAAAAATTATACTTCATTGAAGTTTACGTACTGCAGAGCGATACAACTCGTAGTGATGTGGTGATTTAAGTTGTGCTGCGTAAAAATTAGGGGACGACCGATATTGTTTTTTCAGCTGCCTTTCAAGCCGATAGCTGATATCCGGTGCCAATATTCTGTACATCACCGTCACCTGCCACCAGAGGCAGCATGTCACTTTGCCACTGTCACCTGCCACCCAAATGCAGCGTGTCACTACTTACACTACTTCTGGCAGCCTCTCCACAGCAGTGTCCGAGCGGGTAAACTTCCACATGTGGGCAGTGAGAGATGACGTAACTATCTCTCTGGTTGCTCGCAGCTACAGCTCTGTCAGGAGCAGCCTTCGTGGTCCTGCTGTAGGGGCAGAACAGCGGTGATGTGGGGTGGGTAGTGACACAGAAGTCATCATGAGGATGAGGATATTGGCTCCCAATAATTGGCCACTCTGATAATCAGTCGACCCACTAGTAAAAAGTCAGCATATCTGCCTTTTACACACCACTGCCCACCTCAGTCCAGCATTGTGGTGTGAACAAAATAGAGTAAACATTTTTTCTATGTGCCCTTTTGTTCAACCTGTGCTCCTTTATGCAGATCAACAGATCTCAAAGCACATAGTATGACTGAGCCCTAAATATTTACAGAAACATAGTTGTCATTAATATGTGCTTGAATTGGCTAAGGATAACTATTACTCATGCTAAGATCCCTAATTTGTGGAGACTGTATGAATGCGTTTGTTATAGTCCTTGTCTGTTATAAATATTGTGATTATGTTGTTTGGCTATTAAAATGTCCGTTTAACACATCAGCTTTTCTATACGATATGTAATGTTCTTTTACAGTTGCTGTTATCACATATCTGAGATTTAATGAATTCAAAGCTCACCTGAACCCCCTCCCAACTCTTCTCCCTGTGGATATTGTAAATTGTTGTAAAAAAAAACTGCTCTGTGATCCATCACATGACCAAATGCCTTGGATTGCCTGATTCCTCCATTCAGCAGTGATTACATAGGTGTTTGGCAAAGTCACGAATATACATAGGATCCTGAAACAGTGTTAACTGCAAGGCAGGCCGTCACATAGCCAAAGGCCTGGTATTGCCTGCTTCTTTCCTTCAGCTGAGATCACTTAAGATGTTTACTCTAAAACAGACCCCTTTCACCCTGTTTGTATTTAAGGAGGTTTGTTATTCTTTAAAAACAATTTAAAGCTGAACTCCTGTCATGCAGCTAAATACAGTTGATAAAATAATGCAACTGTTACTTGCCAAGGAATTTTTAATTAAATTTAAACGGATTTGTGATGCAGGCACCACTGCCAGATTGCATAGACAGATCCTTCACCTCTGCCGCAGTAGCAGTACAGCTAGGTTAAAGTAGTGCAGAGAGCAAAACTTTTTTATTTTTTTCTTTTCTCACTTATTGGGGAATTTTCCCTTCTCTCCCTGTCCCATAATTAAAACAGGAAGTGAGAGGAAATCCCTCCAAAGTCTCAGATTGTCACCCTAGCTAGTGTCTCCATTGGAAGATTTCCCCTCTATTACTACTGTGGTGACAGCCCAAAATTTGTGATCTTCCCTACTTTGTGAAAATGGCAAACATGACAAATAGAGAGGGTTTGCTGATTGCGCAGTGAACAGCAGAACACTGATAGTGTCATCCCTCTTTACACTCCCATTTTTCTCCTGTCAGCTTGTTCCCTGTCAGCACATGTGCGCTGCTGCAGAGCTAGATTGACTAAGTGCTGCCCCCCCCCCACCATTGCAAGTGCTGCTATGAAGGGAATTTCAAGAGGATGGCTTTAAGATGTTTTCTGGTAAATACATGGATGTGTCGGAATGGCCCAGCATTCAGCCTTTACAGGTATACCTGAAACAGCCCACCTCTAATAGTGTCTTTTTTTTTTTTTTTTTTTTTTTTTTTATCGCAAATAACTTTTTTGAGAACTTAAGTAAATGGTACAAAGTGCAGAGCATATACTTAACCACTACAATACAGGGCACTTTCGCCCCCTTCCTTCCCAGCCCAATTTTCAGATTTCGGCACTCTCGCAATTTCAATGACAATTGCGCGGTCATGCTACGCTGTACCCAAATTTGCACAAATAGAGCTTTATTTTGGTGTTATTTATTAACGATTTTTATTTTTTGCGATATAAACGAAAAAAATGTAAATTTGGAAAAAAAACGATATTTTCTTCTTTCGATTTTAAAAGAAATCCAACAAAATATAATTTTGTCATAAATTTAAGCCAAAATGTATTCTGCTACATGTCTTTGGTAAAAAAAATTTGGTTAAGTGTATAATAATTGGTTTATGTGATCACGGACATATGTACGCAAATGATCATGTACAGATGTGTGCAGATAATCATTGGGTCATGTGATTTTAGTGGGACTTATGTGGGGGACATGTGTTTTTATTATTTGGGGACATGTGTGTTATGGGGACATTGTGTTTATACTATGTGGGGACATTGTATTTTCACTAGACTGGTGATCAGTGAGTAAAAATCTGTAAAAAAAACAGCTCATACTCACTGATCATCAGCCGGCTGCAGCGATCTGCTCTCCTCTCCTCAGTGAAGACTTCCGTGTGAGGAGAGGAGGAGCCGATTGCCTAGCAACCGGCTGTTTGTTTACATCACATGACAGGTGTGATTGGACACGGCCGTCATGTGATCAGGAGGGCCAATCACAGAGCCCTCCTGCAGATCCGAGATGCGCCGTGTCCGGGTGACACGGGCGCATCGGGATCGCGCCACTGCGTGGGATTCCCCTACTTCTGATGGAGATTCAGGAACGTCCACTCAGAAGTAGAGAGCTCCCACCCGGCCGTATATGTACATTGGCTGGGTGGGAAGTAGTTAAAAAACAATCCATTTCTGCAGAGTGCCTTTAGATCAAGGGTTCCCTTTTCAAAGTTTTTATGTGGAAGCATCCTATTTTCTATGGGCAAAAGTTTACTATAAAAATAATTTTGCAAGGTCAGATTGTGAATGCCAACATTTGGGAATTGCTAAAATAGAGAGCTATGCAGCAAGTCACATTAAAGAGTAACTAAACTATGGTAGAAAAGAAGAAACGGCTGCACATCCAGAGGACACCAATTGCCTTTAATCACGTAGTTACATAGTTACATAGTTAGGTTGAATAAAGACATCAGTCCATCCAGTTCAACCCGAGTGAGTGTCTACAATTGTCCCTATCCCTTTACATCACACACTCACATTGGTCCCTACCCTCAAGGAGCCACAATCCAAGATCCCCAGTTGTATACTAGGGCCAATTTTAGACAGAAGCCAATTAACATACCTGCATGTCTTTGGATTGTGGGAGGAAACCGGAGTACCCGGAGGAAACCCACGCAGGCACAGGGAGAACATGCAAACTCCAGGCAGGTAGTGTCATGGTTGGGATTTGAACCAGTGACCTTTTTTACTGCCAGGCGAGAGTGCTAACCACTACACCACTGTGCCGCCGTAGTGACACCGAAGACACCAGAATGTAGTCACGTACATGCGTTTCACACATACATTTTGTGCTTAATCATTGCAATGAACAAACTAACTGATAGAGTTTATATAAACTAAACTATGGCAGCGTTGATGGAAAAAAAGGCATGAAGGGGTTAAAGTGGTTGTAAAGGCACAAGGTTTTTTACCAAGGTAAAAAACCTTCTGTGTGCAGCAGCCCCCCCCCCCCCCCCCCCCCACAATACTTACTCAAGCCCCCTCTCGATCCAGCAATGTCCATGAGAGCTTTGTCTCTCCAGGGACTCTCACACTTGATTGGCTTTTGGCAGCAGCTGCTGTCATTCATAGCCAGTGAGCCAATCAGGAGACGGAGGGGTGGGGCCGAGCCACGGCTCCATGTGTGAATGGACACAGAGCTGCAGCTTGTGAACATGCCTGCTTGGGTACCCCCAGAGCAGGCTGCTTGCTGTGGTGGGCACCCAGCAGAAGGGAGGCACCAGGAGCGCCAGCGTGGGACACGAGAAGACGAGTATCCTGTCTTTTCTGTTCATAACCACTGCACACAGCAGGTAAGTATAACTTGTTTGTTATGTAAAAAAACAAACAAGGCCTTACTATCACTTTAAAGAACTTGTCACCACCAGCAGCTCCTGCAATCCCCCTGTGATCTTTTCCCCATTAATAAATTACCAGTCCTTGTCCTGCGCTATCTCAGTGTATGGAGGCAGCTATCTTGGTAGATGCAGTTTTTGCTTCCTTATGTCGGATCGTCCAGCAAGAACAGTGAGCAACACAGTAGTAACATCACCAAATTTCTGAGATTAGCCGCCAGAGGCAGCCGCGTCGATATACAGCTATGAAGCTGTTGGGACACACACGTACCAGAAAAATACCCTTTTCTGTAGCAATTCAAGACAAAAGCTATACTTCTCAGGCACAATTTAACACTTCTAGATCCTCCCTATTGCATAGCAAACCTGATTTTTGGGTTCAGATCTTCTTTTAAAGGATAAGTTCACCTTTGGGAACATTTTACATGTTCCACCTGTTTTTAGGGTGGAACATGTAGCATGTTCCCAATGCTGCAGCTGCTCCCTGCTGCCTTCTTTCCCTGTGACAGCATTACAGGGAGAAGTTCCCCATACAAGCTGTCACTTTTTGAAAACAGCATGGCTGTGTAGGGTTCCACCCACACGGCCACATGATTAATTTACAGAGTTCTGTGCATTAATGAACTACAAGTACCGACATCCTTTGCAGATGTCAGCTTGTAGTTCATTGAGTCTTCCTGTCTGTGTCAAACTGCTTGAACTTACGATGTACGGAGCAGACAGCTGACACTGACAGTCTGCAGGAGACCTGATCACTGGTGCAATGCTTTCCAGGTTCCTAAAAATTAAAACGTAAATGCACATGGTTTTACCTGCAAAGAAATGCATTTATTATTTTTTTCTAAAAGTGAACTTATCCTTTTATGCAATTACTGTATGTAAAATAGAATTCACAGTTAATGTACTGTGGTGAGTTCACTGATCTCCAGGCATTTGCTAATACCCCTGTATCTCTTCCCTCGAGCAGCAACACAAGTGAAGGGTGCTAACAAAAAAATAAGTTGCAGGTCTTTCCGGGAATGCTTTAAATCCCACTGGGCTCCTGCTGACCTTGAAACAGTCAGTTCACCCTCACGTGGTTCAGATACTAGATTATAAACTAGTTTACACCTGGAAATTTTGGCTCTCTGCAAGTTGCTAAAATAGCACATTTTTTTGCCACTAGGTATTGCAGTCTAAATAAGACATTGTTTATATTCTTACGTAATGGCAGGAGTCTGTATGTTCTTTTTTCCCTGTGCCGTATGTGGGTTTCCTCGGGTACTCCAGTTTCCTCCCACACTACAAAGGGATGCTGGTAGGTTAATTGGCTCATGTCTAAATTGGCCCCAGTATGTGTATGTATGAATGTGAGTTGGGGACCCTAGATTGTAAGCTCCCTGAGGGCAGGGACTGATGTGAATGTACAATATATGTAAAGCACTGTGTAAATTAATGGCGCTATAGAAGTACCTGTAATAAATAAATAATGGTGAAACCTACCAAAGTGAATTATTTTTGAATTGTGTTTTTTCCACTGGCTTTTATAAAACCACAAAATCTTTCCACTAGAGGTCCAGCATTGCTCAGCTTCAGCAGATAATCTAATTCCTACATTGGAGCCATCTGTTTTGCCCATGATGGGACATAAATGAAGACTCCAACACAGAATGACACTTTGTCCTCTATAAGCATGTCCGGTGGTCCTTTCTTGGGACATAGGTGCAGAATCATAGAATGGCTCCTTATAGCTTACAGGAACCCTATCAGTGCCTGCATAAAAAGGAAACATTAGTTTGAGTAGATGAACCCCTTGTTATGAACCTGTTAGCTCATACAGAAAGATCCATATTTGCTGAAATTGTTTCGGCCCCTAAACGCCCCTCTGTTAGCCTATGTGTCCATGCACACATAGGCATTCAGGGGCAGAGATTTGAACGCACCAAAATTGTGTTCAGGAGAGAAGCATTTGAGCAGAAAATAACGCCCCAAGGCTTATAAATGTGCCTAAATATATGATGTGTTTAGCGCTTGTGTTCATTTCAATGACCAGAAGAAATTGCTATTCTGGTCAATAAAATGAATAAACACCCAAACTTATGACATGCCTAAACACATATAAATGTGTAATTGTTAGTTATCCTCGTGCCACAATGAATAAACAAGAAAAACAACTGTGGTTGCAGCAAAGCACCGGCAGGGGTGCAAATCCTCCCCTAAAATGTGATATTGAATAGAAAAATGGTGTTGCGCGCTCCATAAAAAATACTAAATCAATTCAATAAATAGACAAATGATGATAAATATTATCACGCAAATACAAAAGTAGCTACAAAAGAAGTAGAAGTAGATACAAAAGAAGGGTAGAAGACAGGAGTCACTTATTGCAGGGCACTCAGCAGAGCGCCTCCTCCCCACATAAAGCATAGCTGAGACCAGTAAAGTGTCAGATTAGGGCAGTATAGTGTCAGATTAGGGAAGTGTAGTGGCAGATTAGGGTAGTGTAGTGGCATGTTAGGTCAGTCTATTGGCAGTATAGTGGCAGGTTAGGGTAGTATAGTGGCAGGTTAGAAAAGTGTAGTGGCAGGTTAGGTTGGTATTTTGACAGTATAGTGGCAGGTTAGGGAAGTGTAATGGCATGATATGGTAGTATAGTGGCAGGTTTGGGATGACAGTGACAGTGTGATCGTAAGTTTCCTCAATCAACCCTATTGCTGCAGTTGAAGACCCTCCTGCTGCTGTGTCAACTCCTCCCCTTTCTCCTTTTTCAACATTGGAATCAACCAGAGTGAAGAGTCTGGGAGGAGTAAAGGAGGCAGCCAAACCCCCCCCCACTCCATCCCCCAACTTCTATAGCCTCTGGAGATATTTAAAATCCCGAGGGACAATTTAGCCCTGGTTCACATTGATGAGATTTGGCATACGGTTTGACATGTCAAATCGCATTTGCAATGGCAGCATCCAAATCAGTGCAATGCCGCCTTTGCGGCACCGCACCGATTTCCAAAAGTAGTTTCTGTACTACTTTTTTTCAATTTCAGGGTGCCATTTCTATTGACATCTGTGTAGAAACCCAGACAGATATCTATGAAATCGCCCCTGAAGTCGGGACTGACATGCGGGAATAAAATCCTGCGAGTTCATCTGAACTCGCACAATTTCATTCCTGCAGTCAGTGTGAATCTAGGTTTAAAATATTTAGGCAATGGAAGTGGTACAGGCAGCCTACCACACCCCCCGGGGCCCTCTACTGATCCGATCATCGATGCAGTACGTTTACAAAGCTGCAAGGAGAGGGAAAGTGCAGCTGTATGTAGAGTGTTTGTAGTGGGGGGGGGGGTCACAAATAAAATCTGGGGGGTCCATAGCTGCCACCAGCACCTCCCTAGATCTGGTCATGTGGCCCTGCATTGTATGTGATGACATTGCAGTGGTGAAGAAGAGCAAGGGGCATTCATCATACAGCTGGAAGGAATCACATTGGCGTATAATTGCTTTTTATGCTCCCCTCAACATACACGAGCCCCACTTCAAGGGTAATTTTTATTTTTCCCAGAGTTCAGTTTAAAGACTCCTGCCAGTTTTGTTTTCTTCTGCTTTTTCACATCAGAAAGATTCCCCTGCACTTTGTCTCGGAGATGCAACAGAAAGTGAAAAGAAATCTCTCCAAAGCAAGTGGAAATCCACTGTTAGACATTTGTTCCCATTGGAAAATTTTCTGTCACCGCCTGTTCTGTTTTAAAAAATGCGAGCTGCGCTCTGTGTCTAGTGACATAAAAAGTGCAAGAAAAAAAAAAAAAGTCCTTGAGGTGATTAATATATGGAAAGAGTACACAAGGTATTTGTAAATCTCCTCCTGTGAATGTCACTCATCATTGATGGACAACTGAGAATCCACCACCACATAAAGTGCATGCTTACCAGCTTGTGCAAGCTGACTCGCTTGGGGCTAATACCCAGCCAGGGCCTTTACCTCTAGTGGTAAAGAGCAAATAGCAGAACTGAGCACAACATCCTCCAAACACTACTGAGAGCAGATAGACTTGGTAATCCCAGGGACTTGGAGAGATCCAGGGTCCTCACTCGGTACTCGTGTTCATTAATGCTCAAAGAAAGGAAAGGTTCGCCATAGCTAAAACCAAACTGGTGTTTATTGAAATAAAACCGTATCACTTACATAAAAGCAAGGTTCATCCAACGTGGACAATAGGCCAGCCAGCTACAATACAAAGCCCATCCTATCGGGACGTTGAACAGTGAAGTGACGTCAGCATGTTGCTCTTCCCTACGCATTTCGTAACAAGTCTGATGTCATCCTGGGGCATGGGCGGGGTACTGACTCATCGCTATAAATAAAGAACTGAGCCTCGGGCAGTCGGTGCACCAAACGCAATCTTTGAATAGGGAATGTTGCCATTTGTGGACAATTCTAAAACCATGTAACCTATTATAAAAACTAAATCCTAGTATACACAGTGAGTATATAATATAACGTGGATATTAACTAACTATAAATGTACACAATAAATAAATATTAATTCATAATATATGGCACTGATAGAAGAGATTCACTACCAAAACTGCGGCCCCAGGAGTGCCATATATTATTAATTAATATTTAGTTCCATTTATTACCATTAGGACTTGCTGTTATATATTGTTCAATTCACGTATTGTGTCACTGTGCAATTTGTTGATATGTTTTAGTTTTGTGTCACCATAAATTTAATTTTTTTCACTTTTTATGTCACTAGAGACGTAGAGCGCAGCTCGCGTTTTTTAAAAACATTTATCTTTTGTGCTTATCTCACATTAGAGCTGCTGCTAAGTATAGGGTTTTTAATCACAGTTCAGTTTTCTCTTTTTACACCCCTTGTTCTGTGACAACTCTAAAATGTGGGATTTCCTGTTGCATGCTATACCAATGGCAGCTGTCACTAGGACATACAGTGGGTACATACCCACCTGTGGGTACACAGACAAACAGTAAAAACCTGATATAGTTTTAACCCTTTCTTCTTCCATCTGAAACTATAACATACCAAGTTTGGCTTTTTTAACAGATTTAACCACTGCCTTGGCTGCTTCTTTCAGTGTTCCTCTGTGAGTGAGGCAAAATGGCAACTGAGCCATGTGATTGGCTGTCATATTGATCATATGACTGCTTCTGAATTGATGTATCTGACATACAGTATATAGATTATATATAATATTAAGCCTACAAGCAGGAAGTTGTTAAAAAAAATCCAATACTTGTAAATCATCTTTACAAGTGAAAGTAAAAAAGACAATGATATTAAAAAATGGATTGATGACTTCTGATAAGCAATTTTTATTGGACTATGTTGTAAGGTATGTTTTGACAGTTTCCTGTTTCAAACATATCTCCAGTCTTCATCTAGGTGTTTTGAGCTGTGGCTTATTATTTAGAGGGCTTTTAAAAATGTACTGTACATACCTAGTATAATAGTTATAGATGTTTACTGAGTAGGAGAGAAGCTGCTTGGTTCTGAAATGTACAGGTGGGCTCTGGGGTTGTTTAAGACAACTCATTGACATATTAGATGCATTTACTATGCAGTTAAAGCATTAAAGACCTTTTTTGCCATTCATTCTTGACTTGTATAAAGGAATAAAAGCTAAGTACAATTATTTTAAAAATAAAGAATGCAACTGTTGCTGGAATACTCCCCTTCCATCTGGAGCTCTCTGTCCCCACAGTGGTTCTATTCCACCACTAGGTGCCCTCAGTCTTTTGCAGTTGAGCTTCCTTTAACCACTTCAGCCTTGGAAGGATTTGCCCCCTTAACCACTTGCCGCCTGCCAACTGTCAAATGACGGCTGCAAAGTGGTTTCAAAATCCTGACTGGACGTCATAGGACGTCCTCAAGAGTTTAAGCCGTGGCACGCATCGCGATCGTTGTTGCGGGGTGTCAGTCTGACACCCCGCAACTACTATCTCTCTAAAAAGTCTCAGACGGAGACTCTTTACCACGTGATCAGCCGTGTCCAATCACGGCTGATCACAGTGTAAATAGGAAGAGCCGGTGATCGGCTTTTCCTCACTCGCGTCTGTCAAACGCGAATAGAGGAGAGCCGATCGGCTGCTCCTCTGACAGGGGGGGGGGGTCTGTGCTGATCGATTATCAGCACAGCCCCTCCCGAGGATGCCCACACTGGACCACCAGGGATGCCACCAGACCACCAGGGATGCCCAGCACCAGGTATGCCACCCTAGACCACAATGGATGCCAATCAGTGCCCACAATGGATGCCAATCAGTGCCCGCATCCATCAGCACAAAACCATACAATACAATGTCGCCTATCAGTGCCCATCCATGCCAACTATCAGTGCCCATCCATGCCCATCTGTGCCACCCATTCATATCGCCTATCAGTGCCAATTTGTGCCCCCTATCGGTGTCCATCCGTGTCGCCCATAAGTGCCACCCATCAGTGCCGCCTATCAGTGCCACATATCAGTGCCCATTAATGCCACCTTATCAATGCCACTTCATTGGTGCCAGCTCATCAGTGCCACCTTATCAGTGCCCCTCAGTGCAGCCCCATCAGTGCCCATCAGTGAAGGAGAAAACATACTTATTTACAAAGTTTTGAAACTGAAAAAAATTTTTTTTTTTTATTAAAAATTTTTGGTCTTTTTTTATTTGTTTAGCAAAGCATAAAAACCGTAGAGGTGATCAAATACCACCAAAAGAAATCTCTATTTGTGGGGGAAAAAAATGATAAAAATTTCATTTGGGTACAGTGTAGCATGACCACGCAATTGTCATTCAAAGTGTGACAGCACTGAAAGCTCAAAATTGGTCTGGGCAGGAAGGTGTTTAAGTGCCCTGTATTGAAGTGGTTAATGACCAGGCCATTTTTTGCGATACGGCACTGCGTCACTTTAACAATTGCGTGGTCGTGCGATTTTGTACCCAAACAAAATTGATGTTCTTTTTTTTCTTTTTTGCGCTATAAACAAAGAGCGACAATTTTGAAAAACGTGGTTAATGACCAGGCCATTTTTTGCGATACGGCACTGCGTCACTTTAACAATTGCGTGGTCGTGCGATTTTGTACCCAAACAAAATTGATGTTCTTTTTTTTCTTTTTTGCGCTATAAACAAAGAGCGACAATTTTGAAAAAAAAAAAAAAACATTTTTTTACTTTTTGCTATATTGCATATCCCCCCAAAATATATATATATATTATAAAAAAAAAAAAGGTATTCATCAGTTTAGGCTGATATATATTCATCTACATATTTTTAGTAAAGAAAATCGCAATAGGCGTATATTGATTGGTTTGCACAATACTTATCACATCTACAACTATGGGATAGATTTAGGGACTTTTTTTATTAATTTTTTTACTAGTAATGGCAGCGATCTGCGATATTTTAGTGGAACTGCGACAAATCTGACCCCAAATTACACTTTTTGTGGACCAGTGACATTATTACATTGATCTGTGCTATGAAAATGCAGTGATCAATGTAAAAATGACACTGGCAGGGAAGGGGTTGACACTAGGGGCGATCAAGGGGTTAACTGTGTTCCCTGGGTGTGTTCTAACTGTAGGGGGATGGGCTGACAGGGATATGACAGAGATCACTGTTCCTGATGACTGGGAACAGTAGATCTGTCATGTCAGCTGTCAGAATGGGGATCTGCCTTGCTTACAAAGCTTCTTCTGTACTAGGCGATCGCAGGTCACCGGTGGACATCGAGTATGCCTGACCCACGGGCACACTCCTAGCGACCGCTATCATTTCTGCGTGAGCCACCATACAGCTACGGCGATTTGCACAGGAGAGCTGACCTGACCAGGGGTGTCCAGCCAGCAACCCAAGACAGATATGAATGCGGCCCAACACAAAATTGTATACTTGTGATAAAATGTTGGTGTTTTTTTGCGCTTTACGCTTAGCACAAGCATTTGGCCGAAGAAAAATTTGACCTTGTCTCTTTACAGGACTTTTATCAGTTTTATCTTCTCAAAGAAAAATTGCCCACTTGTCACAATCGCAACTTATTCATGTTGTCCGTTTTCAGCATCACCTATATTTGTTAGCAACTATTTTGAAGGATGAAGCACACAAAGGGCAAAATTAGAACCAAAATATCTGATGAGCACCTTGAGAATTGCTACTACATCCATCAAAACAGATATTGATGTGTTAATATATCAAAAGCAGTGTCAAATATCATACTACTTTTATGTTGCCCACTTTAATAATATTATAATTAAAATGTAAGTTTTATTACTCAGATAGGTATATTATCTATATCAATACTTGTTAACATGAAATCTGCATTACTTTTTCTGCTCATCAGGTATCCTTATTGTTATGTCGCATACACATGACCGGACTTTTTGACAGCAAAGGTCTGACAGAACTAATCCGTCGGATAATTCGATTGTGTGTGGGCTCCATCGGACCTTTGTTGTCCAAAAATATGACGGGCTTTAGAAACAGAACATGTTTCAAATTTTTCGGCCGGTACTCTGCCGGACCCAGTTCCTATCGAGAAATCCGTTCGTGTGTATGCTAGTCCGACAGACAAAAACCGACGCTAGGGCAGCTACTGGCTATGAACCTCCTTATTCTAGTCCAGTCGTACGTCATCATGTTTGAATCCGCCAGACTTTGGTGTGATTGTGTGTGGCCAAGTTCGTTCGGTCGGAAAGCCCGTCGGGAAGACCGTCGGACCTAGTCTGTCAAAGTCCGGTTATGTGTAAGCGGCATTAGTGTATTTCATGTGTGGCCCAAGACAATTCCTCTTCTTATAATATGGCATAGGGAGGTCAAAATATTGGGCACCCCTGCTCTAAATCCAGCTGGTCTTGGACCCACCTCCTGGGGCATTGTCATGCAGCAGATTTACTACACTGGTCAGCACATAAACATCATTATGTAAGTGCCGTTCATTGCAGTAGTAAGAAGTGCTCTTCTCCGCTGCAGGAGAAGAACACAAAGGAGCTGGACCTCCCCCCCCCCCGACCAACCTACTACTAAGCTCTCTTTCCTCTATCACAGCTGCCCCAAAATACCCTATTTAATGATGTGTCAGATGGTGTTCGAACTTCCACAGGGTTTATGATGTCACCCGCCCCGTCACATGACAGTGGCAATTGGCCACTCAGACCCAAGCACTGCATCTGGAAGGAGCCCCAAGAATATACTTAAAACTCTGGGGGGGGGTACGTTTCTAGGTCGGCATTCCTTTTATTGTGTGCATTAGCAGGCAGTACAACAGGTGTCGTGTTGCATTCACCTTCCTTATCAATGATGATTCTTTTTTGCCAGTGGGCCCACCAAAAATGAAAGATCAATGTGCTTTGATGCTTTGGCGCAACAAAGAACAAATGTCAACACGCACGTCTGAATAGTCCCAACACTTTTATACATAAAGCATTCTATTCTTGAGCTGGAAATTAAATGTCTTGAAATTTCTAATTAATGTGGGTTTGTAGGCAAAGAGATTACTTTTCCAATGTTTAAGATTTGCATGTCAGTGATTATAGTTACATTATGACTTGTTCCAGATTTTCAGGTCCTTCGTAGACTTGGATATAATAACTCATAACTCCTTTTGCTAGCAGAGAACTGTCCGGTTTTTCAGACTGTATGAGCATTACTGGTGGAACCAGAAGAAGTTGTTTTACTTTCATATCTTCCAGCTGATTGAACAGTCTCCAGTCCTGGGAGCAATTCAGTTTTAATATACAGATATGGAACTGGTTTGCTTGGTCAGTTTTATATACAACCCAGGTATCATTTTTACTTTACTAGTAAATTGTTTTTGTACTGTACCATACTGTAGCATTTGCATTTTGAGAAAAGGCACGCAATGGAATCTGGATTTGTTTCAGCCATGATAAAAATGTCGATTAGCCTGTTTTTTTCCTCTTTCAAATGCAGTGAACTTTGAGGTATTCTTTGTCCTTTAATTCCTTTTTTCAAAAAAAACCCTCCCCCTGTTTTGAAGAATATTTGTGTAAATCTTCCATAACCTCACCCTATTGTAATCTTTGAATCTAGAGGTCGATTTGTAATATTCAGTTGGGTGGGTGTGTAGAACAAGAACACCTACTTCTTGTGGAGAAAGTACAGTAAATCTTTTTTTTCTATTTTTTTTTTTATCTAAAAGTGCCATTGATGACGTATACACATAACTGCATGTGTTAATCTCCATGTCAAGACACATGTTGAAATATTCGCAGGTTACTTTCCTGTGTAGCTTATTCTACCACGGTCACCTGCCATTAGAGTCCAATTGAGGCTTAAAGTAAACCTATTGGTGAAAAAGATAACAAACTGGCATAACTTGACCATAGCAGGCATGCCATGTTGATTGATCATACTGTAGATTTGTGAAAAATTGTGTTTTCTGTACTATTGTGTGTTCTTCAGTACACCAGGTAATGCAGATTCTGTTTCCTATCACTTCTGGTTATTGGTTTTCACCACACTTATTCTCGTCCACTTTGCAAAAGCAGTATGTTCTCATCACTTATAATCAAATGTAAGGCCTAACAGTACCCACCCCATCCTTCTATTGCTACCTATACTGCCTTTTCCTTACCTTAGTTAACTGGATGCCCTGGCATGTTGGCATGGTTTTTCCTCCAGTTAAACCGTTGCACTTCTCCTATTGGTACACTGTTCCTGACTAAATGCTTCTACCACAATACGCCTGGAGCCACCTGTCTACTCTCTCTTCCCCATTACTTTGTAACTTTTACCCTCTCCTCCCTGGAGTCATATTTATTCTCTTTATTTTTTTTATCAGCACTGCTGCATCACATATTTAATTCTATACGCCTTTACATTAACTCTCTTTCCATTGCTTCCCCATTTGTCATGCGATGACAATTTTTGGTGTATCACTGTTGCTTTGAAGTTTATTTGAACCTTATGATTGTATAATATTATTATGTACTATTTCAGACCCAGGTATTATGTCAGGCAGTGTTATTTAACTTCTAACCATGACTCTGGAGAGGTTTACACATTATGGGAATGTTTTTATGGGTTATATTTTCATTCTTTTATGATAAATTGTTTTGAAATAACCAATACATTTTTAAAAACCTTTTTGTGTGGATTTTTCTCAGCTTTTTTTTTTTTTTTTTGATATTTGGATATTCCTAATTAGCATGCTAGGGCTGTGCTACCCTAATTATTTAAATAAATACGTAGATTGTCATTTGTTTTCCATTTAAAAATGCTAGTTGCCTGATGGTCATGCTGCTCTAGTGGTATCTTTTAGAGATTCAAACCTAAAACAAGTATGCAGCTAGTGAAGTTAGAACTACTATTCTGCATAATTGTTCTTGGTCAGTGAGTCAGGATATATGAAAGGGACATGTCATCTTGCCATTCAGGAAAACATGACAAGGTCTGTGCAACGCTCACTTTAAACCACTTTATACTTGCCTCTACAGTGCTCCCCTGCCATTCTTTCTCTGACTGAGCCAACACCAAAAACCTGGTGTAGGATGGTGTTGGAGCTCAGATGGAGCAGTGAGTCACCCCTTAATCATGTGAAAGCGCTGGGTTCTAGCCTTTGGCCACTAGGCCTGCGCCCTCATAATGGTAGCACCAAGAAGCACCAGGTATATTGCAGTGGTGGCTACAGAAGAAGGGGCAGTGCTGGTATATAAAGTGGTTGAGGGGTGGTCTTTAAACACACAATGGGATTGATTTACGAAAACTGGAGAGTGTAAAATCTGGTGCAGATGTGATTGTTAACCTTGCCACTTTGTCTGGAATGGACAAGGTGACAGTGTCATTTGAAGGCAATGTATTAACACCCCAAGTTACCACTTGGGGCAAAGTTTGTTTTTCAGGCAATGTTGTGAACAGTCATGAATTGCCTTCCTCTCAATCCTCACCTGCCCTAGGTTCTCCTAAAGCACAGTGTACATCGACTTATTCAAATCTTACCTGGCTATGTTAGTTCTCCTTGTTCCTACATGACTGCAGCCCTGGTAGTTGGTTACTCAGGTATAGAGCGCTGCTTTTTGTGGAGGCAGGGGGAATTTCACTTGTTGCCATATACCAGGAAATTCACATTTCTGCTGTCTTTTGTTTGTGGTGTGTTATGAAGATAAATGCATCAATGTGATTGATTTACTAGAGGAGTAGAGGAAGTTATATTAGCAAAGTGAATATTCGCTTAGCAAATAAGGCCTAACTTGTTTAATCACTTGCAAGGGAAATTTAAGAAGTAGGATTTTATCTTGGCTTCAATTAATACAGCTTCGCAAAATTCATTAAGTGAACATTTAAAAGTAAAAATTGAGTAAATCAATCCAATTGTGAAGCACTGGATCAAAAGCTGCTCATGAACGGGATTATCCTAAATGATTTCAGAAATTATTTTACAATGATGTACCTATGCAGCTAGATGCTGTCTAATATATTATACTATAAAATAGTAACCGTACAATATGATACATGTAAAAAGTATATTCATCATAAAATCTTGTCACTAATAAACAGAGAAGTTGCAGAAGCCATGAATTTCTGATTCTGCCACTAATATCGTTCGTGTTAAGCCTATAGCTATTCACCGAGCCTTGGCCTGATAAATAGGCCAGGGAGTATTATTTGCCCACAGTCATAAACTGACATCTCTCCTGTGACACAGATGCTGAAATCTCCTTGAGAACTCTGTGAAAATGTACTTGGAAAGCCCACTGCAAGCATGGGTGAGGCTCTTTCCATATAGCACAAGAGAGTGTTTTGGCATTGTGCTCGGCTTTTACCTGGGAGTAATCTGTTGTGTAACAGAAACTCTAGCTTGCCCCTACTTGTCTTGGCTATGACCTAATCGAGAAAACAAATCCCTGCTAGATTTTGTGAGATTTCTATAAAACAATTTTTCCCAGCATTTCCAGGGATTGTTTTATGTATTGAACTCTCTTCTAAAAGAAGAAGAAGAAAAAAAAGAGTTCAGTATATAATTAGCATTGTAAAGGTTCACGTATAGTTCTACAGGCTTATTTCATCTCCAATCAATGAGGGATGTTTGCTTTCCTAGAAGGAAAGGACAAAAAAAAAAAAACCTCCACATGGTTTTGTTCTTTACGTTGGACGCAGGGATCAAGCAAGTTTTTGTACATGTAGTATTTAAGGTGTATGGTTTAAAACAGACAGTGTTCTGTGTCAAGACAAAGTAATTCCAATGTGCAATAGAGTCAAATACAGTTGGAGTATTTTTGGACCAGGATTCTTTGTTATTGGTAATAATAATCTTTATAGAGCATAAAACATGAGTTATTTTCTTTATAGGAAGTTCTCATGCATGATGTGTATGCAGGTGCATAAAACTGTAATATTGTGCACTGTTCTGTAAAAAATGAATATTGGGGAGGACAGACAAGTTGTTTGGCATATAGTGGTGCTCTTTTGTCTGAATTTTACCTTACACCTTTTCAGAATCGAAAATTGGGTCTTGTTAAAGAGGACCTCATTTGTGAAGGAAACGGGGCCTAGATCCTACCCCGAATCCCTAGTACTTTTAGACACAAGTTGCCAAGGCCTTTGTGATTTGGCAGGGCATCAATCTCTCAGGATACATCTGGGCAGCATGGACAACTTTTTTATTTGATACTTAATACTTAATTTTGCACAAACAATTGCATTTTGGATGTTTTATGGGGCCATCCAGACAACTTGGATCCAGGGGGCAATCATTTTTCCCTAGCTGCAGGTAACAACAGCATGTGCCCATGCATCCATATAGTGACAGAAAACTGAGGCTTCTGCCAGCTTGTCACTGTCTTGTACAGACTCAGGAGCCTCAGCTGTCTAGAACCACCAGTGATTCCAGTCACAGAAATCCACTGCGTGAATAGAAAAAAGATGTGTGAATCAGGCCTAAAACTAGTGGATTTCTGAATGAACAATCATACGAAAATTTGTACAAACATTTGTACAAAAATTCTCAGTACGTTCGATGAATTGATGACTGTCATCTGAAAATAATTAAAAAACGTGTTTGCTTTTATATTTGGAATCATTTTGGAATAAGTTAACTTTCCCAAACAAATACCACATGCATTGTTAGAAATTCATTCAAACGAGAACATTTTTCCATGTTCCTCCTTCGAATTTTCTCATTAGTACAGTTGAAAACATTAGTTTAAACATATGTATTGTATATGTTGACAAGCTAGCATAGTAAAAATAGATTGCTAAAAAAAACAAAAGTCCATATTAAAATGGAATCTAGCAAAGGTAAGTAGAGTGTATGAAATGGTCCAAATTCAATGTATATTTTGAGAAAAACATCGCTAATATTCCGTTATTTCCTTTTTCACCCCCTGGACATAGCTAATATATGCTAAATGGTTTAATTTTTATTATTATTATTTTATTTTTTTGGTAATAGTGAATTTCTGTCTGCTTGATATAAATAGGCATTATACTGTATATGAGTCATTACTGAAAATAGGTTTTAACAGTCATTTTGAGGCAGGACATTAGGCAATTAGCTGAAGTGTGAGGACTGAAAGATAAAACAAGACTGAACAGGCTCTAGAGCAATTTGCTGTTGCCCTCTGTGTGACTTATTTTCTTACACTTTAATGTATATCAAAACCAAAGAACAAAACTGTTCAATATTGTAGCTTACCAGTCCTTGGATGTGGTGGCAATATTAGTTTTCTTTTTTTCAGGCTAAGTATTTTTTCAGCAAGTACAGAAAAAATACATGTTGATCCGGATAGAAATCCATTGTCCTTGTAAATGAAACCTTAAACGGGTTGTAAACCATTGTGGTTTTTCACCTTAATGCATTCTATGTGTTAAGGTAAAAAAACCTTCTCCCATACTGCAGACCCCCCGTTTTACTTACCAGAGCCCGATCCTTCTCGCCCCGGGGACGAGCACACCAGCTATGGATGGTGTCTCCTGTCCTGATTGGATAGTTTGATAGTAGCGCAGCCATTGGCTCTCACTGCTGTCAATCAAACTCAATGACGCGGGTAGGGGGGCCGAGTCCTGCTTTTTGTGTCAATAGACGCGGGTGCGCGCCTGCACGGGTCTCTTGAAGGAGATTGCTTCTCCGACAGGGCACTCGAGAAGAGAAGGCGCCACCAGCACTGCTGAGGAACCCCAGAATAGAAGGATCGAGGCCACTCTGTGCAAAACCAACTGCACAGTGGAGGTAAGTATGACATGTTTGTTGTTTAAAAAACAAGGTTTTAGTAACCCTTTAAGTTATGTTGTCTGATGTCCCTACTATCTTTTGTATAATAAAGAACACCACCTCTCTATGTTAGGGAGAGGAGGACATACTTGTAGTCCAACTCAGGAGAGCAACCTAGAGTGACAATGCTGCTCTTTGATACAATACAGTGAGTGAGCGTTGTCACCCTCGAACAGGTGTTTTGTTACTGGCAAGATCTCCAGGTTAAAATAAAGCAGAGGGAAGCCTAGAAAAATGAATGTAGCCACCACATCTTGGAACTAGTTAGCTTTAAGGCCCTGTTTACACTGACATTGGAAAAGCAACTTACAATGGATAATACAAACATTGGACAAACGGAGTTTGCGTTGATGTGCGGCACAAATGAAGTCTGGGAAGAATTGAAGCTTGTCAGGTCCTACTATTTAAGTCTATAGTAATACGCTGTAAATGCACCTAAAGTGTTTGCGGTGCGTATACAGTGTAATTGACAAGCAAATATTAAGGAGTTAGAAAAAACACTTCCCCTTCATAAAAAAAAAAAAACACTTGGAGAGTGTCTGGGGTGTTTCACAAAAATGTGTGTTAACGCTATAGTCACATTGGTTCACATTATTGTCAGCATTAGAATTTTTTGTAAGTGTTGACTTATATACAGTATTCCTTCTTTTTTTTTTTTTTTTTTAACTCTGTATTGAACAAAATTAAGAAAGAATTATACATGTTGTACACTGTGTTTCTGTAAAGATTCTGTTATAAAGAATCGGATAACATTACAAAATCACTTTAACGTATAACATATGGAAAATATCCATGCAGCAGAGAATGATGGGTCAAAGCATGGGGGGGTCGCGGGGGTATACTGAAAGTGGAAAGAAAAAAACTCATTCTATCTTTCTATATACAGAAATTATAGTCACCATATTAAGCGCAAAAGCCTATTCCTGGTGTAGTAAAGGCAGGAGTATCCAGGCATGGTCCCCAAAGTTTAAACTTTTTAGGGAGTCCTTAATGAAGATAAATATTATTTTAAACCTTAAGGTTCATCTGTTCAACCTGTTTATCAGGTGATCTGTGAATATGGCACAGAGAATGGCAACCTGTACATTTTCATAGAAGAAATCCTCCTTTACAGTACTTAGGATAAACACAATTTATTTGGATAGTGGTCAAGTTAAAGCGAATGTAAACCCTTACATATACCCAGCAAAGTGAACAGCCTCATATGATACACCGAGATGAAACAAATCTCCCTATATAGGTTTTACATGTATATCTTCTGTCTTCATCTTTATATACTGTTTTTAGAAAGTGCACAGCCTGTTAGAATTTTCTCTTCCTGATTGCCCTGTAGGAGGGAATTATTTCTAGACACTGTGAGGCCACGTACACACGGGCGGACTGTCTGCCCAACTTAGTCCGCCGAAACACATTTGAGCGGACAGTCCGCTCGTGTGTGGGCTTCAGCAGACTTTTTCAGCGGACAGTCTGACGAACAAAGTCTTACGGAATTTCCGTAAGATTGTCCGTCCAAACTTGGTTTGAGTGGACAGTCCGCCCGTGTGTGTGCCAGTCCGCTGTACTTTCGAAATGAGCGGACTTTTCCCGCCCGGAGAAAAGTCCGCTCATTTCGAGCGGGTATCCAGGTAGGCGGAGCACGCGACGGAGACGTTGCGGGCCCCGCCGCCTGGTATGGACTTAAAGGGGAACCCCCACGCCGCAAAAAATCGGCGTGGGGTGCCCCCCAAGTCCACAACAGACCCTTGTCCGAGCACGCTACCTGGCCGGCCAGGAAAGGGGGGCGAGCGAGCGCCCCCCCCCCCTCCTGAGCCGTACCAGGCCGCGTGCCCTCAACATGGGGGGTGCCTTGGGGAAGGGGGGCCGCGCGGCCCCCCCACCCCAAAGCACCTTGTCCCCATGTTGATGAGGACAAGGGCCTCTTCCCGACAACCCTGGCCGTTGGTTGTCGGGGTCTGCGGGCAGGGGGCTTATCGGAATCCGGGAGCCCCTTTAATAAGGGGGCCCCCGGATACCGGCCCCCCACCCTATGTGAATGAGTATGGGGTACAATGTACCCCTACCCATTCACCTGTAAAATAAAAGTACCAAAAAAAAAACACAACACACGAGATAAAATATTCCGTCTTCGGGGGTCTTCTCGCCGGACTCCTCCGCTATCTTCTTGTAGCTCTTTTGCTAGCGGAGTCCGGCTTTCTTCCTCCCCACCGCCGGCCTCTTCTCCCGACTTCGGGGGTCTTGTCCCCCTCTTCGGTTCTTCTGCCGCGCCACCGCGCCTTCTTATAGCTCTTTTACAGGCGGTGGCCCGGTCTTCTGTCGTCGCCGCCGCCGCCTTCCGTTCTTCTTCTTCTTCTTCTTCTTCTCCAGGAGATGTTGCCTCGACGATCTCTCCGGCCGGAATGCCAGAGCCACGCTGCGCGGCCACTTATATTGTGACAATGGGGCGGTGTCACATGGTATATGTCACATGGGTTGGTGTCACATGGTGACCCCGCCACCTTACGATGTCATAGTCCCCATGTGACATCAACCCATGTGACCAACCTATGTGACATATACCATGTGACACCGCCCCATTGTCACTATATAAGTGGCCGCGCAGCACGGCTCTGGCATTCCGGCCGGAGAGATCGTCGAGGCAACATCTCCTGGAGAAGAAGAAGAAGAAAAGAAGAAGAAGGGAAGGCGGCGACGACAGCGGCGACAGAAGACCGGGCCACCGCCTGTAAAAGAGCTATAAGAAGGCGCGGTGGCCCAGCAGAAGAACCGAAGAGGGGGACAAGACCCCCGAAGTCAGGAGAAGAGGCCGGCGGCGGGGAGGAAGAAAGCCGGACTCCTCCGCTAGCAAAAGAGCTACAAGAAGATAGCGGAGGAGTCCGGCGAGAAGACCCCCGAAGACGGAAGACCCCCGGAGCTGTGCAATAAAATATTTTATCTCGTGTGTTGTGTTTTTTTTTGGTACTTTTATTTTACAGGTGAATTGGGTAGGGGTACATTGTACCCCATACTCATTCACATAGGGTGGGGGGCCGGTATCCGGGGGCCCTCTTATTAAAGGGGGCCCCCGGATTCCGATAAGCCCCCCGCCCGCAGACCCCGACAACCAACGGCCAGGGTTGTCGGGAAGAGGCCCTTGTCCTCATCAACATGGGGACAAGGTGCTTTGGGGTGGGGGGGCCGCGCGGCCCCCCCTTCCCCAAGGCACCCCCCATGTTGAGGGCACGCGGCCTGGTACGGCTCAGGAGGGGGGGCGCTCGCTCGCCCCCCTTTCCTGGCCGGCCGGGTAGCGTGCTCGGACAAGGGTCTGTTGTGGACTTGGGGGGCACCCCCACGCCGATTTTTTTCGGCGTTGGGGTTCCCCTTTAAGTCCATTCCAGGCGGCGGGGCCCGCGACGTCTCCTTCGCGGGCCCCGCCTACCTGGAGACGCGCTCGAAATGAGCGGACTTTTCTCCGCGTGTGTGGGCGAGTCCGTTCATTTCAAAAGTAGAGCGGATTGTATGGCGGACTTAGTCCGCCGTATTAGTCCGCTCAAACAGTGCCGTTTGTGGGCAAGTCCGTTCATTCAAAAGTTTGGACGTACTGTCTGTCGGATTGTCTGACGAACTTAGTTGACCAGACAATCCGCCCGTGTGTACGCGGCCTGAGACAGCTGATTTGAGGAAAGGCTCACACCCCCTCCCCACACATTCAAAGGTTGCCTGTGAATAGTTGAGCTGTGTGCTACTCTATTGATAGCAACCTCCCCCACACACTTCAGGCTCCTGTCTCTGAGAGCTTGTCAAAAGTTATTAGGCTGATAACAGAGGATCGAAGCAGGACAAAGCTACAAGGCATAGGGCTTAGAAGAGAGATAAAGAAACAGTGCAGATATGTTTCCAGCTCAAATTTCATGAATCAGGTTTACATCCACTTTAAGCAAGACTTATATATCCTTAGGATATCCTATCTATGTTTCATTTTTAAGGATGTCTATATCTTTTTCCTGTTGAGCTCTGGCCTTGGTTGGGTAATTCTTGAACCAGGCAGGGGCATAGTCACATGTAGAGAGAACATCTTTGACCTGGGTAGCTTGGCTCAGTTGGTCAATAATTGGTCTAAATATCATTGTGTAGTCTCTTTGGGATTGGATAGTATGGTGAACATGTACATAGTGGTAGACCATAGTATGCGGTAAATGGAATTGACAATTTATTACATAAAGTGGTTCTAAAGCTAAAACTTGTTTTTACACTAATGCAGTCCCTCCCCCCAAACATTTATCTTAGTCCTGTATCAATCCAGCGCTGTATCCAGCTGCAGTTGTTCTCACCTGTCTTTCTCTTCTCAGAGATGGATTGGACAGTAGGCGGCGCCATTGGCAGAGAGCAGTAGGCCTGCCTGTGCTGTGTGTGTCTATGGACTTACACAGCGTGGCTCAGGAGGAAGCCCCCATTTCTGCCCCATAGCAAGTAGCTTGCTATAGGGCAATACACAAGAGAAGGCACCAAGATTGCTGATGGGGGACCCCAGAAGATGTTTGGGGCCACTCAGTGCAATAACATTGCACAGAGCAGTTAAGTATAACATGCTTATTATTTTCATTTAAAAACAAATTTGGCTTTATAAATGCTTTGAATGTCATTCTGTAGAATGTGTTTATAGTATTTTACTGACGCTAGCAAGGCTAGCCATATATATCGTATCTACTAACAGGTGTAGTTTTGTTTATTCGTGTGTGTGTGTGTGTGTGTGTGTGTGTGTGTGTGTGTGTGTGCGCGCGCGCGCGCGCGCTTGTGCTTTATACAGTATGTTGGTCAATTTTCTGATCTTGTGCTGCTTCTTTTGGTTGTTGGTGTCTAACAATCATGTTCCTGGTTCCATTTGCCACTAACCAATCCAAGAATAACATTTTTTTCCAGATCACATGAAATGTCTGATAGTGGTGAGCTAGGGCTTTGCCATTGTTTCCATTGAGTGAAATATCTGGTTTACGCTCTCTAGTATTAGTTTGTTTAATTCTCACCGCCAATTTTTTTTTTATCGTATCCATTCCTTGCAGTGTTCAATATCTCGTTCTTTTTGATGTTGGAGGCAAAACTTCTAGCATTTTCCTTTGATTTTTTTTTTTGACCAGATGTTTCAGGCCATCTTTCTGAGAGGAGAGTTGTGTCATCAGCATATCAGAGGTGATTGATGTTCCTTCCTCCTTGCTTTTCTAGCAGGTTCCAGCTTCCTTATGGTTATTTCAGCATACAGGTTGAACAAGAAAAGGGGAAGAATTCAGCCTTACTACACTCTCCCTCTCTAAAATGAACCAGTTGGTGTCTTTATATGTGTTTGCACCATGGCTTGTTTGTCTACAGCGACTGTATCAACTTGATGAGATGCTTTGGCACCCATACGTCTTGTTGGGCTCTTTATAGCTTGTAGTGATTGACACAAAGCTTTCTTGTAGTCCCTGAAATATATATGGATGTTTCATTAACGTTTATAAGGTTTTCTGGTCCAATATGGTGTGCCATGACCCTAATAAAAGATGCCTTGAACATCCTTTCCACAATCTGTGCCAGATGCTGTATGATCTGAGAATTCTTCTAGCATAAGGGATAGGGGCAATCATTTTAAAAAGTAGAGCAGTCTTTGGTTTCGCCCGTTTTTGGAAGAGTTTACTGGCAAAGGGCAGTGATTGTTGAGAGTGGAACAAGTCCCAGCAATATCCCCGAGATAGTGTAGACACCTGGGATCCTGTTGTCGTCGTCCTCTTCAGTTTCCCCACCTTCCTAGGGGTCTTGGCCCAAATGTTGCTTGTGTACAGCCTATTCTCACCATCTGCTCTTAACACCTTGTTGGTCAGATGCTTCTATCCCTTAAAGTGTTACTAAACCCACAACAGTAAAATCAGTCTGTATATGCAGTAAAGGATGCTTATTATACTCACTGTGGAACCAAAGGGTTTAATCCCCCGATTGTGTAAAATGGCTGTTTGACCCTGTCTCCTCTAAACCTCCCCTTCTTCCATAGTCCCCAAACCATCTCTGGATATTACATAGGCTAGGGGACAAGCTGCACATGCTATTTGGTGTGTATTGCTAGTTTTTTTAATTTTCTTCTTGGGGGAGTGCATGTGATCAGCACAGGGCCAATCAGCACTGTCCAAACAAAAAGTCAGGGGTCCTGCAGCCTTATAGGACAATAGGAGTAGAATGAAATCTCCTCCTACAATCTTTAATCAAACACTCATAGAAGTCATACAACTGCTTTAACTGCTGCTGAGAAAAGGTATTTAGTAGGGATGCACCGAATGGGTTTTTTGGTGCCGAAACCGATACCGAAAATGAAAAATATACTAGGCCGAAAACCGATACCGAAACAGCACCGATACCGAAAATGACTGTTTTTAAAAAATATTTTTATACAGGAGGTGGTCAGAGACTGGGGACATGGTACAGGAGGTGGTCAGAGACTGGGGACATGGTACAGGAGGTGGTCAGAGACTGGGGACATGGTACAGGAGGTGGTCAGAGACTGGGGACATGGTACAGGAGGTGGTCAGAGACTGCATGCATGGTACAAGAGGTGGTCAGAGACTGCATGCATGGTACAGGAGGTGGTCAGAGACTGGGGACACGGTACAGGAGATGGTCAGAGACTGGGGACACGGTACAGGAGATGGTCAGAGACTGGGGACACGGTACAGGAGATGGTCAGAGACTGGGGACACGGTACAGGAGATGGTCAGAGACTGGGGACACGGTACAGGAGATGGTCAGAGACTGGGGACACGGTACAGGAGATGGTCAGAGACTGGGGACACGGTACAGGAGATGGTCAGAGACTGGGGACACGGTACAGGAGATGGTCAGAGACTGGGGACACGGTACAGGAGATGGTCAGACTGGGGACACGGTACAGGAGATGGTCAGAGACTGGGGACACGGTACAGGAGATGGTCAGAGACTGGGGACTGTGCCCCATTGCAGCCAGTGTGCCCCATTGCAGCCAGTGTGCCCCATTGCAGCCAGTGTGCCCCATTGCAGCCAGTGTGCCCAATTGCAGCCAGTGTGCCCCATTGCAGCCAATTGCAGCCAGTGTGCCCCATTGCAGCCAGTGTGCCCCATTGCAGCCAATTGCAGCCAGTGTGCCCCATTGCAGCCAATTGCAGCCAGTGTGTCCCATTGCAGCCTGTGTGCCATTTTGCAGCCAGCCTGTGCACTGTGTGCAGGGAAGAGAGCCGCCTCCGCCGCCTGTTTGATAACAGCGCCGGGAACATCACAGCTTTCATTTCAATTGCTGTGTGTTCCCGGCCGTGCGCCGTCACACGCAGCCCCTCCCCCTTGTCCGGGCACTTTGATAGACAGATCATCCGTCCAATCCTGCGGATGATCTGTCTATCTAAGTGCCCGGACAAGGGGGAGGGGCTGCGTGTGACGGCGCATGGCCGGGAACACACAGCAATTGAAATGAAAGCTGTGATGTTCCCGGCGCTGTTATCAAAAAGGCGGCGGAGGTGGCTCTCCTGCGCTATGATGGGCGTCACCAGGGGCGGGGGCAGAGCCCCGCCCCCACCCAGGCCACGCCCCATTTTCGGCTCCATTATCGGCCGTTTTTCTCTTTCGGCAAATTGCCGAAAAGGGCATTTTCGGCCGATATGTTTCGGCGGCCGAAATTTCGGTGCATCACTAGTATTTAGCAGTTTATATTTACTAATACTATGCATCCTTGTTCTGTGTGCTGTAGGAGACCAGTTATAGTGAATGCAGGCTCCTGGGTTTAGTAACACTTTTTCTTTTTGATGATGCCCTTTGAAAGCCGTAAGGCCTGTTGCACACAGGAATAAAAAATGCTGAGATTTTTGCTGATCTGAAATTAAATGCATTGTTGTCTATGGGACAGTGATGAGAACAGAGCAGTAAAACAAAAATAGAAAAATGTACATTTGATTGCAGTAATTTACTTGCGTGTTTAATGTTTATGTGATTATGGTGTCAGTTTATGAAGAAGTGATCAGTGGAGATCCAGAGGATCGCCGCTGATCACAGCCCATAAACAGTATATAAACCAGAGATAATCAGGGGAGAAGTGTTTGAACTTGTTCTCCCGCCGATTATCTCTGCACACTGAGAATCCTCATAGAATGACACAGTAACGGTCACTTTATGAAGCTGTGATCTGTGTCAGAATTCACACTCCCTGATTCACCAGCTCAGAGGTGGAGAACCGGGGAGTGAAGAGAGAATGTGGGGGGATCTGAGGAGGAAAGAGGAAGATAATTAACTTCCTTATGCCTCGTTCAGACCCCCAACACTGTAACCATGTCCCCCTGTCATATTTATGTGTGTATATATATATATATATATATATATATATATATATATATATATGTGTGTGTATATACATGTATATATTATGTTGGGGGACTCTTTATTTCACTAACATTGATCACACCGTGTGTCAGTGTATTGAGCTGTGATAATTTATCACTGCTTAATAAATTGACATCTCTGTGTATTGGTGAATTTCTAGTACTGTAATCTCGTAAAGTCTCACGAGATTCCAGTATTAGGGGCCGTTCTCCAGAGTTAAAAGCGTTTGTAGATCGCTTCACTCCTCCAAGGGTGAAGCGATCTACTCCGCTTCATAAAGTGGCACACAGAGGAGAAAGATCTCCTATGTGAATGCCGGAGAATGAAGCAGTGAATAGATTTCACTGCTTCATAAAAGGACACCTATAAGTGAGTATATTACAATACTAGCAATGATGAAGAATTGTACTTGTCTATACGCTTGCACACCTTTAATCAAATATACTCAACATTTACACAGTTTTTGGCCCCTTGCACACGGGCATCACAAGTTCCTGGGTAAATGTCAGTAAAATATGATGCCCGTGTGCAGGGGGCCTAAATGGTGTTTGAGTCTTTCATGCAGTCCTCTTCTAGCTGATTGCATTACTGGACCCACTAAACTTTGTTGCCTTTCCTTGCTGCCCTTTGGAAATCAGCATTCAATCTCCCTGCAGCCTCCCGTTTTCCTGCTGCTTTTGCTATTTTGATGGTTTCACCTGTGAGCCACCTATATATTTTTTCTGGCTTTTTGTATAGTATATAGTATTTTCAACTGTTTCAATATGGGTTGATTGAATACCTGTTTTGACCATGATTGAACCAGGAATCTCTTTCAAGCTGCCTCTGTTGCCCTTTGTGATTTTACTCTTAGGGAGTTGGCTGCAACTCTTTTTAAGGTAACTACTGTATAATGATGACCTAGTTTGCTTATTATGTTTGGGAAATGATTTTTTTATTGCTTTTAAAAACCTGTTATTGTAGGTATGTCGTAATACATTGTTTTTTTTTTTTTTTTTTCAAGGACCAATAATATGTTGACTTTTGATTAAAAAATAATTGGGTTTGCATTTGTAAATTGCTAAATTCTCTGTCTAATGCTTTTTCCAAAAAAAAAAAAAAGCATGTCTGCTCTCTAGCATTATATCTCCTTAAGGGGAATAAAGTATCTTCTATTCTCTTAACCTACAAAACTGAATAGAAAGTAATTGAAACTAAAACCTGGAGTTTGTACAGTACACTACTGCAGTTCAGTTTTATGTGATATAAGCTAAACCCTGTAATAGAGCGTGAGAAGGTGCATTATCTTTGTGTAGATCTTTGTCTTTACATGTTTTTATAATTGCCACCCACTTATATGTCCTGTCAAGGCCGAGAAAAGGAGTAGCGCTGTTCACCTCACCCTGATAATGTCTGGGCAGATCTGGTCCATTCATCTTGTCATGTTAGCATGTGCCGGTGTTGGCTTGGTGTTGCTTTGTTTGCAGAAGACCAATCACTACCTGCATATGGGAGATCCAGTAAACATTTTCTTCATATGTTTTATCAATGTTGACAGCATCAAACACCGACAGACAATTTAAGGATTATACAGAGTGGGTATACCATTAGAACGGTAGTTAAAAACCACAGAGATCTAATGCATAATAATTATAAAGGTTTCCCCATATCTCAAGTAATCTTTTAGGTCACTGCGGTGATCATTTTAATAAAACCTTATGCATCTACCTTATTGTAGGTTCCAACCGCAGATGCTATAATGTGATAAAGAAATGGATGTAAAGAAAGACATTATGCTTTATTTTTTACATAGGGCAAATTTTATAAAACTTATTTGTACTTTAAAACTTCATGCACATTGGTTCTATGTGGATGCGGGCAAAGCGAATGTTATAAGGCTATTTTCTCTCTAGGTCCAATGTTTTTCATTCATACAGAATAGAGTGAATCAGGAAAATACCACATTATGACCACTAGATGGAGGTGATGATTATAGAAAATTATTTATTTACTATACTTGCCCACTCCATCTAGTGTGCATAATTCCATGCTTTTGTGCTTTGGACTATACCACATGAATGAAAAACATTCAACCTGAAGACAAAAATGGCACAATAACATTTGTTTTTGCCCCCATTTGCACAGAATGCATATGTACACCCAGTTTCACATGATGAATACCTTTGCAAATTATTTTTTATAAATGCACCCCGTAGTGTGATGTGGTATTTATGTAGCGGTCATGTTTTGGCCCCCGTGTCATCACAAGCCAGTGTGTAGATACCCCACATCACCCCTGTAGGCAGGACCAAATACAGCATTTAATAGCATCAACATACAGTGCACTGCTTCCCTCTACCTTCATTCTTTTGAAAACTCGTAGAAGTCACTTGGCACACTAGCACATACAGAACGGTATTTAGACAACATGCTGCCCAAATGGACACCTGAAGTATAACTCCCTTTACAACTGTCATTTGTGTTGTGTAATTTTTTTTAAAAAAATTCAAATTTTACAATGTGCTGATGGTCTGGACCTGGGAGTCTGCTTTAATATGCAAAACTACTTTTTGCAATAATACAGACCACCAAAACAAGAAAGGACAGAAATGCTCTCATGTTTCCTGAATAATAAAAAGAGCCTTCTGACTCCTCTTTTCCCTGAAATCTTTACTTCCCATAAAAATAACACGGACATTCGATATGAAATCAAACTTTTCTCTGCTGTTCCATGATTGCTAAGGGAGAGCACAGTCAGTTTTTATTTCATACTGTGGTACTTGTTACCAGCATCGGTTATAATGACCAAGAAGCTGTCGTGGAGGTGCAGAAGACAAAGATTCACAGAATGAATATGGCTCCTTGCACTGCAGCTTTCTTTGCAGCAATGAAAATAGAGACCAACGCCATAATGACATCACCAAATCTCATGCCAAATCCAATGAGACCAGACAGGGCCGCTGTTAGAAATCCCGGGGCCCCATACAGCCTACTCAATGGGGCCCCCTCTTCAACCTCGCCCTCGACAGCACCTCTGCACTCCCTGCCTTGAAACAAAATGCACTGCCAACCCAGCAACTCGTATGTTAAAGCCCACCTTTTTGCCGCCACACATATGATCCGGATCACAAGCACAGTGAAGATTGTGTGGACTCTAAACAGATATTGGTGTCCCTCACTGTGCAGCCACACCACCTGCCGCTGCCTGGATTAGACTTGCTGCTTCCTGTCAGCTGCCGCACATCAGTCTCAGCACCTGGCTGAGGGAATGTATGAAAGTATATTTACTGAGCTCTTTCCACCAGGAAAGGCAGTGGGCAGGCTGCATCTGAGCAGCGCAACTTGCGGAGCTGAATTGTGTACCTCCACCTCAAATAAAAAATATATATATATAAATATATATAAAATATATGTCCCTCCTCTGTTCTTACCTCCTAGACCCCTCTGGGGGGGGCAAGTATCTGGGCCCCCCCTATTAAAGGGGGCTCCCGGATTCCGATAAGCCCCCCGCCCGCAGACCCCGACAACCAACGGCCAGGGTTGTCAGGAAGAGGCCCTTGTCCTCATCAACATGGGGACAAGGTACTTTGGGGTGGGGGGGCCGCAGGGCCTACCCTTCCCAAAAGCGCCCCCCCCCCCCATGTTGAGGGCACGCGGCACCCCCTTTCCTGTCTGGCCGGGCTGCGTGCTCAGATAAGGGTCTGCTATGGACTTTGGGGGGACCCCCACGCTGTTTTTTTTGGCGTAGGGGTTCCCCATTAAATCCATACCAGGTGACGGGGCCAGCGAGGTGTCAATCTCACCGATGGAGGCAGCGACATTGACTTCCTTCGCTAGTCCCGTCTACCTGGAGTCATGTTCAAAATGAAAGGACTTTTCTCCATGTGTGGCCAAGTCCGTTCATTTCAAAAGTCCGGCGGACTAGCACACAGATGGGAGGATTCAATTTTGAGTCAAAACTTCAAAACTGTCCGCGGGACAGTCCGATCGTTTGTACGCAGCATTAGAGGCACCTCTCTTGCCTTTTTTACTCCATTGCGATATTATGCTACTTGTATATCAAAACATTGTCAAATTTGTATAAAACTATTTTGCTTGTTTTGCAAAACACTCGCAGACCAAGTTACTCTCAATCCAAGGTTTTACTGTACTTTGTGCAATAGCATGGAACAGCCCTGATCCTCCTCTTCTCGGGTCCCCCACCAGTGCTCTAGGCTCCCCCCCACCCGTGTGTGCTTGTTCCCAAGACACAGAAGGCCCATGCCCGGCCGGGACAGCAGCAGCTGGTTGTCAGTATAAGTAATACTGTTTAAAATGTTTACCAACCTGTATTCCTCTTAACTTCTGCCACTACCTGTGAAGTCACATAAAAGGGGTCCTAAAGCTAAAGTCCAGGCTTCCTTTCACTTTGTGTAAGCCTAGCTTGCCCAAATGAATCATTTGCATCATTAACCAGTTCCCATCTGCGCTATAGCCGAATGACAGCTACAACGTGGACCTACATTGCCGGGAGGCTGTCAATAGGCATCCTCCCCTTTCCTTGCTCCTTGAAAGCGCGCATCAGGGAAAATCTGTGCTGCCCATGTCCCTTGGACACAACCAATAACAGATCACTGTAAATGGCCTATTGCAGCGGCCATTTACTATGCGATCGGCGTGGCCAATGAGAGATGATCTCAAATGTAAACATGAGACCGTGTGTGAGGAGAGAAAGGATCTGTGCTGAATTTGTGAGTGATTTAAGAGTATTACAGTTAAAAAAAAATATAAAAAAATCATCATATATTGCCCAATCGGTGCTATGGTGCCAATTAGGATCAGTGTCAGTCTGTGCCATCTATAGTTAGTGCCCATCTGTGGCATCAGTGATCAGTGCCATAAGTGATCAGTGCACATCTGTGCCACCTCATCAGTGCCCATCTGTGCCGCCTCAATGCACATCTATGCAATCAATCAGTGCACATCTGTGCCATTAATCAGTGCCCATCTGTGCTGCCTCAGTAGTGCACATCTGTGCAATCAGTGCCACCTCAGCAGTGCATATCTGTGCCACCTCATCAGTGCACATCTGTGCCACCTCATCAGTGCACATCTGTGCCAACTCATCAGTGCCCATTTGTGCCACCTTAGTGCTTATCTGTGCAATTATTCAGTGCCCATCTGTGTGATCAATCAGTGCACATCTGTGCTCATCAGTGCAGGCTTGGCACACATCTGTGCCACCGCATCAGTGCAGGCTTATTAGCACACACCTGTGCAGGCTCATCATTGCAGGCTTACCACACACCTGTGCAGTCTCATCACCACTAGCAACCATGTCCAGAAGATGCTTTTCCGCCGAGGAGGCATATAAAATACTTTCCACGGCTGACGAAAGCAATGAGAAGCTTTTTTTCGGATTTCCTTTCAAATTTGAATTCTGAGTCTGACATAAATTATGAGCCAGTCCTCCGTAGTGAAACACTGACAGATTCAGAGGAGGAAGATATTCTGCCCGCCAAACAAAGGCATTTTGGATAGGAGGCAGTGGCATCCATCAGCACCGCAGTACCTCGGCAAGAAAGGCCAAGTTGGGTGTTACCTCAGCCTGAAAGGGCTAGGACCCATGCTAGACTTCCCTATGCCTTTCAGAACCCCTTGTGGCTTCCTCCTAATTCAGGAGAAGCTAACATTCCCCCTTTCACTGCCCAGCCAGGAGTCCAGGTAGACACAGAGAATTTTTCCCTAATCAATTTCTTTTATTTCATTTTTACGGAGGACATACTAGCATCAACTGTGGCCCAGTGCAGCCTATATGCACAACCATTTATTTTTAATAATCCAACATCCTATTATGCCCATCCCTACGAGTGGAAAGCCCTAACAGTGGAGGAGTTGGAGGTTTTTTTGTGCCTCGCATTTTGTATGGGACTCGCCAAAAAAAATTAATTGCGTTCCTATTGGTCAACCCACCCCATCCACGACATGCCGATCTTCTCCGCGGTAATGCCCAGAACCAGATCTCTCATGATCATGAGGTTCCTACGTTTCAATGATACCCATTGCCCTCATCGAAATGACCCAAATTATGACAGGCTTTACAAAAATTCGGCCACTACGAAATTATTTTTCAGAAATATTCCCCCAGTTGTTTACCCCAGACCAACACATATGTGTGGATGAGTCCCTTGTTAACGTTAGCGGCGAGCTTAAATTCAAGCAAATTATTCCCAGAAAAAGGGCCTGCTATGGGGTGAATGTGTATAAATTGTGACCGAGCCACAGGGTACACATATGCTTTTATAGTGTACGAGAGGAAGGACACCCAAATGCACCCCCCTAATTGCCCAGACTACTTGGGATCAAGCAGGGAATTTGTTTGGGACCTCATATACCCCCTACTCGAGAAAGGATTCTACTTGTATGTAGACAACTTCAACACAAGTCTGCCCCTTTTCCACAACCTTCACCAGAAGAAAATGCCAGTATGTGGCACCGTGAGAAAGAACCGGAAGGGCTTTCCTCAAAGACTTGTCAATATGAAGTTGAGAAGAGGAGAGATGGCATGTCTACGAAACAAGGAGATTCTGGCAGTGAAGTGAAGGGACAGAAGGGATGTCTACATGTTGTCTTTGATCCACAATAATACTTTTGTGGAAGTCCCCAGAAGGAATGGCCCAATCCAAAAGCCAAAATGCCTCAATGAATAAAATTTCTTCATGGGGGGAGTCTACTTCAACGACCAAATGCTTGAACCATACCTTGCCACAAGACGGACATACCATTGCTATAAAAAAGTAGCAATATATTTTTTTAATTTGGCCATATACAACTCCTATATAATTTACCACAACTCCACCCAATACCCCCAACCCTTCCTTGGCTACCAGGATGAAATATTCACTGCCCTTATATTCCCGAACAACCCACCAGAAAACATGCGATCAAATGTTCTTAGTTGACTCTCCGAACACCACTTTCCCGATAAAATCCTTCCCAAACCAACAGACCAAAGATGTCAAAAAAATGTAAGGTGTGTATCAGTGGAGGAGTCAGAAGAGACGCATCTTATTATTGTCCCCATTGTCCTTCCCAACCAGTCCTCTGCATGGGTGACTGTTTTCGCCGTTACCATACTTCAATAAATTATTAGTGAAGTATGGCAAACGTAATCCTCAGTTCCTGCCATTTACCTTCACACCATTGCCTGCTCTGCAACTGACCCTGGCTTGTTATTTGACCATGCTTCTGCCTATCGATTCTGTATATACCTCTGCCTGATCTGGAACTGACCCTGTACTGTTATTCGACCATGCTTCTGCCTAACAATTCTGTACATAGCTCTGCCTGATCTGGAACTGTCCTTGGACTGATTAACCAAGTTTTTTGCCTGCCTCTTGGACTGATTTTGTACCCTGTTACTGGACTAGTGAAATTCAACACAGGGGTCTCGCATATGTGAGAGGCTCCAGAAGTTTTTCTGGGTGAAGAAAACTATTTTAATTTTTTTTTTCTCATTCCTAGATTAGGGTCTGGAGACTCTGAGGCTTCAAAGAGATTTGGATGCGAGAAGCCTCTACCCCTGTCCCCATTCTGTCCTGAATGAGGCCCTACTTCTGCCTGTCTGCAGGATTTACTGCCATCATGCCACTACCTGTCGCACTGACCACAGCACAAGGGCCTGCCTACTACCAGGACCAATATTTTTGGCACTGCTGACAATATCTGTGCCTTTTGTTTACCCTTTGCTCAGCATAATGTATTTTGAGGTGTAATTCTTGCTATGTGTCCCTGGAACACTTGACTGTGTTCCTTGCATGTTGGATCTCTGTATGTGACCAGGCTGTGTAAAAGTCTCACACTTTTGGTATCGCCATACTCAGAAGGAGTGGCAGAATGTATTTTGGGGTGTCATTTTTGCTATGTAAATGCTATGTGTTGGAAATATCTTATAAACTGACAACTTTGTTTAAAAAAAAGTGTTTTCATTTTTTTTTTTCCACATTTTCCAAAAACTTTCGGGAAAAAAAATGAACCATTCAAAAGACTCATTATGCCTCATAGATTATACATTGGGGTGTTAGCTTTCCAAAATGGGGTAATTTTGTGGGCGTTTTCATTGTCCTGGTGCTCTAGGGCTTTCAAAAGTGTAACAGGTAGTCAACAAGTTGCATGTGTAATTTATGCTCCTTAAATACCCGATGGTGCTCCCTGCATATTGGGCCTCTGTATGTGGCCAGGCAGTGAAAAAGTCCCACACATGTAGTATCGTAATACTCAGGAGTAGCAGAATGTATTTTGGGGTGTCATTTAGGTATGCACAAGCCATGTGAAAGAAATAAGGTATTACAATGACAATTTTGTGAAAAAAAAATTAAATAAAATAAAATCTTAATTTTGCAAAGAATGGTGGGAAAACATTACAACTTCAAATAACTCACCATGCCTCTTACTAAATACCTTGGAATGTCTACTTTCCAGAAAGGGGTAATTTGGGGAGCATTTGTACTTTCCTGGCTTGTTAGGGTCTCAAGAAATGAGAGGCCGCCAGTACATCAGATGTAATAAATTTTTTATGATTTGCACCATAGCTTGTAGACTCTCTAACTTTCACACAGACCACATAATATTCACTAATTTGGGTTATTTTTTACCAAAGTTATGTAGCAGTATAAATTGTGGCCAACATTTCTGAAGAAAAAATAGTAATTTGCTAAATTTTTAACACAGAAACGAAGAAAAATGCATTTTTTTCAACATTTTCTGTATTTTTTCATTTATAGCGCAAAAAATAAAATACCCAGAGGTGATCAATTACCATCAAATGAAAGCTCTGTTTGTATAAAAAAAAGGACAAAAAAATAATTTGGGTACAGTGTTGCATGACTAATTGTCATTCAAATTTTGAGAGCACTGAAAGCTGAAAATTGGTCTGGGCAGGAGAGGGGTTTAAGTGCCCAGTAAGCAAGTGGTTAAGTAATTTGTGTGCTGTGTGCACTGTATCATTGTGTAGTAGCAACAGCTACAATACAGTATGTCACCACTTTGTTTGCAGCAGCGTGGGGGACTTCCACTCTGCTGGCATAATAAAATCAAGTCAGCCTGAATGCTTCTCAGCTATTCAGAAAAATACCTTGTATTTTTACAGATAAATACAGTATGATACAGTGCCTACAGTGGCCGCCTCACATAATAATGGAAATAGTTTGTTTGGGACAGCTTGGTACAAACAAACAATTTAAAGTGACAGGAACCCAGACTTAATTTTTAAACTTAATCCCAGGTATGTATATTTCATGCAAAAGTTATATTGGTCCAGCTTGAATCAATGTAACTTTGTATATACCATACTTGCCCAATGCCACTCGAATCAGCCAGGTATGGTATATGTCTACATATACATAGTTTGCTTCAAGCTGGACCAATGTAACTATATATGAAATATCCATACCCAGAATTCCTCTTTAAGAAAAGGTTATTATTTACATAGCTGATTACGGTTTACAAGGGCCAGTTAACATCAGAATGTTTTACAGGAAAGGAACATTTCTCCCACTGTGTTCAAAATGCACTGCCCCTGTAATCAGCTGTGGGTGTCAATACATTGTTAAAGATGTAGTAAACACCCCGGTACACTTGTACTTACAGGTAAGCGTAAAATAAAGCTTACCTATAGGTACAAGGAATATCTCCTAAATGTGTATTGTTTAGCCACTTCAGCCCCGGAAAATTTGACTTTTTCGCATTTTTGCGATGCGGCACTGCATCACTTTAACTGACAATTGCGCGGTCGTGCGATGCTGTACCCAAACAAGATTGATGTCCTTTTTTTTCCCCACAAATTGAGCTTTCTTTTGGTGGTATTTGATCATCTCTGCAGTTTTTTTATTTTTTACTCTATAAACAAAAAAAAGCGTAAATTTTGAAGAAAAACAATATTTTTTTTTATAATAAATATCCCCAATTATTATTTTTTTTTTCAGTTTAAGCTGATATGTATTCTTCTACATATTTTTGGTAATAAAAATCACAATAAGTGTATATTGATTGGATTGAGCAAAAGTTATAGTGTCTACAAAATAGGGGATAGATTTATGGCATTTTTATTATTATTATTTTTTTACTAGTAATGGTGGTGATCTGTGCTTTTTATCGTGACTGCGACATTATGGTGGACACATCGCACACTTTTGACACATTTTTGGGACGATTGACAATTTATACAGGGATCAATGCTGTAAAAATGCATTGATTGCTGTATAAATGTCACTGGCAGGGAAGGGGTTAATACTAGGGGATGATCAAGGGTTTAACCGTGTTCTCTGACTGTGTGTTCTAACTGTAGGGGACTGACTAGAGGGGATGACAGATTGTGGTTCCTAGTTATTAGGAACTCACTATCTGTCTCTCCTCACAGAACAGGGATTTGTGTGTTTATACACACACACACACACACACGTCCCTGTTCTGCCTCTCGTGTCCGCCCATGACCATCGCCTACGAGCATTGGCACCCCCGCAGTGCAGCGGGTGCGTGCCTGCTATTCCGCTTAAAGAATCCGATGTATAGCTACAATGGCTTGTGGGATCATGCTGACCTGTCACAGTATAATGACGGCGGCTGGTCAGCAAGCGGTTAGGAGATATCCTGTGTTTGTGCAGCCTGTGAATTCGCTGGCGCATGCGCTTTGAAGAGATGACATACTGATGCCATCCTTTCAGAGCTCTGTGCCGCAGCCGTCACTCCCGTGCACATGCAATAGAGTGACGTCATTGCGGCTCCTGTTATACCAAGGTATAAAATCTATTATTCGGCATGTAGATGTTATTTACACCTCTGTTTCTGACCCAGTTTAGTCATATGTGTGTCATTTGACCTGCACTTCTAGCAAGAAAATTATTAATTGTCAGAATTTGGATCTGGTCTCTGATAGGGTATTGTTCTGTGAAGATGATGGCATGCTTTATTTTCTCACCTTTTATGAGTTATGTGAAAAGTTATAAAACAAAATGTATATATTTTTTTTCTCTCTACAGTTCTTTCCAGTGTACAGAGAAATTATTAAATTGACCCATGAGCTTGGAGTATTGCTAGATCTACCTTGCTTTCCATCAATCACAGAAACATGTTTTTATCACCCCAATGTGCTGTGTATGAAATACCTGATGGAAGTCAACTTGCCAGGTAAAACTTCTCTTTCTAAAAGTTGATGTGAAAGCTTTTTTTTTTTTTTTCCTTTCATTATATCCCCAAGACATGACAAGTAATTAATAAAAAGCTTACCAAAGTAAGAGTAGCATGCCCAAGCCTGTGAAAATGTCAAAAGTGGGTATTTGCATAGAATATTCAGCATGAATGGAGTTGTATTGAATGAGGTGCCAGCGGGTGCTGGCGGACATCCATTGACCGGGTACCCGCTGATTGGCTTCTGCTGTGACTAATCACAACAGAAGTGATGCACGTGCCGCCCCCTACCCAGAAGTGCGGAATCACGTGTATATGCTAATATAAATATATATATATATATATATATATATATATATATATATATATATATATATATATATATATATATATATATATATAATATAAAATTCTACGAACAATTCATTAATATATACGAGAATATCAGTATAAAAACAGCGCTTATTTTTATAACAAAAAGTCCTTTGTAGAAGTCGTAATAAACAAAAAAAATCACTAGACAGTTCCAAAATGTGCAGATAAAGTGCCTATAGTGATTTAATCAACGTTATAAGGTGATCAAAGGTGCTGCCAAACTTTCTTCCACCATAAACCGGGAGTGCTTCACCACATGCGATGCGTGCCCCCCTCGGGGGTTAAACTCACCAGACACTGCTGATAAGATAAGCCTTAAGGAGTGATCACTTCAATGGATATAGTAATATTCATATATATATCCCCCTTTAGCGTTGCAGTCACAAGTAGTCCTCCAAGTATATCATAGAAATGAAACAGAATGTATACATAGCATAATACTGTTTTATTTTTAAAAAGTTTGACACATATCAACAAAGTCACCCACTTCAATATATGCGTACATTAACAAAGAGTAACATCAGCGTTAAAATCGTGTACTTCACCGAATTATCGATTCCAGAACCATTCACCAGTGTTCCCCTGTATGCACTGGGTATCACTTCCTGGTCCGTGGTTAGCGGTGGAGCGCACACCTCACTTCCGGTAGCGTCGTGTAGGCCACGCCCTGACGCGTTTCGTCACTTCCGACTTCAACCGAGTGCGTGGCTGCACGACGCAACCGGCCAATATATGTACAGCCCTCCCTCTCTCCGCAAGCCAATCAGACAACCCCGAAATGTCCAGCCCACACGACGCTGCACATCGTCATGGAGACCGGACGTAAGCAGCCTGATAATGAAATGCGGGGAGGAACTATAGCCATAAGCAAAAACGATCGCCGCATACGTCGCGATCTGTTAATTGCAGAGGCAAGTCAAACAATACGAACATTATAACCTGAGCAGCACATAACACAAATGTCTCTGAAAATATAAAATTACAATTAAAAAATATCCTCAATTTATAAACAACTATAAAACTCACAGTAAACAAGGATAACATAGGAAGAGGATAAAAAGGTCATAAAGTAATCAACTAGTCCCTATATGTGTATATAGTTTACAGACAGGAACTTTCTATACACATAAAGGTTTCTAGATTATCTCTCTAAAAAAACGTCTCTCTCAGAGCCAGAATAATATATATGTTTTATGTATCATAAAAAATATATGTATATGTATATACAACCCTTACTGCATATGTAACAAAACTGCATCACATATCATCCTGAGACCAACGTCCCAGTAAAAAATGGAAACCTAATTGTATTATAAGGAGCCGTCATCCCCAGGATCTTTATTATCACTATGGGGTGCCATCTTAAGGGGCTTCATACTAATTAAACTCCTTTCAACACCAAAGAAAAAATCGCAGACAAAATCGTAAACGGAAAAGGAAACATAAAAACTAAAAATATTTAAAATAATCAACATATTAAAACTGTTGAGAGTATTCCAAATATATTAAAAACCACTATGAATATTACACATTTCCTTCTAACAGAGGTGATCGTTCTATGACACTCCCAATCCCCATAATCACCAGCCCTTATCCAAAAATTGAATGTTGCATAATGTGTCAGTCATGGGGTAAATACAGTGGCAAGACACCAGTCGATGTCAGAAAACCTCTCTATGTATATCATAATAGTCTATAAGAGTGGGTGTGGGTACCGTATATACTCGAGTATAAGCCGAGATTTTCAGCCTCTTTTTTGAGGCTGAAAGTGCCCCCCTCGGCTTATACTCGAGTCATCGCTGTCTGCCCGCTCGATCAGCGTGTCGAGCAGACAGACAGCGGCCATTCTACAATTCAAAAGCCGCGCCTCCGGCTCCGCCTTCGCCTGTGATAGGCGGAACACTGAATTTCCCAGCAGCCTGTGTTCCGCCTATCACGGACATCGTATCATCCTCGTACTACGGACGAGGATGATACGATGTCAGTGATAGGCGGAACACAGGCTGCTGGGAAATTCAGTGTTCCGCCTATCACAGGCGAAGGAGGAGGCGCGGCTTTTGAATTTTACAATGGCCGCCGAAGAGGGCACGGGACGGAGGCAAGGCAAGGCAAGGCACGGCACGGGACGGGACGGAGGCAAGGCACGACACGACGGCAAGGCACGGCACGGCACGGCACGGCACGGCACGGGACGGAACGGAGGCAAGGAGGCAAGGCACGGGACAAAGGTAGGCTGGACACACACACACACACACACACACACACACACACACACACACACACACACACACACACACACACACACACACACACACACACACGGATACACACACACACAGGGATGGGTGGATGGATGGAGACACACACAGGGATGGGTGGATGGATGGAGACACACACAGGGATGGATGGATGGAGACACACACACACACAGGGATGGATGGATGGATGGAGACACACACACACAGGGATGGATGGATGGATGGACACACACACACACAGGGATGGATGGACGGACACACAGGGATGGACGGACACACAGGGATGGACGGACACACACACAGGGATGGACAGGCATGTCTCACCCTCGGCTTATACACGAGTCAATAAGTTTGCCAGTTTTTTTGGGGGTAAATTGGGGGCCTCGGCTTATATTCGGGTCGGCCTATACTCGAGTATATACGGTAAATCTAGACACTTTATGGAGGTAATGTCGCAGTACATACAATACCCTTCATATGATGGATATCTTTATTATTCAATTTGTTGTATCGAATACCCTCCCAGCCCACTACATAATATTAAAAAAATCACATTAAAATATTATAACATTAAAAAAAGCAGGCTCAATCAAAGATTTAATAGTCACTGATAAAACAATTAATATCTAGGTCGACATTTAACCCCTTTAGTGTTAGAGTGTCAACCAAATATATCCATTCTGTTTCGCGTTTGGATAACTCTCGTACAAGGTTAGACCCTCTCCAGGAGGGTTTCATATGCTCTACTCCCCAAAATTTGAGTCCCGATGGATCTTGATTATGGTAAATCTTAAAATGTAGGGACACATTATGGTCCTTAAAACCCAATTTAATGTTAGCCACATGTTCCGCTATTCTTATCCTTAAGAGTCTTTTAGTGCGGCCTATATATATCAAACCACATGGGCATTGTAAAGCGTACACAACATACGATGTATTGCAGGTAATAAACCCTTTGATTGTGAATTCTTTATTGTTACCAATTGTTGTGAACCGTTCCAATGCTCTTATTGGTGCATTAACTTCTTTACACGCCCTACAACGTCTACAGGCAAAAAACCCTTCTTTCTCCCAAAAAGAAGGAGGGTGGGTGGGAGGGTCTATCACTTTTTTTACAATCTTGTCAGCATAGTTGGGAGCCCTCCTATAGATAAACCCAGGTTTTATAGGTAACACTGGTTGTAGTGTTTTATCCATCAAAAGGATATGCCAGTGTGTAAGAAATGTATTCTCCACCTCCCTATATTGTGAATGATATCCTGAGATGAAATTCCATTCATGACTATTGGAAGTGCGATTAGCCTTATTGTTATTCAAGAGGATACCTCCTTGATGTAGATGCTACTCCTTCAATCACTTTATCCAATTGTTTATCACAATAACCTTTTTCCAAGAATTTTTCTTTAATTATATTTGCCTGGGAATAGAAGTCATTGTCATTGGAGCAGTTTCTTCTAATCCTGGTCACTTGGCCCTTTGGAATGTTCTTTAGCCAAATCGGGTGATGCCCACTCTGCATTGGAAGATAACTATTTGCATCTGTAGGTTTAAAATAAGCCTTAGTCTCAAGTCTCTCTCCATGTCTGTAGATATTAACATCAAGAAAGTTTATGTTTTCAGCACTTATTTCACTCGTCAGATTAATGTGGCTAGTATTGTTGTTCAATTCTGCAAGGAAATCTGTGAGGGAAGATCTTGTTCCAGCCCAGATGAAAATCAGGTCATCTATATACCGTCTGTATATCAGTAATTCTTGTCTTTTGACAGAGAAGATCTTCTTGTCTTCCCACTCACCCATAAAAAGGTTCGCTATACTAGGTGCAAACTTGGCTCCCATTGCGACGCCCCGTTTTTGGGAGTAGAATTTTCCTCCATACCAAAAATAGTTGTGTCCTAGGCAAAAATCAAGAGCATTTCTTAAGAAGACTTTTTGATTATGTGTCAAGTCATCTCTCTGACTGAGTGCCCAATTCAGAGCCAAAATCGCATCATCGTGCTGGATGATGGTATATAGGGACGCAACATCAGCCGTGACTAGGTATACCTCTTCTTTATCAGTAAGGTCCACCTCCTCCAATATTTGTATAAATAAATAAATATATATATATATATATATATATATATAATATATTTCTATTGTGAGGAGTAGTCGAGCACAACCACTGTGTGACAAAGTAGGAAATGGTGGCTGTTCATAAATGTTTCATAAATGCAATTAGAAAAATAAATGAAACTTGGGTGACAGGTGTGTGAATGTTTGGTGAATACCTTTATAAATAGACCCCATAGACACAATTAAAAAAAAAAAAAAATCTCTTTACATACAAAAACCGTGAAAAGAATGTACCTTCCTTTTTAATTACAGGTTGGTTTAAGTATTTTAACATATTGTACAGGCACGGTTGAAAGAATGGGGAAGTTTCTTTTGCCCCAAGGGTGACATTCACCTATAGTGTCCTTTTTAAACACAGCATATTTCATCTGAAATGTCAAGTTAAAAAAAAAAAAAAACATCTGAAGCCTTAACTTAGACATTTCCATTGTAGAGGAGGTTCTTTGTCTCGCAGAGATGTGATTAAATCTTGGAAGTCGCACTTCTCTGTCAGCAAGCTAGAAAATACATGTTTGAGTTACTAAACCTGGCCATACACAGTGCAAAATTTGCTCAGTGGAGGAGCTCCCATCCAACATCCTTCGATATGTAGATACTTTGACAGCAGGCTGGCCAGCTGTCAGAATACAATATCCACAGCGGGAGATTCGCCCATCTGCGCTTGTATATAGCATGGATGGAGGAATCTGTTCGGTTTCTGTGTATGGCCAGCTTAATATTACAGTTGTATGCAAAAGTTCGGACACCCTTGGTCAAATTACATGTCTTGATGATTATCTTCTAAATGTTAACCCATTCCTATTTATTGTGACATAATTTTTCAGATTTGAATTTTACAAACTTTTTATTTGCCAAGTTATTTATGTATTTTTTTAAATCTGTTGGTAAGTGTCAAACAGACAGTATTTGTAAGATAATTTAAGAATATTAATGAAGCATTCTGCAAGAGGGAGTGAGAGAAACAAAACTGCTACAATAAACATTTGGAGGCTGTAATTTCCCTCAAAAAGAGGTTTTAAGAAATGCTGAAAGAGTGCCCAGACTTTTACAAACTTAACCTACCCTTAGAGCTAGTAGTAGTTATTCATGTTACAGTCACAGCCGAGAAAAGCTTGGACAAGCTTTGAAACGTCTTCAACATTCTTAAACGCATTAGGGCACTTTCACATCCGTTGCAAAAATGCAGTAAAAAACGCATATGCATTTTTGCCATAATTTTACCGCATTTGTGGTGCGTTGTTCACAGGACATTTGAATCAAAAACCGCATCAAAAATCACAATACGGGGGGCGTTATTGATGCGTTTTAGGCACTTTTTTTAACTGATCAAATAAGTAACAAAAATGTGACAAGCAGGATTTTATACACTGCAACAGACCAGTGTGAAGACATACATAGAATTTATAGGGGTGCATTTTTCTTCAGCTTTACTTGCGCTTTTTTTAACGTAAAAGTGCTTTAAAGACTGCATAGTGTGAAAGCAGCCTTAGGGCCCTTTCACAAAAATAGTTTTTACTGAGATTTTACTGTGTTTCAGATGCATTTCTATTGCGTTTTTGGTGCGTCTTTTGGTTGCATGCACCTGTGAAAAATGGACAGTGCGTTTTTGATGCATGTTTGTTGTGTTTTTGCCATGTTTTCCATTCATTTCAATGGGGAGCTGTGTTTTTGGTGCAGTTTTCAAAACAGTATCAAAGTTGCCGCAGGTGTGAAGCATCCCATAGGTCTTAACCCTTTAAAGTTCAAATTTTTCAATGAGTTAGCGTGATTCAAAATATGCGCTACCAAACGGTAAAGCAGAATGTTAAAGGGAAACGGTTTTCTTGCAGGGTAAAAATGCAGGAAAAAACGTTTTTTGTGCATACAATATGGTCCTTAGGCAAAATTATTGAATATTCAAAATATTTTTGTCCATATGCACGTATTTGCGTACATTTGCGCATACTGGCACAAAATACTAACCTGAAACACAGATTTTTCTATTTTATTTATTTTTTGCTACTCATGAATATGCAGCTCTCGTTTACGCACCTATATGTACAGGCACATTGTAAACATTGGGCTGCATTTTTAGATGTGTAAAAAAAAAATGCTGTGCTGAGCTTTTTCAAGCTGCAGTGTGCAAAATGCCTAACCTGCAGTATATTAAATTTTTTTGTTTTTGGGTTTTAATACTTCTTTTAGTATTGCCTTTACCTTTTTATACTTTTTATTTGAATTTTTTTTAATCACAGCAATAATTGTTGTGATCAAACTCTTATTTGTTCTCAACCATGACTGGTAATCTGATGACTGGTAATAAATTGGCATCACAAAACCTGTCAAACAAAACTAACCAGTGCCCTAAAAGCACTTTTTGCACCTTATTTTCCTTTAGTGGTGCCACGCACATGTTTACTGCTTTTTTTCCCATTTTCAATCTGGATTCCAATTGCTTAAAATAAATAATCATAATAATTTCCCTTTGGGATTAATAAATTAATCTGAATACATTTTACTTTTTTTATATCTATTATAAATGATCGAAAATGAAGAAAACAAATTTTTCGCTAATTCTATAACCCTATTGCCAACTTTTCAAACCTGTCCAGCAGCTTGTATTCCACATTAAATCCCAACTGAACTTTCTTTCATAATTAGCTAATTTTTATTTATATTTTGTAAAAAAGCTGCCATAGCCTGAATAGAAAAGCAGACAGCACTCTGTAGAGAATAACCTTTTGGCTAAGTTTGAATTTGTGAATAAACTGTCTTGCCTCTGAAAAGCATTGTGTGTTTGGATCCCTTCTCAGAGTAATTTGACAGGCTGTGAGGAGAAGATATGACTCCTTACTGCTGGTTTAAACCCCTTGAATGCTGCTTGAATGGGCCAAAATCAGAAGTGACACCCACAAGTGTGTCAGGAGTGAAAACTTTTCCTGGGAGGTGCTGAGCAGAGCATAACGAGTGTGGCATGCTAACACCCCAATCCGCTGTATTTACAGGTTGGGGAGCAATAAAAATGCACAGTTGAGCTTTCACCCCCTCAACTGCAAGTCTGATTGAGCCCTTAATCTGTCTATGGAAGCTGTGTTCTCTCTACAGAGTTATAACACACTCTCTGCTGAGTGAGGGCTAGAGTGCTTCTGTCAGTAGGGGGGCATGAATTTTGCTGATTGCAGAACTATGTGACTCAGCAGAGGGCATATTGGACCTCAACACTGAGACCACTGCTCTCATACATAGAACAAGGGTGCTTACTTCTCTACAGCAAGCTGGCAGGGGACAGGCTTTTCTAACCTGGCTGGGGCTGCTTTCTAAGAAAAACAGATTATAATATTTTACACACCTTTTGTTATGCACTTTGAGGCTCTGTTCACACCTAGGCGTTTTGTTTTCAGGCAGAAAGTCACGCAATATTTGCCACGATTTTGTACAGGTTAGAAGTTCACTAATGTATAAAGTAGAAAATGCCTGTAATCTGCCAAAAAAGAAGCTCCTGTACTTTTTTGAGCTTCAAGCGCGTTGCTTCAGATGACAAAATGCTCTAATGTGAACAGGAGCCATTAAAATTTATGTGATTTGTCTGTGATTTGCGATTTGTCTTTTTGGGCATTTTTAGAGCTGATTAATTTGGGTTTTAAAAGCAATTCATTCAAAGAAATCAGATTAAACACACACACAACATATCGCCACGTGCGTTAGAGCATGAGTAAAAAAAATTCTAGTACTAGACCTCCTCTGTAACTATTAACATGTAACCTGTAAAAAACGTTAAAGCGTTGCCTATGGAGATTTTTAAGTACTGAAGTTTGGCGTCATTCCATGAGTGTGTGCAATTTTAAAGCGTGACATGTTGGGTATCTATTACTCAGCGTAACATCATCTTTTACATTATATAAAAAAATTGGGTTAACTTTACTTTTTTCTTATTTTTTAAATCATGAAAATTTGTTGCTCAAATACCATGCAAAATCAAAAGTTGCAATGACCGCCATTTTATTCCCTAGGGTGTCTGCTAAAAAAAATATTGTTTAGGGGTTCTAAGTAATTTTCGAGCAAAACAATTATGATTTTTACATGTAGGATAGGAGTGCCAGAATAGGCCCGGTATGGAAGTGCTTAAATCAAATTATAAGATTAAAATATATATGGAAGTAATTGGCCTTTGAGCACACGCCCTCTATAAAAAGACACAAGTAAGGCCCGAAATCTTAGAACCATCAATATCACAAATACAATTTAAAATCTGATGTTATAGAGTACACAGTCTGTATTAGTCCATAGTATTTAATAGTAAATGGAGAGTAAAAAGTTCAAAACATTCAGGGCTGCCATCACATAGGAGCAGAAACCACGTTCCAAACAAACTGCAAAAAAACAAGGAAAGAGGCGCCGCTAAGTGTAGACTTTTTTTAAAACTTTTAATAATACATTCGATTGGCAACTCACATTTGAGTAGTAAGTAAAAAGTACATCAGTCCCAGCAAAGGGTAAGTCTAAATGGTGACGATCTTGCTTCCTAGGTCCTTGACAGGTGAACGCTTTCATCACTGAATCCACTGATCTAGGGAAGCCAGCTGCAATATGAACGATGGCAATGGAGGATGATGTCACGCTATGTGATGCATTTTGTGAGCATGCATGTTGCGGGTATTGCGGCAAGCTGCACTCCTTTCTTAAGCAGACTACTTTGAAGGGACCATAGGGGGACATTATATAGAATATACACAGGGAAGGGGAAGGAAATATTACTCTATATCTCTATCAAGGTGCATGGTGGAGCAGAATTTAGTAAATAAGGAACTATAGTCCAAAACAGATTAACATACAGACACGCACAGTTCATGAAGAATAATGAACCTAAATTATAATATGGCATGATAAAAGATCAATCAATAAAATATTTTATGATAAACTATGATATAGCATAATAATAATTAAATGGAAGATAATCAAATATCTGTAAGACCCAATAATATAAAATTATTTTGAAAAACAATAATCAATAAGATCATGAATTCATAATAGCAATTGGAGCCAACACAATCTAAAAAACTTTTGATTGGAATAAATACATCATTAAGGATAGATAATCGGGTGATGTAACCTCATCAAATTCATGTCCATCCAATGAAAGATGTATGACAACAATTATAATGCCTATATACAGGAAAACTTTGGAGTATGTAGTCTAAGTTGCCCATGTAATTAGTGCAATAGATGAATGGGAGTGGTACGGCTCCGGCGCCACAATTATATATATGTGTGTATATATTAACAAAAATATTATATTTTTTATTATTTTTATATACCCATGAATTTGTATTATAAATAATACGTTAGCTATTTCATGGATAGAGTTGAAAGGTCTATATGTTCAAGCATGACATTGCACCTAGGAGAGGGGATTCCCACGGTCCAATATTGGGCTATATTGGACCACAGAAAATTACCAGCCAGTGTACCAGCCAGTGTTGAACACACGATGTGCATTAAAATAAGAATAACAAATAAATAAAAATATATAAAACAACTCTATACTATGTTGCTATTGATACGTGGATATGTCGAATAAATAAAATAAAAATGTTTACAATTATTTTATAGGGCAGATAGGAACACTTATCAAAGTATAATATATAAAAAATCTAAAGTATAGTGGATATTACAATACCTTGATTGATACCACCTGGCAAAAACATCAAGATTATATATCCAGAATTGTTTCTCTGGCACATAGCTTCTTAAATGGTTCAGCCGCCGGGAGAGAGCTGGGTATCTGCTCAATGACCTTCACTTGTAGGCCATTGGTAGATTTTTGGTGGACCTCAGCAAAATGTCTCGAGACACTATGCGGATCAATCCCTCCCTCAATAAGTCTCCTATGTTTGCCAAATCTTGTTCTCAAAGCTCGTATGGTGCAGCCTACATAAATTGGGCCGCAAGGACAAGTGAACCCATATATTATGAAATCTGAAGAGCAGTTTAAAAAAATCCTTCAACTGGGAGGTTTTACCTTTTTGTGCTAAAATATTTTTTTTCCATGCTACACAAACGTAGCATGGAAAAAACACGTCTTGCAAAGAGCCTTTGTCAGGAAATGTTCCATCCGCTGGTATCTGTCTTTTGGCGTGCAGTACTGAGGTTCACCAGCAGGTATCTCCTGGCAGTTTGGAACTGTCAGGAGAGCTTTTCCCGGCTGATGTTATGTCATCTTTGGGCTGCAGTACTGGCGTCTACCAGCGGATGGATCCTGGCCGCTTGGAGCTGTCACCTCCTGCAATCAGATGTCACTTGAGGCCAATCACAGGCCTATAAATACTCGGCAAGCACTCACATGTTTGCCTTGATTTTTTCCTTGAGCCCTGACTTGCATCCTGTTACCTGTTATACTGATGCTTGATTCCTGCATCCTGAACCTGATCCTGTCTATTCCTGCATCCCTGGAACCTTGTCCTGCAGCCTGATCCCTTTCTCCTTGTCCACCCCATCTGCTGACCTCCTGTTTATGATCCTGGCTTGACTACTATTCTGGTATCCCCTTTGTTATATATACTGGTTGGTTGTCACTGTTGTTTGTTTTTCTCACTCTGTTTGGTATTGGTGGTGTGTTCACATTATATGCATTTATCTTAATAAAATCACTTACTTTCACCTACTTATGTTTGGTTTACTCTATAGCAATCACACAGTTCTAGTCGCATCCAGTTTATGACAGCCTTCAACACTGGTACATTCCTATCAGTGGTATTATGCCTGGCATGATACAAAGGAACTATACTAGATTTAAATTTACATGGAGCAAGTTTATTTTTTAGATTTGGCGCTGTACTCTAAGTCACCTTAGGGTGTTCAGGAATAATAGTTCTGAGGTGTGCATCCTGTTGTAGGATATTCCAATATTTTCGCCATCTTTTTGAACTGGAAATGGAATGTAGTGGTGAATGAAACTGGTCCTCTGGTTCAAGAACTACTTTTGGGGGTTTCCCATTTAAGTAATTTTCAAACGCTTGATCGACTAGAGTCTCAGGATATTGTTTATCAACAAATCTATTTTGAAGATCACTTTGATCTATATAATCGATGTCTCTTGTACAATTCAATCACAGCTGACAGAATTGTCCTTTCGGAATGTTTTGTGTCCATTTCAGATAATGGCAGCTTTTGTGGTGTAGATATGAATTTCTTGCAGTTGTTTTAATTATGTTTTTGGCGATAATAGTATCTTCATCATGTCTTAATTCCAAATCCAAAAAGGCCAGAGTGTTTGGGTCAGTAACAAATGTAAAAGGCAGGCCATATGGATTATGATTGCAGTATTTTACAAATTGATTGCATCAGGGGCACAATCCCAGATGACAATTATGTCGTCCATATACCTCCCTAAAAGAACAATGTTGGCTAAAAAGGGATTTTATCGAAGAATATGAGGGCTCTCCCAAAAACCCATCGCTAAATTTGCATAGGATGGGGCAAAATTGGCCCCCATCGCAGTGCCCTGTAGTTGTAGGTAAAAATCTCCATCAAAATTAAAATAGTTATGCATTAGGCAAAAACGTGTTGCTTCTAAAATAAAAGCTTCCTGACTAGTATTAATTAATGGGTCTTGGGCCAGTGAGTCTTCTAAGACCATTAGGCCAAAGGTATGAGGGATGGACGTATACAGGGAACAAAAATCAAGTGAGAGCCTGACTGGAAGAAAGAGACTGACAAAGTTTCAAAAAGTCTGCATATACCACTCTGTAAAAGCTCTCCAAGTAGGGGCCCTTGGCGTGTGATGGATTAAAAATTGATTTTGACCTAAATTATTTGTGGACTTTGGTAGGTGAAGTAATGAGGTGTTGTGTAAAAAGCCTAATAGAGTCCTCTTCCAGAGAAAATGTGTCCAAGACATCAATGGGGTTGATGTCAAACTTGAACTGATCGAGAGTCAAAATTGATGGGAATTTTTGAGGGGAAACGGCTGCAGGCAAAGGGTTCTTTTTCTCCTGTTGGAGGTGGTAATACATTTTTAATGGCATGAATATGTAAATACCTGTTAAGAGCCTTAAAAAAACAACAAATGGATTTGTTTTATTTATGGGGGGCAAAATTAAGCCATCGACTTAAAGCGGAGGTCCACCCTAAAGTGGACCTTCCGCTCATTGGAATCCTCCCCCCCCCCTCCGGCGCCACAATTGGCACCTTTCAGGGGGGAGGGGGTGCAGGTACCTGTACAGTACAGGTATCTGCACCCACTTCGGGGATAGCTCTCTGCGGAAAGGGGCGTGAATCTACCGAAAGTCCCCCGCTGCCTGCTGGGAAACACACAGATCCCAGAGGCAGCGGGTCCATCCTTATTGCGCAGCGCGACTTGCGCATGCGCAGTAGGGAACCGGGAAATGAAGCCGAAAGGCTCCACTTCCTGATTCCCATACCCAAGATGGCGGCGGCAGCACCCGAGAGACGATTGAGAGATCGGCTTCGGGTGCCGACATCGCGGGCGTGCTGGTCGGGTAAGTGTCCTTATTTTAAAAGTCAGCAGCTGCAGTATTTGTAGCTGCTGGCTTTTAAAAAAAAAAAAAAAAACGGCAGAACTCCCGGCGGACTCCCGCTTTAAAGCGGTTTCGCACACACTTTTCTATGTTAATGTCATTGCTTTTAACATCCTTTAGAGTGCTCAATGGTGGTTGTTTATTTTTATTTTTTTCCTCCTACCTTTTGATATCTGCTGGGGTTTGTGGTCCTACTGTTCTTTCCCTGCAGCTGTGGGCGGAGTTAGTGCGGGTATCAGCATCATTTCCATTGTTCTCCACACTGTCTCCTGGGATCTCATGTAATTCATCCCAGGAGTCAGTGCGCCTAGCCGAAGTGAAATCTCGCATGATATCACAGCGGGAGCTTCCGAAGATGCCACCCGTTGTGATGGCAACAGAGAGGTTTAAGCCGATCGGCGCTGTTGCCATTGAGCATGTGTGGGAACCAGCAAGGCATGCTGGTAGTTCTAATCGAATGGAACAAGAAAGTGATTGCTTGTGGTCTTCAAATGGCCATAAGCAAAATGAAAACTCATGTAAAAATTTTTGCCGATTTTATATAGAAACGGAACTGGATACCGCAAAGCAATTTTAAAAGTGAGTATGACGCTAGTATGTTAGGATTTTTTTTCTCCATTCGAAAATTACTGTGTGCAGAACCGCTTTAAAAGTGAGGTATCTGCAGAGGAGAGACTATGCGATGATAGATTAAATATTTTTATAGTTTCCTGATATTCTGAGCATTGGGGTTGCTTCTTAGTTCGTCCTCCTCTACAGCCTCTCCTGTGAGTTTTCTTTTTTTTGAAGTTACTGGAGGAGGAATGGGCACTAAAAAAGAAGAAGAAAACTGGTCTACAGGGATGGATGGTGATAACTGACTATACACAGACATGGATGGAGCAATGTTCAGTGTCATTTGAGTGGCTTGAACCAAAGGCTCTATGGTATCTATAGTGCTGGAAACGTTAGAAGAGCTACCAGAATCTATAGATACCGATCGGATCCCAGCATGAAAAGAGTGAAGCTGTGAGGGAAGGGTGACTATCGACTGAGGCTGGCTAGATCTAGTGGTATGATCACCTAAATTGCCAGAATTATTGGCCATGGATGATCTATTGTAGAAATGATTGAGGGCAATCAGCAAATCCTTATTTTTATTATTATTATTATTACTATTCTTGAGATTTTTATCTTTGTTATTGTTTTTACTTTTATTTTTACAATTATGAGAGCCTGGATGTTGTCTTTCTAACCTCTGATGCTCGTCAGAGGTGACTAGGCAAGATGGTTGCAAGACCATAAGTGGGAGTGGGGGACAGGGATCAGATGAGTGACAAGATAACTGGGGAAGGGGAAGATGGGGGTGGAAATTTATTGTGATATTTGTTCCTTTTCTTGCTCCAAGAAATTACTATATTGTGATTAAAATCTTCTAGATCGTGTCTAAATTTACCGAGCTTTATATGTATAAGGTCACCTTCATCTAATTTCGTATTTCTCTTTAATACATCTAACCAAGAAAATGGGATAAGTGTATTATGACTAACAATGTCCTCTGCTAATTGTCAAACTTGATGGGTTAATTTATCAAACCTGTGCGTTCTGTGAGAGATGAGTATAGCCATCCACTTTGAGGTACAGAAATTTCTATCGTCAACTTCAAGAAAAGGACATTCCTTCATAACTCTCAGACCCCTAGGTAAAATTTTAGTATCAATATATTTTTCTAAAAAGACTTTATCCCACCACTGTTGATTAGTGGTCTGAATTATTGTTTCCAATTGTTTGAATTTTCCACAATATGTGGCGTTTTTTACCTGTTAAAATCACATCTTGTTTAAAAGTGGAAAGTGTACAAATCATCCAGAACTGAATGTCTGAGTTTCTATATAATTTTTGAGGTCCATATGGAAAAGGTAATAAAATAGTATCAATACTGTGTTGGCGATGCAGAAGATATATATGCAATAATACAATCAGAAATAATAAATAGATGGAACAGCTGATTGCAGGGATGTGGAACAAGTATGCAGCACAGCAGCTTCTAATGACATACATAAACACAAGTAAATGCGCAAAAGCTCAGCACCATCAATATCACAAGTATAATTTAAAATCTGATGTTGTAGAGCACACACTCTGTATTAGTCCATGTACTTATTTAGTAGTGAATGGGGAGTAAAAAGTCTAAAGCAATCAGGACTTTTAATAATACATTCGATTGGCAACTCACATTTGACTAGTAAGTAAAAAGCACATTGGTCCCAGCAAAGGGTAAGTCCAAACGGTGACGATCCTGCTTCCTATGTCCTTCACAGGCGGTCGCTCTCTTCACTGAAACCACAACTGATATAGGGAAGCTGACTCAAGCTGACTGTGTTGGGGAGACTCAAAGCGGCAACATAGTATAGAGGAGTTTTATATATTTTTATTCATTTTTTATCTCTATATTAATGTACATCGTGTGCTAAACACTGGCTGGTAATTTTTTGTGATCCGATATAGCCCAATTTTGGACTGTGGGATTCCGCTCTCCTAGGTGCAATGTCATGCTTGAAAATATAGACCTTTCAACTATATCCATGAAATAGTTAACGTATTATAATACAAATTTATGGGTATATAAAAATATAATATATATATATATATATATACACATATATAATTGTGGCACCAGAGCCGTACCACTCCCATTCATCTATTGCACTAATTACGTGGTCAACTAATGCCGCGTACACACGATCAAATTGTCCGGCGTACTTTGTCCGCCGAAGCGCATTTCACCGGACAATCCAATCGTGTGTGGGCTTCAGCGGACTTTCTCAGTGTTAAGTCCGGCGGATTTAGAAAGTATTTTTGCAGTCCAATCTTTCCGCCGGACTTGGGTTTCAGTGGACAATACATTTGTGAGTATGCTAGTCCGGACTAAGAATAACGCATGCTCAGAAGCAAGTACGAAAAGGAAGCTATTGGCTACTGGCTATTGAACTTCCTTTTTCTGGTCCCGTCGTACGTGCTGTACGTCATCGCGCTAGCAAACGCCGGACTTTCTGTATGTCCCTGTGTGGCCAAGTCCGTTCGGTAGAAAGTCCGCCGGTCTATCCGCCGGAATGTTTGCCAGACTAAGTACGCCGGACAATTTGATCGTGTGTACGCGGCATTAGACTACATACTCTGTTTTCCTGTATATAGACATTATAATTGTTGTCATATATCTTTCATTGGATGGACATGAATTTCAAACAATTGTTTTTTAGATTGTGTTGGCTCCAATTGCTATTATGAATTAATGATCTTATTCATTATTATTTTTCAAAATAATATTGTTTTTATAAAAAAAATAGTTATCATTTTTTTATATTATTGGGTCTTATAGATATTTGATTATCTTCTATTTAATTCCTATTATGCTATATCATAGTTTATCATAAAATATTTTATTGATTGATCTTTTATCATGTCATATTATAATTTAGGTGTATTATTATTCATGAACTGTGCGTGTCTGTGTGTTGATCTGTTTTGGACTATAGTTCCTTATTTACTAAATTCTGCTCCGCCTTGCACCTTGATAGAGATCTAGAGTAATATTCCCCTTCCCTGAGTATATTCTATATAATGGCCGCATATGGTCCCTTCAATGTAGTCTGCTTGAGAAAGGAGCGTGGCTTGCCGAAATACCCTCATCGCGCATGCTCAAGAAACGCGTTGCATAGCATGTGATGCCATCCTTCCTATTGCGCCTCATACCTCGCTTTGAGTCTCCCCACCGCAGCTGGCTTCCCTACATCAGTAGTGGTTTCAGTGAAGACAGTGTTCGCCTGTGAAGGACCTAGGAAGCAGGATCGTCACGGTTTGAACTTACCCTTTGCTGTAACTAATGTGCTTTTTACTTACTACTCAAATGTGAGTTGACAATCTAATGTATTATTAAAAGTTTAAAAAAAATGTCTACACTTAGAGGCACCTCTTTCCTTGTTTTTTCCTCTATAAAAAGAACCTCTCATGTTTAGTGAACTTTTATTGTATTCATTTTTTTTCTCTCTACAGCACTAGGAAAGGCAAATTTCTCACTTGATTTTTACAAAGTGGTTCACGGAACTGGTTGTGTAGAGCACACTGTGTCACTGGCCCCTGGTGACATTTCGTCAGTGTCCTTCTAGTGATTACAGTTCAAACCCCTCTTCTTGCCCTGTAGCTTTGACTTATATGGGAATTTCCCCCTGCCCTCCAGGCAGGTTACATTATCCCTCCAGCAGAGACGTAATATTGTGGTATTTCTTGTTAGCACTATTTTGTGTGCCAGTGTGAGCGGCATTTGCTGACTGTGTAGATGTCTAGTGATGGTGGAGCCAGAGTTTCTTGTAAAACTGGAAATGTGGGAATCGGAGAATTTTTCTTACTAAGTAAGGTGATAAATGAGAGCCTGCATGTCCTTGTGTTTCCAGCACACATAGGTCAACTTGTCTTTCTGTTGTTCAGGTTGTTCAGCTTGTGGCTTGCAGCTAATTACTACTTTGGAGTGGATTGTCAGCCATGTGGCGCATGTTCAAACCTGGTTTCCATGGATATTGACACACACAGGCATGAAGTGGTAGCAGCACGAATGCTAAACACATTTAGCTACAATCATCATTAAAAGATTAAAAGCACTGCTTTATGTACGTTTGTACCCATAGGAATTAGAGTAATGTGTTCATGCTTTGTTCCACCAACTAGAACTTTTAATATACCACTTTGTAAATAAAGACATTAACATAGTGCCATCATGCTTTCTAGTTTTCTCTATTCAAATTGCAGACTCTGTAAGTTATACATTGCACCCAATTACGCTTTTATAGACCAGGGTTTCTTCAAGAGTTGTGCTGTGGGCAGTAGCTTAACAGCTATCGATTCTGCCTTGCAACACTGGGATCTTTGGTTCAAATCCAAGCCATAACACTATTTGCATGGAGTTTGCATATTCAGCCTGTGCTTGCATGGGTTTCCTCCAGGTATTCCGATTTTCCCCCATACTGCAAAGACATGCTGGTAGAATAGTTGGCTCCTGTCGGGACTAGTATATGTATGTGAGGTAGAGATCTTAGATTATAAGCTCCTTAAGAGCAGATACTAATGTGAAATAGTATGTAAGGTAGGGATCTTAGCCCTTGTACACACGGTCAGACATTCCGACAACCAAATCCGTCGGATTTTGTCCGAAACTGTTGCATACACATGGTCAGACAAAGTTGTCGGAATGTCCAATCGTTAAGAATGTGATGACGTTATTTCATTATGACGGGACTACGTTCAGGCTAGTAGCCAATAGCTTTGGTGTAGGAATTTGATCTGAGCATGCGTGGCACTTTGTCCGATCGTAATTCTCTACACATGATCGGACAAGGTCTGATCGGATCATGTTGTCGGAAAGTTTTATAGCCAAGCTGTAAAACTTGGTCCGTCGCATATTCCATCGGAAACAGTCTGATGGAGCCCACATGCGGTCGGATTATCCGACAACACGGTCCGATCGGACATTTTCCATCGGAATGTCTGACCGTGTGTACAAGGGCTAAGACTGTAAGCACCTTGAGCTCAAGGAATGATGAGAAACAGTATGGAAAGTGCCACATCAGTTGTTGCCTTTTATGTAAATAACTGCAATAAATAACAAAATGGCTACTTGCAGCTCTGCTGCCTTTCCTTCCTGGGTTTCCATGGGTTCTGATCATATTTTTCAGCTTCATATGTCCTCTTCTAGAGCCAAATGAGGTTTACGTGTACACAGTGTTCATCCGATTCTGTGAGCACACCTTGTGCCTGGCAGGTGGGGTAACTAGTAGTAATGGTTGCTACAAGATGTTGAACTGCCATATCAGAGCCATATTTCTGCTGTATACTTTCCCCAATGAAGACAGGGGTCTTTAGTTCGAATTCAAGCCAAGGCACTATTTGCATGGAGTTTGCATGTTCTGCCCATGCCTACATGGATTTCCTCCATATATTCCAGTTTCCTTCCATGCTCCAAAGACATGCTGGTAGGTTAATTGGCTGCTGTCTAGTATTTGTATGTATGAGAAGTAGGAATCTTAAATAGGAAGCTCTTTGAGCTCAAGGATTGATGTGAATGTACAGGATGTGAAGCTCTGCATAAATTGTTGCCGCTTGATAAGTACCTGTAAAAAATATGGCTATTGACAGCTCTGCTTTTTTTCCCTCATGGGTTCTGGGGGTTATACTTTTCAGCTTCATATGTCTTCTAGAACCTACAGGGGCTCACCTGTACAGTATTCACCCCGAAGCTCACCTTGTGTCTGACAGGTTGGGCAAATAGCAGTAATTGCTCCTACAATACCGCTATGTACTTCCTGCAGGGAAGACAACTACCACCATTGGTACATTTCCCACTCTATCGGGCTATTGTTCCCTGATCTGATCAGATCAGCAGGTTTGTCATAGCATTTACACATGTGGCTTTTCTGTTCTACAGTAATAATAGGTGCAAGTCTAGGAAAGGAGACTGTCTATGGTGAATAGCACCAATCATCTCAGTGAATGCACCAAAGAGACTGCAGCCCTATGGTTGGTAATCATCATCTTCTCCATGCACACAATATTGCTAGAGGAATCAACATTTTCTGCTCCTCCCTCGGTAGGATGGGCATTTTGTACTGTTAACTGCAGGGCATAGGGACAAACCTTTTTAAACCGTTTATCTGTGCAGAGGGGCCATGAGTGGGGAACAGTATGCTGCTTTTGTTACAAAAGTGCAAATAACTGTTCAAGAATAACAATTTACGGCTTCATAAGTGACTGTAGTTTATAGGATACTTCATGTGTGTATTACATCATTTTACTGTAAAATACAAAGTATTGGAATGACAATTCTAATAAAAGTCACAATTCTCTGTTTTGATTCTTTCAGATGAGTTGCACAACTGGACTTACCGGGTAGCCAAGAAGACCGGGCTGGATGATGTCACCACTCTGACATATGATCCTGTGAGGAAACGAGCAAGGTGTATCCCGTATGACATTCAAGCAGTGGCAATCATAATTGTTGCACTCAAAATCGTATTTGTCCTCAACGATGACTGGGAATGGTAAAGCTCATCACAAAGCATAAATCAATCAAATGCATTTATTATACAAAATGACTGTTATGCTAGTCATGTATGCATCAATTCAGATTTTTTTTGTTTTTATTTTTGATTTGCTTTTTAGTTTTAGAAATACCTTAGTGTAAATTTGGAAGCGCTTTCCTTCATTGATATCACAACTGTTTTTGCAGTTTTATTCAACCCCAATTGCAACCTGAATTGCAGTTGTTTTAAAAGATTTTCATTTATTTTTTCATTGCATGCTGTAAAAAATTAAATTGCAAAACATTTCTAAATTGCAAAACGTTCTACAATCCTACCAAAAGCTTTTCAAATGTTCCAAATAGGGTAAGTTTAACCAATTGCCAACTGCCCGCCGCAGTTATACTGTGGCAAGGTGGCTTGACTGTGCTAATCGCCGTACATGTACAGCGTCTCGTGCAATAGCTTTTGTGGGCCGTGCACGCTCCCATTGGACAGTGAGGGAGCCAATCAGCGGGTCCAGCAGACTCTATGTCCGCTGGCCATCCATGATCGTTCTAAATAAGGCAGCTCTCTGTTCTGACAGGGGAGATCACACAGATCCGGTCTTTCTTCTATGCAGGATATGTGTGTTGTCTCAGTGAGCCCTTCCCCCATACAGTTAGAACACACAGTGAGGGAACACAGTTAAACATTCACCTTGTAAAACAACACATTCAGTTTACAATAGAAACAAAGGCAAAACATTTGTGTATAGATATAAAAAGTACATTATCAACACTCTTCCTCTTTTTTTTTTTTTTTTTTTTTATAAGTGATCACATTCCCTCTGTTCTCAGCTTCATAACAGTTGGGGCGGAGTAACAGCAGAATACTGATATTCCCAGTAAATGGCTGTGGGGAGGGGGTGTGTCAGAACAAGACCATTGAAGGAGAGCAAGCTGTATGGTCAGTTTTTAATAGGAAAGCAGAGGGACTGCCAGGAACACCAGGGATTTTATACAAAGGAAGCAATACAAAGATAACAGGATACTTTTTCATACAAGTACATGGTACAGCGGACACATATCAGGAATATGAAATGTTGTTTAAAAAGTCAGTCTGCACATAATGAAAAATTTTGATTTTTGGTGGTTGTTAAACGGATTATTCACCCAATAGTGTATTCTTCCTCTTTTCATTCAATTTAATAAAAACTTGAAGCAACCAAAAAAGGGGAAACATGCACAGACAGGGCGCTGGAATTAGTCGAATCAATGAATTGCAGTATAGGCCTTCTTGCTTAACTGAAGTGCACATAGAAACCAATTATAAAGTAAAAAACTATCACTGCAGATTGTTGATCCAAGGGGTTCAGATTTTCCTTTAGGGTATAGGTGAGATTTTTTTTTTTATTGAATAATGCCAAGGATAGAAGTTTTCCATGCACACTGGACTTAAAAAAACGTTTTTACAGGCGTTTTTACGTTTTTGTTTTCTCCTGCCTCTAGAAGCACTTCTATTGTGTCCTATGTATCTTTGCACATTATGACTACTACAGGTGTTTTCTGTCAGGGACGTTCAGAGGCAGGAAAAGAAACCCCTTGTCTATCCCGTTTTCTGGAGAAGTTTAGGAGCTGTAAAAACTCCTCTTATCTCTTCTGAACATCAAGTTTCAAAGTTTTTTTTTTTTTTTAGTAAAAAAAAAAAAAAAAAAAGTGTGTTGACACTGTACATGATTTCCTGGCTTTTGCAGAGGGTAGTGTAGTGCACAAATGGCCTATAAATGAAATGCTCTTAAACTCTGATAGACTCGCCTAAACTTTGTACAATATGCTTTCAATTTGCATCTTTTATGCCACGTTTTTAAGCTAAAAACTTTGACGTTTTTTCTGCTACTAGTGTGCATGGAGCCTAATTGTCTTTTAGTCGAACTTAAAGAGGAGGTCCAGCACCCCCATGAAAAATTAACTTTTAATACATGGACACTTACCTGTCCAGGGAGCCAATGATGTTGGCACCCCAGCTGATCTTCAGATTACCTGTTGGGTGCAGCTGCGGCCATTCCTGGTAGGTCAGCAAAGCCTTTTGGATTCCCTACTTCGCGTGCGCTGCACTTTCTAATTGGCTGGACGGCAGAGGAAGGTGGAGGGAGGCCGAACATCCTAGAGACAGCGTTATCTCCAAAAGTGGGTAATGGTGCCTGTCAAAAACTGCCTCTTACCAAGTGCCCGATTTTCAGTGGCAAGTTTGTTTGTTTGTTTTTTGCAAAAAATTTAATATTTGTCTTTTTTACTTTTAAAAACTTGAGACCAGAACATTTCAATATATGCTTTCCTTTACAGTCAGCCTAGTAAAGATAATAAGTAAAAGTAATACTCTCACTTTTGTCTTACTTTTCCATAATGAATAAAAACATGAACATAATTGTGTTTAATTGTTTTACAGGCAGCTCTCAGATATTGCTAGTCAAAGAAATGAGACTGAAGGTAAGGGAAGGGGTGTGTGTATGTGCTATGGCATTTACATGGCAATTTTGCAGAAAGGAGGAAGCGAATTGATTAGTTGTTAACCCCAGTATCCAATCATATTCCAGCTGTTATTGTGCACGATTGCTTTCTGTGGGTTAATAATGCCAAAGAGGAAGAAAAAGGCCACATACTGATGACGTCACATTGCTTAACCACTTCAGCCCCGGAAGATATTACCCTCTTAATAACCAGAGCATTTTTTTGCGATTCGGTGCTTTGTCGCTTTAACTGACAATTGCGTGGTCGTGCAATGTTGTACTCAAACTAAATTGACATCCTTTTTCCCCCACAAATAGAGCTTTCTTTTGATGGTATTTGATCACCTTTGTGGTTTTTAATTTTTGTGCTACTAAAAAATAAAAGACTGACAATTTTGAAAAACTGAACTTTTTGCTATAATAAATACCCCCCCCCCCCAAGAAAACACATTTCTTTCTCAGTTTAGGCCAATATGTATTCTTCTACATATTTTTGTAAAAAAAAATCACAATAAGTGTATATTGATTGGTTTGCGCAAAAGTTATAACATCTACAAAATAGGGGATAGATTTATGGCATTTTTATTTTATTTAATTTTTTTAATAGTAATGGCGGTGTTCTGCAATTTTTATCAGGACTGCAACATTGCGGCAGACAGATCGGACACTTTTGACACTATTTTGAGAGCATTGACATTTATACAGCGATCACTGCTATAAATATGCACTAATTGCTGTATAAATGTCACTGGCAGGGAAGGGGTTAACACTAGGGGGCGATCAAGGGGTTAAATGTGTTCTAACTGTGGGAGGATGGGACTGACTTGGGGAATAGACAGATCGTTGTTCCTATATATTAGGAACACACAATCTGTCTCCTCTCCCCTGCCAGGACGTGGATTTGTGCGTTTACACACACAGGTACCTGTTCTCGCTCTGTCTGGGATGTGATCACAGGTGCCTGATAGACATTGTGGCCGCCGGCACGCACATCAGCTCCTTAGGGACATAGTGGCATGCGTGCGCCCCCTATACTCCTTAAAGTGCCTACTGTACAGCTAAGGCAATTTGCGCAGGAGTGGCATTCTGTCGCGGCAATCGGCAAGCGGTTAATACCGATTTAACTACTTGCCGACCGCACTATAGCGGAATGATGGCTACAGCGTTCTGGAACGCCACCATCACTCCTGCAGTGCACTGGCTGCAGGTTGCGGACGGTGCGCTCTGTAATCCCAGTGTTCGGAGGACACTGCTGATCACAGATTGAGGTAAAGAACCAATTGGCGGTTCTTTATCACGTAGCGGTTTCCAATAATCGCTGGTCACGGATCTAAACAGAAGCCGGTTACCAGCACTCCTCTCCAGGATATTCATTATTAGTGCCGTCCCAACAGTGCCCACCAGTGCTGCCAATCTGTGCCCATCAATGCATCCTCATCCGTGAAGGAGGAAAATTACCTGTTTGCAAAATTTTATAACAAACTATGAAAAGTTTTTGTGGATTTTTTTCAAAACTTTCGGTCTTTTATTTGTTCTTTTAGCAAAAAAGTTAAATAAATATCACCAAAAGAACGCTCTATTTGTGTAAAAAAAGATAAAAACTTTGTATGGGTACAGTGTTGCATGACCGGACAATTGTCATTCAAAATGTGACAGCGCTGAAAGCTGAAAAATGGCCTGGGTAGGAAGGGGGGGAAGTGCCCAGTCAAGTGGTTAAGCCCATCAGATATTTCAGTGTATTGGTGCAGCATAATTCGAGTCATGACCTTTAGGGGTTTGTTTTTCCTTTTGCCAATCACATAATAGTATGTATGAGGATTGAAGCAATACTTATATCACTGTTTTTTCCTTGATCTTATTTTGGAACATCCTTTCTAGCATTCAGCCTGTAAGTAGCATATAGAAATCCTCCATGATGTTCAGTTTTACCTATTTAAAGAGGAAGTAAACCCTTCCAAACAACTTGGACCTATAGGTAAGCCTAGATTAAGGCTTACCTGTAGGTCCAAGCAATATCTCCTAAACCTATATGGTTTAGGAGATATTTGCCCGAAAATGGGCACCGCTGTCTACGGCGCATGCGCCGTAGACAGCGGCGCGCAGGCGCACTAAATGCGGCAAATCCAAGAATGGATTTGCCAAATTTGTCGACTCCCGTGCGCATGCGCGGGAGTGACGTCATCGCGGCTTCGCCGTATGACAGCGGCGGAGCTGCGAGGCGCGACTCCCGTGCGCATGCGCGGGAGTGACGTCATCGCGGTTGCGCCGCTGTCATTGGTCGGAGCTGCGAGACGCCACCAGCAAGATGGACGCGGCGGACTACAGGGATCAGCGGCGACTTCGCTGGCTCCTGTGTCAGGTAAGTGACACATAATGAGCTACTATGCGATGCATAGTAGTCCATTATGCTTTACCTTTGCAGGGAAAAAAAGAGGAAGTAAACCCATCAGGGTTTACTTCCTCTTTAAATTTAAAAGTGAAACTAAAGTTGTCAAAATAAACATCACTGGCAGACAGACTTCTATTGCAGAAGAAACTCTGTATGTATTTTCTGCAGTAAAAGTATATTAGCTGCCTGGGCTTGCCTTGGTGCTGACATAAATGTATCTCCATTTGCATGCGTGGGCATTAAATCCCAGGCTGATCAGTCAAGATGGCTAAAAAACCTAAAACAAAAGACAAGGGGAAGATGGAAGCCCAGACAAGGGAGCTGGGGTCACTGGAGGAGAGGCAAGTATAGTGGAGTTTAGTTCCACTTAACTCACTAAAAGCATGTGACAACCATACAGACAGACTGTTTTACAGCATACACCTTATTTCATGGTTTTGCCATCTTATTTCTTAGATTAAAGTGGAACTTCACTCTCTCAATCAACATTGGCTATTTGTAATCCTTATGTTGCCAGCATTAGTAAATAGATAGGAACGTAAATCAAATGTACTTGTTTTAAAAAATGTTTTTTACATATCTTCAGTTACTTCCTGTTTTTTTGCCTAGGAAAATTATGTCATACATCCCAGGAGTCTTCGGGGGGGATTTATTTTGGGATGTAATTTCACTTATGCCCATAGCATGTGTGAGCAATATATCATTTAGTGACAACTTTGTGCAAAAAAAAAAAGAAGTTTGTAATATTCCCGCAACTTGTGGCAAAATATAAAATATTTCATGGACTCAACATGCCTCTCAGTAAATAGCTTGGGGTGTCTATTTTCCAAAATGGGGTCATTTGGGGGGGGGGGGGGGGTTGTACTATTTTGGCATTTTATGGCCTTTGAAACTGTGATAGGTAGTGAGGAGTGAAATCAAAAATTTGCACCCTTAGAAATCCTGAAGGCAGTGATTGGTTTTCGGGGTCCCGTACACGGCTAGGCTCCCAAAAAGTCCCACATATATGGTATCCCCGTACTCAAGAGAAGCAGCAGAATATATTTTGAGGTGCAATTCCACATATAACTATGGCATGTGTGAGCAATATATCATTTAGTGACAACTTTTTGTAAACTTTTTTTTTTTTTTGTGTCATTATTCAATCACTTTGACTTTGAAAAAAAAAAATATTCAATGGGCTCTACATGCCCCTCAACAATTTCCTTATGGTGTCTACTTTCCAAAATGGGGTCATTTGGGAGGGTTTTGTACTGCCCTGCCATTTTAGCACCTCAAGAAATTAGATAGGCAGTCATAAATTAAAAGCTGTGTAAATTATAGAAAATGTACTCGTTTGTAGACGCTATAACTTTTGCGCAAACCAATAAATATACGCTTATTGACATTTTTTTTTACTAAAGACATGTGGCTGAATACATTTTGGCCTAAATGTATAACTAAAATTTAGTTTATTCGATTTTTCTTATAACAAAAAGTAGAAAATATCTTTTTTTGTTTTCAAAATTTTCTGTCTTTTTTCCTTTTATATCGTAAAATATCAAATCCCATCAAAGGCAATCAAATACCATCAAAAGAAAGCTCTATTTGTGGGAAGAAAAGGAGGCAAATTTCGTTTGGGTACAGCATTGCATGACTGCGCAATTACCAGTTAAACAGTGCAGTGCGAAATTGTAAAAAGATCTCTGGTCCTTAGGCTGACAATTGGTCCGTTGCTTAAGTGGTTAAAAATGAATGAAATGGCATTTTTAGTTTGTGGCGCTCAAAGGCAGTGCAGTTCCGGTTTCAACAAATGTTAATTGCAGTACTCAGAAAAATCTCCTTTTTTTGTCTTGAATTCCTCCTGAATGTTAGCAGTGCACTTCCTTCGCCTTGTGCTTCATTACTGTATATCTGCAGTGTGATATCACCTAAAGCACTGTGCCTCTGACTGCTAGTCTAAGATTTTGAATGAGATTTGGTGTTTTCACCACTGTGCTGCTAATTGTTCTCTTTGCTCAAGCAAAAGTTGAGAAAAAGAGAAAAGTCTGAAATGAGGAGGCAAAGCTGTACCTTTACCAGGGGGTCCACCTCTGCACAGAGACATAATGCAGGGGAAAGAGCAGCTGCTGGGAGCCTGTAAGAAGTGTTAGTGACTAAACCCTTGTCCTCTGCTTGCCTTTTTGGGCACAGCTTCCACAGTTCTAATCCCCCTTTAATTGGTAGTAAGCCGCAGTTGAAGAAAAAAAAATTCCTCTGCAAGGCAATGTCATAATGTGCTAGTTTGCATTGTATACTAGCACATTATGAGAGACTTGCCTTAACCACTTCAGCCCCAGAAGATTTACTCGCTTCCTGACCAGAGCATTTTGCGATTTGGCACTGCGTTGCTTTAGCTGACAATTGCAACCTTTTACCCAAACAAAATTTTTCCCACAAATAGAGCTTTCTTTTGGTGGTATTTGATCACCCCTGCAGAAAGAGTAAATTTTGAAAAAAAAGGCAATATTTTTTCTTTTTTTTTCTTCTATAATATCCCAAAAAATATATAAAAAACAAATTTCTTTCTCAGTTTTGGCCGATATGTATTCTTCTACATATTTTTGGTAAAAAAATTGCAAGCGTATATTGATTGGTTTTATGGAATTTTTATTATTATTTTCATCGGACACTTTTGACACTATTTTGGGACCATTATCATCAAGGGGTTTAGTGTGTCGTAGGGGGGATGGGCTACCACTGACATGACAGCAATCACTGCTCCCGATGACAGGGAGCAGTAGACCTCTGTCATGTCACAAGGCAGAACGGGGAAATGCCTTGTTTACATAGGTATCTCCCGCTCTACCTTTCCACACCGCAATTGCGGGCCGCCAGCAAACATCGAGTTCCCAGGTGCGCGCAGCCCCGTTAGGCGGCAAATTTAAAGGGACGTACAGGTATGCCCATTTGCCTGCCTGTGCCATTCTGCTAACGTACACCTGTGTGTGGCGGTCGTCAATCGATTAAAACAAAGCTCTCCAGCAGCACACTGTCACCGCTGAGAGCTTCACCCATTCTTCCAAGCAAGTGGCCTCCGGGTACATGAGTGGCTGGGGGCGTTATGGCATTTACTCACATGCAAGTACATGGGAGCTGACGTTTACAGCACAGGCTCTGAAGGTCCAACACGGTATGCCAAACCTTCAGAGTGCACGCACCAGTGATGTCACTGGCTACATGCACTCTGAATATCTCCTAAACAGTGTAAGTTTAATTACTTGCCAAACAGCCCATAGCCGAATGACGGCTACAGGGTGGTTGGATAACTATGGGAGGGCATACTATGACATCCTCCCAGAATCCCACTCTCGCGCGCCCCCTGGGGCACGCACTCGAGAACATCTGTGACTGCCCGGTCCAGAGGACCCGGCGCATCACAGATCACGGTAAATGGCCGTTGATATCGGCCGTTTACCACGTGATTGCTCCATCAAATGACGGAGCGATCACATGTAAACAAACCTCTCTCCTCTCCCCTCTCTGTACCAATCACTACAGTGTGAGAGGAGAGGGGGAGAGAGCGGATGGCAGCATCTCTGTGGGCTGGATCTGTAGTGCCCACAGCACTGCTCTGTGACACTTGCAGTCACATCCAGCCAGCCATCCATCCATCCATGCTCGGCATTACCCTGCCATACCGTGCCATACTCTGTAAATACCCTGCCGTACTCTGCAATACTTGGTGATACCCAGCCATACTCTGCCATACCCAGTCAAACTCGGCGATACTGAGCCATGCTTGGCCATGCTCTGCAATACCCAGCCATGCTTGGCCATGCTCGGCGATACCCAGCCATGCTCGGCGATACCCAGCCATGCTTGGCCATGCTCGGCGATACCCAGCCATGCTTGGCCATGCTCGGCGATACCCAGCCATGCTTGGCCATGCTCGGCGATACCCAGCCATGCTTGGCCATGCTCGGCGATACCCAGCCATGCTTGGCCATGCTCGGCGATACCCAGCCATGCTTGGCCATGCTCGGCGATACCCAGCCATGCTCGGCCATGCTCGGCGATACCCAGCCATGCTCGGCCATGCTCGGCGATACCCAGCCATGCTCGGCGATACCCAGCCATGCTCGGCCATGCTCGGCGATACCCAGCCATGCTCGGCCATGCTCGGCGATACCCAGCCATGCTCGGCCATGCTCGGCGATACCCAGCCATGCTCGGCCATGCTCGGCGATACCCAGCCATGCTCGGCGATACCCAGCCATGCTCGGCGATACCCAGCCATGCTCGGCCATGCTCGGCGATACCCAGCCATGCTCGGCCATGCGCGGCGATACCCAGCCATGCTCGGCCATGCGCGGCGATACCCAGCCATGCTCGGCCATGCGCGGCGATACCCAGCCATGCTCGGCCATGCTCGGCCATGCTCGGCGATACCCAGCCATGCTCGGCGATACCCAGCCATGCTCGGCGATACCCAGCCATGCTCGGCCATGCTCGGCGATACCCAGCCATGCTCGGCGATACCCAGCCATGCTTGGCCATACTCGGCGATACCCAGCTATACTCGGCTATACCCAGCCAGGCTGTGGAAGTCTCACACATGTGGTATCGCCACAGGAGGAGTAGGAGAATTTATTTTGGGGTGTCATTTTTGGTATGTACATGCTATGTGTTAGAAATATTGTATAAATGGACAACTTTGTGTTAAAAAAAATATGCGCTTTAACCACTTCCCACCCGCTGGCTGTCCTATGACGTCCTTGACTTTGTGCGGGGATATCTGAATAATGGCTGTTCTGCTGCCTGATCGTTCTTACGGGAGGCGAGAGGGGATTCCCCGCCCCCTCCTGCCGCCCTCCGTTGCTTCTACCGACTCACCGCTGTGATCAAAGCCAGGATAGTTTTTTTTTTATTTCAGGCTTCCCAGCCTAGAGGTGAGATCAGGGTTTACTTCCTCTTTAAGAGATATTCACAGTACCTACAAGTAAGCCTTACCTGTAGGTATAAGTGGTAAAACCAAGTTTGCTACCACTTTAAATATTCTCCTGGCAACATGATGAAATGGCTCTCAGCCCCTGAGTTAATTAAAATAACAACATGCATGGTGACACAATGTATCCAAATAATGTGTGCAAGGTGCAGCACTGACAAAAAAAAAAAGAAAAGATACTAGACATAATAGTTGCATGTAAACAAAGCACTGCACCATAAATAATGTTACAATTAACCCCTTCATTGCATTTGACAGCACTGGCACTGGAGTCGACTACAACACAGTGAGAAATTCAGGAAGAATTTAAGAAATACATGTTACAGGACATATATCATAAAATATAAAGAAAATTGTTCAACAATAAATGTGCCTTCTGGTGTTTTACGTGTCATATGAAAGAGGGGTTTGGGTTCCTGGAGAACTGGGCTGACTTCTCAATCAACTACTGGTTCTTTAGTAAGGACGGGCTGCACCTTAATGGGGATGGTACAGCTCTATTGGAAAGAAAGATGGCCACAAAGATGGAGGGGCTTTTAAACTAGGTATCGGGGACGAGGGAGGGGGCCAGAGGAAGCAAAAGCTGGCAGTGAGCAAAGGACAGAGGGTATTAGTGGAATCAGCATGGATAATACAGCTGTAATGTCTAATCCTGGGGTGAATGCAAGGACAATTCAAAAACAATGCACGAGAAAAACTAAGGGGAAGTTAATATGCACCTGTACAATGTTGACAAAAGTATATACAAATGCTGGGAGCCTAGCTAACAAAATGGAGGAACTGAAGATGCTATTGCGTGAGGAGGACATAGACTTTTTGGGAATAACTGAAACTTGGTTTGACAGCTCACACGATTGGCTGGCCAACATACAGGGATATCCCTTGTATCAGAAAGACAGGGAAGGTAGAAGAGGGGGAGGGGTGTGTCTATGTAAAAAAATGATGTAAGGGTGGCAGAGGGGAGCAATATTGTGAATGGGATACGGGAGAGGTGTAATCAGTATGGGTAGAACTACAAAGTGAAGAAGTAAGTGGGAGATTAATAATGGGGGTATGTTATAGGCCACTCAACCTAAAGGAGGTGGAAGCGGGGCCTACTGTCACAGTTGATAACGGCAGTGAGGAAGGGAATTGTCATCATAATGGGGGACTTTAATTATCCCAATATTAACTGGGCCAAGGGGGACAGCTCACTCATTAAAGGCCCGTCATTTCATGAATGTCTTACAAGACAACTTCATGTCCCAATTGGGAGATATCCCAACTAGGAAGACCACCCTGCTAGATTTATTAATTGCGAACGATCCAAGTCTGATCTCAGATGTGGAAATATGGGACAACTTGGGATCTAGCGATCATAGGATCACATTTAATGTAAAATATAGAAAAAGGAGCCACGAGGTTAGTGCAAGAAAACTAAATTTCAAACTAGCCAACTTTTCTAAACTGTGATCATTACTACATGACATTAATTGGGACCAAATTCTGTGAATATTAAACATGGAACAAAAATGGGAATGCTTTAGGAGCATATTAAACAAAGGTATCACACAGTGCATTCCAATGGACAATAAATATAGGTTAAACCTGGGTGGCTAAACTGTAATGTTAAAAGCCTCATTAAAGAGAAAAAATGGCCTTTAAACAATATAAAAAGGATGGATCATCATTCGCATTCAAACACTATAAGGAATGCAATAAGAGGTGCAAGAAAACAATAAGGGCGGTCAAAAATAGATTACGAATGACACATAACGGAGGAGAGTAAATAAATCCAAACAAATGTTTTAGATACATTAACATTAAAAAGGCAAAATCAGAGCATATTACCCACATAAAGGACAAGGAAGTGAGGATGGTTACAGATGATGCAGAGAAGGCAACTGTATATAATGCCGTCTTCAGTTTTTATACAGGAAATGGAGGGGTATAATGACCGTGGGAATACTGGTGGTGACACGTCGCAGAATGTACCCTTATAGCTAACAGAAGGCGGAGTAAAGGAAAGACTAGATACAAATAAATCACCAGGACCAGATGGCTTACACCCAAGAGTCCTCAGAGAACTCAGTCAGGTTATAGCCAGACCATTGTTCCTAATCTTTGTGGACAGCATACTGACAGGATTGGTACTAGCTGATTGGAGAAAAGTCAATGTGGTACCAATATTCAAAAAAGGACAGATACAAATCCCTGGGAACTACAGGACAGTTAGCCTAACATCAATCGTTGGTAAATTATTGGAGGGGATAAGGGACTATATTCTAGAATTTACTGCCAGACCAATCTGTTAACATTCTACAAGGAAGTGAGCTGCCATCTAGACAGGGGAAGACCCATGGATTTAGTGTACCCGGATTTTGCAAAGGCATTCGATACAGCCCCCATAAGCGCTTAGGCTGGGTTCACACTGCTGCGATGCAGGAATGCTGTGAATCTACTGCGGGTTCCCGCATTACATGCCTCCCGGCGGCAGTTCACACTGCCCTATGCGAACTGCTGGGCGTGTCAGTGAAAAGTTAATGACACCTCCAAATCAGTTCGCATATCGCAGTGCGATCTGCAAACTCGGACAGGAATCGGATCGCATGGTGTGAACACCCATGCGATCTGATTCTGCTACGGACCAAAAAAAGGGTCCTGTACGAGTTTGGGCCGGATGCGATGCGAATTCAGCCATACGATCTGTATGGCTGGAATCGCATCGCATCGCACAGAGATCGCATGTGATTTGCACTGCAGTGCGGTGCGAATCACATCCGATCTCGTACACCGCAGCAGTGTGAACCCAGCCTTAATCTACGAGCTGAGATCTTCAGGCGTGGACCATAAGGTTTGTTCTAGGGTTAAAAACTGGTTACAGGGGAGTGTCCAAAGGGTTGTGATAATGTGTACTCAGACCGGTCTTAGGACCAATTTCTATTCAATTTATTCATAAATGATATAGAGAACAGGATAAATATCTCAATCTCAGTTTTAGCGGATGACACAAAATGAAGCAGGGCAATAACTTCACATGAGGATATAACAATCTTACAGAAAGACCTTAACAAAATAATGGAGTTATCAACTACATGGTAAATTAGGTTTAATGTGGAGAAATGTAAAGTAATGCACTTGCGGGCAAAAAACACAAATTAAAACTACTCACTAGGGGGAGAACCGATGGGGAAATAAAGGATGAAGAAAGATCTGGTGGTCCTAGTAGATGACAGATTGAGCAATAGCATAGAATGTCAAGCTGTAACTACCAAAGCAGGCAGAATATTAGCATGCATAAAAAAAAGGGATATACTCCAGAGATAGAAAAATAATCCTGCCACTGTATAAACCATTAGTTAGGCCACATCTGGAGTATTCTGCCAGTTCTGGTCACCAGTCCTCAGAAGGGATGCACTGGAACTGGAGAGAGTCCAAAGAAGGGCAACAAAACTAATAAGGGGACTGGAGGATCTCAATTACAAGGAAAGACTGCAAACACTAGATTTACAGTGCCTTGCGAAAGTATTCGGCCCCCTTAAACTTTTCAACCGTTTGCCACATTTCAGGCTTCAAACATAAAGATATAAAAATTTTATTTTTTGTGAAGAATCACCAACAAGTGGGACACAATTGTGAAGTGGAACGAAATCTATTGGATTTTTGAAACTTTTTTAACTAATAAAAAAATGAAAAGTGGGGCGTGCAAAATTATTCGGCCCCCTTGCGTTAATACTTTGTAGAGCCACCTTTTGCTGCGATTACAGCTGCAAGTCACTTGGGGTATGTCTCTATCAGTTTTGCACATCGAGAGACTGAAATTCTTGCCCATTCTTCCTTGCAAAACAGCTCAAGCTCAGTGAGGTTGGATGGAGAGCGTCTCGATTGGATTCAGGTCTGGACTTTGACTTGGCCATTCTAACACCTGGATACGTTTATTTGTGAACCATTCCTTTGTAGATTTTGCTGTATGTTTGGGATCATTGTCTTGTTGGAAGATAAATCACCGTCCCAGTTTCAGGTCTTTTGCAGACTCCAACAGGTTTTCATCCAGAATGGTCCTGTATTTGGCTGCATCCATCTTCCCCTCAATTTTAACCATCTTCTCTGTCCCTGCTGAAGAAAAGCAGGCCCAAACCATGATGCTGCCACCACCATGTTTGACAGTGGGAATGGTGTGTTGAGGGTGATGAGCTGTGTTCCTTTTACGCCAAACATATCGTTTTGCATTGTGGGCAAAAAGTTCGATTTTGGTTTCATCTGACCAGAGCACCTTCTTCCACATGTTTGGTGTGTCTCCCAGGTGGCTTGTGGCAAACTTTAGACGAGACTTTTTATGGATATCTTTGAGAAATGGCTTTCTTCTTGCCACTCTTCCATAAAGGGCAGATTTGTGCAGTGTACGTCTGATTGTTGTCCTATGGACAGACTCTCCCACCTCAGCTGTAGTTCTCTGCAGTTCATCCAGAGTGATCATGGGCCTCTTGGCTGCATCTCTGATCAGTCTTCTCCTTGTCTGAGCTGAAAGTTTAGAGGGACGGCCAGGTCTTGGTAGATTTTTAGTGGTCTGATACTCCTTCCATTTGAAAATGATCGCTTGCACAATGCTCCTTGGGATGTTTAAAGCTTGGGAAATCTTTTTGTATCCAAATCCGGCTTTAAACTTCACCACAACAGTATTACGGACCTGCCTGGTGTGTTCCTTGGTCTTCATGATGGTCTCTGCTCTTTCAACAGAACCCTGAGACTATCACAGAGCAGGTGCATTTATACAGAGACTTGATTACACACAGGTGGATTCTATTTATCACCATCAGTCATTTAGGACAACATTGGATCATTCAGAGATCCTCGCTGAACTTCTGGAGTGAGTTTGCTGCACTGAAAGTAAAGGGGCCGAATAATTTTGCACGTACCACTTTTCAGTTTTTTATTTGCTAAAAAAGTTTAAAATATCCAATAGATTTCGTTCCACTTCACAATTGTGTCCCACTTGTTGGCGATTCTTCCCAAAAAAATTTAAATTTTATATCTTTATGTTTGAAGCCTGAAATGTGGCAAAAGGTTGAAAAGTTCAAGGGGGCCGAATACTTTCGCAAGGCACTGTATTCTCACTGGAGAAAAGACACTTGTGAGGGGACATGATAGGGATTTAAAAATACCTCCATGGCGATCCCAGCATAGGAAAAAAACGATTCAGTCACAGGGAGTGTAAGAGGACATGGGGCCACACATTGAGATTGGAAGGAAAGCAGTTTAACCTTAAACTGCAAAGGAGGTTTTCACTGTCAGGGCAATAGGGATGTGAAACTCTCTTCCACAATTTGTGGTTGCTGTGGGGAGTGTTGATAGTTTTAGGAGACTATTAGATGTGTAGCTTGAGGAACGCGACATACAGGAATATGAGAAATATAGACGCTGACACACGTGCACCTACACAGGTTGAACTGGATTGACTATTGTCTTTATTCGACCTTACCTACTATGATATGACCTTTTCAAACTCAGCAAATCGCAGCTATTCAGCCTCCTGTGTATTTTAATACTTCTGTGACAACAACCAGTGTTCGCATCATTGCTGAGAAGTACAAGGATTAAAGAAGTCAGAGCATTTCAAGGATCATTCCTTTTTGTCTGGCAATTCACTGAAAAAAAAAAAGCGGGATGATATAAATGTGACTGCTTTGTGCATGAGCTAGACTTGAGGTAGTGTCATTTCTGTATTGGGAAAGTGTAAAAATTGAAGTCATTTTTATACCCCCACTGAACTACAAAGAGGGAATTCAGTGGTCTGTCATTTCTTGCATGAGGTGTCATCAAGGCAGGTATGGGGGATCATCAATGTTCCATAGATGTCACCTTATTGGTAGGTAGCCTTATCCAAAGGCTGCCTGCCAAATGTAAGTGAATAAGTCCCTCCAAACTAAAAATGTCTCTAGGTAAAAATAAATTATTGTTCTTTTAGGACAGAATTGTTTGCACTGAAATCTGATCTTACAATGTTGTCTACTGCACTAACACTACCCTGTGCAAAATCTTCCTGGTCTTAAGGCCTCATTACAAACATGTTCTTAGAAAGCTAGAATACAGTGATGGACCTTCTCATATACTTTGTGTGGTCATGCTGAATGTATAACTGAAAGCAAAAATGAAAATGCCTTTTGATTAACCACCTCAATACTTGGCACTTTCACCCCCTTACTATACAGGCCAATTTACAGCTTTCAGCGCTCTCACACTTTGAATTAGAATTACTCCTTCATGCACCACTGTACCCAAATTAAATTTTTATATATTTTTTTCACACAAATAGAGCTTTCCTTTGGTGGTATTTAATCACCACTGGGGTTTTTATTTTTTGCGCTACAAATTAAATTTTTTTAAAAAATAGATTTTTTTAGTTATAAAATTTAGCAAATAAGTAATTTGTACTGCTACATTTCTTTGGTAAAAATAACCCAAATCAGTGTATATTATTTGGTCTGTGTGAAAGTTTGAGTCTGAATGCTATGGTACCAATCCATTGAAAATTGGTGATGTACTGACGGCCTATAATTTCTTGAGGCCCTAACATGTGAAGACAGTACAAATACCCCCCAAATTACCCCTTTTTTGGAAAGTAGACAGTCCAAGGTATTTAGTAAGAGGCATGACAAGTTTTTTGAAGTTGTAATTTTTTCCCACAATTTTTTGGAAAATTGAAAAAAACATTTTTTTTCACAAAAATGTCGTATTAACAAGTTTATTTCTCACACACAACATAGGCATACTTGCAACTACACCCCGTGTTTTCTAACGCAATTTTACACACTAACGCATAAATATATTTTAATGACTTTCAATGCACAGAGAGTAAATATAATACCCATATTTTTGGTAAAATATAAAATATGGTGTTGCGCTGGGTAAATAGATACCAAACATATCACGCTTTAAAATTGCACACACTTGTGAAATGGCACCAAACTTTGGTATTTAAAAATCTTTTATTTGTTACCTGTTTAGAGATACACAGGAGGTCTTGTGCTAGAAATATTGCTCTTGCTCTGACATTTGCAGCAATACCTCACATGCGGTGCAATTGCTGTTTATGTATGCGTACGGGACCAACATGTGCGTTCGCCTTTGAAGGCGAGCACAGGGGAACGGGGGCACTTTAAATATTTTGTTTATTGGTGGGACACTGATACACTAACAGATGTTTTTGTTCACTAGAAAAACTGACAGATGTTGATTGTCCACCGGCGGACACTGACAGATGTTGTCACAATGGAACACTATTGCACTCTTGCAGATGTTTTTTGCACTGATACAGATGTTCATGAGGACACACTGATAGATGTTTTGTGCACTGGTACAGATGTGATGGGACATTGACAGATGTTCATGGGGACACTGTGACAGATGTTTTTGTGCACTGATTCGGTTGTTCACGGGGACACTGTCACAGATGTTTTGCGCACTGGTACAGATTTTTATGGGGAAAGGGGTGCTTGGTGTTCTGCATGTGGGGATCTGTGACAGCTCTGTGTGTAAAATCCTCCCTTACACGCAGAGGTTGCAGAAGTAGTTAATGTTTCAGCCCATAAAACCGTTTTTCTTTTTCATACATCATGGGACACAGAGGCTAATATTCATTAACTACTGGGTTATACTTCATCTCCAGCTGAATGGGCACCGGTAGACCAAAGGTCTTTAGACAGGAATTGATCCCCTATATACGAAAGTGGGGGGACGCATAGGGAATCTGAGCTAGCTGCACGCCCGTTATCAAATTGGAAGGTCAGGTAAATTCCCAGTAGGGTTTTTTAGTAGCAATGAGAAACAAAATAATTTGTAAAAATTCCTAGATTTTATTATCCAAAACACATCATTGGGTGCAAAATATGTTTCAAATAAGAGCTCTGTATACAAAGTGTGGAACAGTTTCAGGTAGAGGAAGGTGCATATATAATTTACAATTCCTTTTATAAAGTGATTATACTATATTCAATTAGATTTCCATAACATTTAATTCATATGACCATATGATATACACTATACCCCAATGCATTTCAACCTTGGAAAAAATTATTGCGGTCTTCTTCAGGGGTGTTCTTTTCACATTTCTGCAAGTATTTCCAAAAGGACAAATTTCGTGGTGTGCATGTATAGGGATGTCCACTTGGATGCGTGGTGCACTTTGCGGTGCCTCTGCACTGTCGGCGTGGGGATCACGGTGCGTAGGCGCGCTGAGACTCCTGGTGCGCAAGTGCGGAGATACCCCCTTGGGTGCGCTGCGCACATTGCGGTACCGCTACACTGTCGGCATGGGTATCGCGGTGCGCATGTGCGGGGCTATCCTCTCCAATACATCACGCATCATGCGGTGGAGGCAACGGATGGTTTCGGGACTCGGAGTGTCTTCCAGAATGCCGAGGGGGTGACAGGAGAGCCGCGCTCAGCGGCTCAGGTGCCCCCCCCTGTGGGATTACCAGTGGGTGGAGCAATGTTCGCCACCTGCCTATTTAACCTCTCCCATACAGGATGTGCTTACCTTTTTTTACCAGTGTCTACAATGTGGATGGCACAGTGTTTGAGCTCTCTGAGCGCCAGGTCTCTTGTCCCTCAAACGATTCTTAAAGCGGGGTTCCACCCTAAAGTGGAACTTCCGCTGATCGGAAACCTTCCCCCCCTCCGGTGTCACAATTGGCACCGTTCAGGGGGGAGGGGGGTGCAGATACCTGTCAAAGACAGGTATTTACACCCACTTCCGGGCATAGACTCCCACGGGAGTCTATGCCTCTTCCTGTCCCTGCGCGCTGTCTGCTGGGACACACACGGGTCCCAGAGACAGCGCGGACAATTCCTATTGCGCTGCGCGACTCGCGCATGCGCAGTAGGGAACCGGGAAGTGAAGCCGCAGTGCTTCACTTCCTGATTCCCTCACCTAGAATGGTGGCGGCAGCAGCCGAGAGCTGAGCGATCGATCGGCCTCGGCTGCCGGCATCGCTGGACCCCGGGACAGGTGAGTGTCCATTTATTAAAAGTCAGCAGCTGCAGTATTTGTAGCTGCTGGCTTTTAATATTTTTTTCCACAGTGCAATCCCGCTTTAAATAAATCAAGGGATTGACCGATCGGATCCATTTGACACAGGCTCTATATGCTTAGATAAATGGTACCCAAGCCTCGCAAAGAAGACTCAAGATCTTGCAAGGTTTTGCCTGTAATGCTGCCTCCAGGAGCTGGACCCTGCAAAGTGGAATCCTGGACACCATAGCGCTAAGGTATTCCTGCAGGGTGCTGTACAGGTCCAAGGGAGTGGACCCTAAACATGAAAAGGGTACCTAGTCCTTGAAGGTCCTCAGATGACAAGAACCCACCGTGATGGGTGAAGATTGGGCTCTTAGTTTACTAAGCTGCCCTGCACCTGGATGGGCAAGTGAACCCCCTTTACTTATTGTGGGGTATCCCAGTGAGTGTATCAATAAGTCAAGCTTGCTAAAGGCTGGACACCTGTGTGTGGGGGAGCTTTGGGCTAGCTGTGGGTATTTGCAAAGTGTACCTTTTTTTACTTGGGTCTTGATGTTTTCTTTTTTTTTTTTACCTGTCTGATGGTGTGCCATTTCGCCTTGGTTCGCTATGGAGCACGTGCATCCGCAAGAGCACCGCTGTGCTCAGCAGTTTGTTTGGCAGCCATGGCGCACACAGCTTCTCCGCACATGCGCCATAGCTTTCATCTGGCCGCACGAAAATTTGCATCATATGCAAATACAGCCATGCCCATTCGCCGGGACCGTGCATGTGCACGCATGCACAGAACATTCCGGTGCACAGCCAGCTTATTTAAGCTATGTATTCCAAGTTGTCGGAAAGTTTTATAGCCAAGCTCTCAAACTTTGTCAGTCGGATATTCTGACAGAAACAGTCCGATGGAGCCCACACAGTCGGATTATCCGACAACACTGTCCGATCGGACATTTTCCGTCAGAATGTCCAGTAGATAACGCACAGGGCTTGAAAGTGACAAGAAATTGGAGTCATTATCAAAGGCTTCCTTTTCTTTGGCCAGTTCAGCTATTCAGCCAGCTGTTGCAGAAATTGGCATCTGCCAGTCTGTAAAGGATCAGGTCAGATGGCCTAACAGGCCTAACCGGGAGGATGAAGGGGCTTAAAATAGGACAGATATTTCCCAAGCACTGTGTTTTGCTGTTGATGCTTTAAAGGATTCAATACAGCAGGTTTCTCGTTTGGCTCTCTTATCTGTACATATGTGCAGACTTTTGTGGTTTAAGAATTGGTCAGCCGAACTTAATTGTAAAATGTTTTTGTCAGGTTTCCCCTTTCATGGGGAACGTTTGGTGATCACTTGGACAAGTATAGCCAAAAGATTGCCAGAGGGAAGAGCTCTCTACTTCCCGTGAAGAAAAGCACCAGGCGTCCCTTGTTTAAAACATCAGGGACTGCTTTGTCAAGTGTCTCAACACCAAGGCAGTTCCACCGCCAACAGGGTGCTAGAGCCAGGGGATAGCCACAAGGCCAGGGCCCTGGGTCCAGCACCAAGCCCTCCTTTTCAGGGGGACATATTGCTTCAGGCACTACATCATTTAGTGCATCAATCAGTGATTGTAGAGGTTCCTTTTATCCAACAGGGGAGCTGGGTTTTACTCAAACCTGTTTACTGTTCAAAAACCAAATGGGGACACAAGGTCCATTTTGGAACCAAGATCTCTGAACCAGTCTATCTACCGATCCTGTCCTTTCGGGTGGCGTCTGTCCACTCAGTAGTACCCTTACTCCAGGTGGGAGACATTTTAGCCTCCATCGATACAAAAGAAAGTGTGGTATTTGGAAAGCTTAGGCTGGATCATAAATAACAAAAAGTCAACCTTGAGACCAGCTCAAAGTCTAAAGTATTTAGGTCTGATCCTAGATAAGGTCCAAGCAAAGGTATTTTTGCCACCCGTAAGGACCTGTGCCCCGAAGGATCAGGTGCGACAGATAAGGGGCACCAGACAACCCTCCATTCGGCTCTGTATGAGTCTTCTAGGGAAGATGGTGTCCTCCTTTAAGGCAGTGCCCTATGCCCAGTTCCATTCTAGATCTTTACAATAAGACATCTTGTTGGCTTGGAACAGAAGAGGACATCTCCTTATGTCCTCGGGCATGCTTTAGCCTAAACTCGTTGCAGGATCAGAACCTGCGAAAGGGAAAATCCCTGTAACTTGGAGAGTACTGACTACAGATTCCAGTCTCTCAGGCTGGGGAGCGACCCCAGAGGGGCTCACAGCTCGGGAAATGGTCAAGGACAGAACAGATCCTGCCCATCAACGTTCTGGAATTACGGGCAGTGCTTCTGGCCCTACGGTCCAGGATGGTGGAGCTTCAGGACTGTCCTATCAGGGTTCAGTCCGACAATGCCACTACAGTGGCCTATATAAACCACCAAGGAGGTGCCAGGACAGAGGGACATGCGCCGATTCTATCGGCAGTCCATATCCTTGGAGTAGAGAACTGGAAGGCAGATTATTTCAGCCGCTAGTAGATGTGCCCTGGGGAATGGTCCCTACATCCAGGGGTGTTCCAGGAAATTTGCCAGCATTGGGGATGGCCAGAGGTCGACCTACTGGCATCCAGGTTCAAGAACAAGCTACAGCAGTTTGTGTCCTGAATGAGAGTTCCTCTGGCAATCAGAACAGATGCTCTGGTAGTTCCATAGAGCCAGTGCTCTTTGGTTTATCCTTTCCCTCCGATTCCTCTCCTTCCACATTTATTGCACAGGATTCGGAGAGAGGGGGTTCCAGTCATTCTGGTGGCACCAGCCTGGCCCAGAAGGCCCTGGTTCCCGGAGATTGTGTGATAATAGACGGGTCATGGACGCTTCCACGTTGCCCCGATCTACTGTCTCAAGGTCCTATTTTTCACCCCAATTTACACTCTATAAATTTGACGGCATGACTATTGAAGCCAGGGTGTTAAAGGACTGTTGCATCTCTGGACCAGTGGTGTCTACCCTACTGAATACTAGAAAAACGGTAACTAGGAAGATCTGGAAGACTTGTTTTGCTTGGTTTGAAGCCAAAAAATGGCATCCTCGGAAATGCGTGATTGGGAGGATTCTCTTTTCTACAGTCAGCTGTGAAAATTAGACTGGCTTTGAGTACAGAGGTCAGATTTCGGCCCTGCCGGTATTCTTCCAAAGGCCTTTAGCCTCCCATTCGCTTGTCCGAACATTTATGCAGGGGGCAACTCGTTTGCTTCCTATGTGTCCTTGGGACTTGAACTTGGTTCTGTCTGTGTTACAGAAACAACCATTTGAACCTATCAAGGAAATTCCATTAGACCTGCTGTCACGCAAGCTAGCCTTCCTCTTGGCCATCACCTCGGTCAGAAGGGTGTCTGAGTTGGTGGCCCTTTCATGCAGGGAACCGTACTTGATCCTTCACCATGACAGGGTCGTGTTATGACCTGTTCCATCCTTTTTGTCAAAGGTGGTGTGAGCCTTTCATTTAAATTGGGACGTTATTTTGCCTTCTTTTTTCTCTCAGCCTCGTTCCGCGGAAGAGAGAGGACTGCATTCCTTGGATGTTGCCTGGGCTTATTTGTCTAGAACTGCGGAGAGCCAAGGATCAGACTCCTTTTTGTTTTACCAAAAGGACCGAAGCAGGGGTAGGCAGCTTCCAAAGCTTCCGTTGCCAATTGGGTACGCCAATTGGTCATTCAGGCCTATGGTCTGAAATGTAAAGCTCCTCCCTTTAGGGTGAGCGCTCATTCTACCAGGGGTGTAGGAGCCTCCTGGGCTTTTCGCCATCAGGTATCTGTGGCTCAGATTTGTAAGGCTGCTGCCTGGTCTTCTGTACATACGTTCACAAAATTTTATCAAGTAGATGTTCGAGCAGCCGAGGTCTATAAGGTCTGATGATGGTTATTGTTTGGCAGGGTGACTCCCTCCCCTCAAGGCTATTGGTCTGGGATGTCCCAGTAGGTAAGGAATATTAGCCTAACTCTGTGTCCCATGATGTATGAAAAATAAAATAGGATTTTTTAGTCATACTTGCCTGTAAAATCCTTTTCTTTGAGTACATCATGGGACACAGAGGTCTCTCACCTCTTTTGAGGATTCAGTGCTTGCTACAAAACTGAAGTACTTCCTGTATGGCAGGGGTTATATAGGGGATCACTTCCTGTCTAAAGACCTTTGGTCTACCAGTGTCTATTCACCTGGAGATTAAATATAACCCAGTAGGTAATGAATATTAGCCTAACTCTGTGTCCCATGATGTACTCAAAGAAAAGGATTTTTATATTATAAAATATTGAGACTAGGATGGATCCCAGTGCTGACATTGAGGATGATTTACAAAAAGTACAAAATATGGTGCAGCTCTACATAGAAACCAATCAGCTTCCATTTTTTTTTTGTCAATGGTTTACGCCCCTTTCACGGATTGGGTCCGCCTGTCAGTTTTTCAGACGACCCAATCGGACCCTCTAGTCCCCTCTATGGAGTGACGGGTGTCAATAGACGTGTCTGACACCTGCTGACATCCGATCCTATCCACTGAAAACAGATGGATTCCCCATTTTGTCTGGTGGATCAGATGGCAGTCGGGTGTAAAGACAGGCGGTCTGTTTACATCTCACCACTCATAAAGAAGAGCGGGCTGTGCCTGTGTCCATTCTGCAAAAGCAAAGCGGACACGACCCAGCCATCCGCCTTCTCTGCAGGGATCAGTGAACAGATTCCCTGCTGAGCAGACGGACACCATTGGAGTGGGAAGGGGTCTAATTTAACAAACTGATGTTAGAAGCTGATTAGCTACCATACACAGATTTTGCACTCTCAAGTTTTGGTAAATCAACCCCTTTTCCTTAGTATTTACCGTAGTTACTGCCCTTTTTGTTTTTGTAGAGGTCCTTTCTGTGCTCTGATTACCTCTGTCTCATTTTATAAATGTCAGGGATTCAGCCGGTGTTTGACTTCAGAAATTGGTATGAAACGATGGATCTGTGCATGAAAGAAGTACAGCAGAAACTGGATGAGGAACGAGCCAGGTAGTTGCATGTTGTGTCGTCTCTGCTGTACCTGGCATCTGTATCTACAGACTATTAGAATACCTGTTTATGCGTCTTATGTCTCCTTTATATCATTTCCAGGCCTTCTCATACCCCCCCCCCCCCTTTTTTTTTCTACTGTTCCGCAGCAAATATCTGGCTATCTATGAACCGCTTTATGAAGTAAATATTTATCTGTCCTTAGATATTTCTTTCAAAGGCGGTCATTCTCTTGTCTTCTCTTTATGTTGCCTTGGTTTTTGTGCCCTTCTATACATCTTGTTGATCTGTTTTCTTTTCTGCTTGCAGATTTTCTTGGAAAAGTGAGAGAGTCATCGATCATGGCCAAAAAGTGAAATCCATGATTGTGAAAAGAAAACGTGAGCACATTGTTTACTTTTTTTACGTAGTTTTTTTTGTGTTTGTATTTAATTTTTGTACCATGTATATGCTTGTATTTTAATCATTGTGTTTTTACCACTTGAAGACCTGGTCTATTCTGACATTTCTCTCCTAAACGTATAAATCTGTATTTTTTGGCTAGAAAATTACTTAGGCCGCGTACACACGCGGGGACTGTTCGCCCAACTTTGTCCGTCAAACAGTTTCGGCAAACAGTCCGCTCAAACTTAGCATGGACGGACATGGCCACACACGACGGACGAACAGTTTGCTGAAACCGTGCGCGATGACGTGAACGGCACGTACGACGGGACGAAAAATACGACGTCCTATACACTGCATTATAGCTTTCGGCGTGAAAATCCTTTCTGAGCATGCGCGCAACTTTGTTTGACGAACAAGCCTACACACGAGCGGACTGTTCGCTGAAACAAGGTTTCAGCGGACAGTTTTTCGGAAATTCCGAAAAACCTTGTCCGTCAAACTGTCCGCTGAAACTGTCCGCTGAAAGCCCACACACGAGCGGACTGTCCGCCCAAACACTGTTCAGCGGACAAAGTTGGGCGAACAGTCCGCCCGTGTGTGCGCGGCCTTAGAATCCCTAAACATATTTTTAGCAGAGGCTCTAGAAAATAAAATGGTGATCGTTGCATTTTTTCCCCCTAGATGTTATTTATGCAGGGGTTTATCAAACGCAATCTTTTTTTTTAGGAAATACACTTTAATTTCAATGCAAAAAAAATATATAACTAAATGTTTGGTATAATATAAAAGATTTTATGCCAAGTACATGAATGTCTAACATCACAATATAAAATGACACACGCTTAAAATCTCCTTAAAATCTTAAAATCACCTTAAAATCTCCATAGGCAACACTTTAAACCATTTTTACAGGTTACCAGTTTAGCGTTACAAAGGAGGTATAGCACTAGAATTATTGCTCTTGCTGTAACGTTTGTAGTGATACCTCACATGAGTTATGCGAACACCATTTATATATGTGTTTGCCTCTGGGGAACCGGGGTGCTTAAACCCTTTCGCTGCCAGGCCCTGTGCTCCCTTTTGTACGCTCAGAAGACCAGACCATTTTTGCAACTTTTCCTTTGCTTATTTATTTTTCACTTCAGCGTTCAGAGTTTGTAAAAGACCCCCCCCCCAAACCATATATTTTCTGAAAGCACATGACCAGTAGAATAAAAAAGGTGCTACTGATCTCTAAGGTCCCATGATATTTGCGCAAATGTTTATCAAAACAATATTTCCATGATTAGTAGATAAATACACAGCAAATTTTACAAAATTCCTACTGAATATAAAAGCTTAACCTGTATTGAGTTAATAAAGAACAAATATTTGTAAATTTTATATTGCGCTTTTTTACAAAATGGTGAAAATTGAACAGACGCCAAAGTGTAAATATCCAAATTTCTCTGAAAATCTGAAGGTTTTAATTTTTCCCTTACAGCTTTCAGAGTTTGTGAAAGACCCCCAAAACCATATATTTTCTGAAAGAATATGACCTCCAGAATAAAAAGCAGGTGCTACCGATATTTTAGACCCGGCAGTATTTGCGCAATTTTTTATCAAACCAATATATTCACAAAAAATACACTAAAACCATTATTAGCATATAAAAACACACAGCTAATATTTTACAAAAATTTAAAAGCTTAACCTGTATGGAGTTAATAAATAACAAATATTTGTAAATTTTAAATTGTGCCTTTTTGCAAATTGGTGAAAATCTAACGTACCCAAAAATTTCTCTAAAGATCTGGAGGTTTTCATTTTTTGCTTACAGCTTTCATAGTTTGTAAAAGACCCCCCAAACCATATATTTTCTTAAAGCGTATGATCTCAGAAATAAAAAGAAGGTGATTACTGATTTTTTAGGCCCTGTGGTATTTGCGCCAGTGTTTATAAAAACAATATTTTTGCTAAAAATTCACCAAAACCATTAGTAGCAGATAAAAACAGAGCTAATTTTAAAAATTCCGGCTAAATCTAAAAGCTTAACTCTGAAGAATTTGTGAAAGACCCCCCCCCCCCCCCCAAACCATATATTTTCTGAAAGCATAGGACCATTAGAATAAAAAGAAGGTGCTATTGATTTTTAAGGCCCCATGATATTTGCGCATATGTTTACCAAAGCAATATTTTCCTTTAAAAATACACTCAAATCATTAGCAGATACAAACCCTGCAAATTTGACAAAATTCCTGCTAAATCCCTTTCTAAATATAAAAGCTTAACCTGTATTAAGTTATTAAATAACAAATATATTTTGTCAATTTAATATTGCACCTTGAGTAATAGTGAAAATCTGAGGTATGCAAAAGTTTCTTAAATGTGGAGATTTTCCTTTTTCACTTGCAGCTTTCAGAATTAGTAAAAGACCCCCCAAGCCATACATTTCCTGAAACCACATAGCCAGTAGAATAAAAAGAAGGTGCTACTGATTTTAAGGCAGCGCGATATTTGCACAAATGTTTATCAAACAATATTTTTTTTTAAATACAATAAAATCATTAATAGTGCACATAAACAACATAACTTACAAAATTACTGCTAAATTACTACTAAAGCCTCACTCACATGTGAGATACTAATGTGTACGCCTATGAAGGGCCATGTTTACCTGCACAGGTGTTCCATGCATCCCAGTACACGCAATCCCATTTATGTCAATTGGGATACAGTGGCTGCAAAGGCATAGCTGCTGTTTCCAAGATTGCATCCGCGTGGATGTGGGTACATGACACCGAACGCAGACATTGTGAGCTCAGGGACATGCATGTGGACTTACTGGGGTGTAAAATTGGGAGCAACGGCTCTGTTCGTGCAGTTGCTACATTTCAAATGACATTAATGGGACTGCCTGCACAGAAATGCATGGAATACCTGTGCATTCCTATAAAGGTACTGTGTGCCTGCCCTGCGTGAACAAGGCCTTAGGCCCCCTTTCACACAAGCACACCGATCGGAATATGCCTGCCCGTCTTTCATACTGGCCCAATCGGACCCCCCCATTGTTCTCTATGGAGAGGCTCATGTAAATGGACGTGTCCGTTTTACACCCGATCCAGTCCGCTAAAAACAGAGGGATAGTGATCCCATTCCCCATCTATATAGCAGATTGAATGTTATCGGATGGAAATGGATAGGCGGTCTGTTTCCACCCAAATGCCCCATAGAGAATAGCAGGCTGTTTCCATGTCTGCTCTGCATCAGCAGGGTGCCAGACTTTTTTTTTCAAACCACATGATTAGAGCCTGAGGCTCTAATTGGCTTGGAAAAGGTTGGGCTCGGGGTGCAGAGCATTGCCCCCCGAGCCCACCCACTTGTGACAGTAGTGAATTAATATTTGCTATTGTTTTCCGGCTTCTCCCGAGGAAGCCAAGGAGGGGTGAGTGTGGGAGGAGGGGTGTCACTGTGCGGGCAGACCGGGGGGGGTTCCCGCCCCCCAAAAAATTCACTGGGTCTCACTGTTTGTTTGTTTTTGTTTTTCCCTTTTTAATTTTTTTTTTACAGTTATAATATTTAATTATTGGGGGTGAGGGGGGTCTTTGGTGAGATATCAGAGGTCTAAACAGACCCCCATATCTCTTGTTTTGAGACACAGAAAGTCCCTTTCTCTGCAGCACTTTACTTGAATGAAATAAGGACTCTGTGTAGAGATTCCTCATTCATTCATAAAATGACAGTCTGATACATATTAACACCCGCGGTTACTATATATCGACTGTCAGTGGGACATCTAGGAGCAATCTGTAATAATCACTGCCTGCGCCCACTATACTACAGGGGGGAGCTTGGTAAACACGTTTTTCAAGCCTCCGCAAACCCCAACTTCGCCCTCCACTGCACCGCTCCTCCCCCCGCCACCTTTGCCAGTGCTCAGTGCAAGGAGAAGCGGCAGGAGGGGAAGGAGGCTTGGAGCGCCCATGGATCGGGGATGAGGGGGCAGTATGGGGGGTGATTTGAGTGATGGGGGGGACACATCTGAATCCCAAGCCCCATGCAGCACCTGAAACCAGTGGAAGAGGATTGATGCCGGCTAATGTTGTGCAGGGGATTGGGTTTGCTGGGGGGGTCGTATCAGGTGTGCGGGGGGATAAATCAGTGCTGGGGGGAAGAAGGGGGTGAAGGGGATAGTAAAGGAGAGTGGGGGGAGTAGTTTTAGGTGAAAGTTAGTGGCGGGAGATAGAGAGGCAGGGGACAGGGAAGCTGCCGCATGGGGGGGGGGGGGCGTTTACATTAGGGGTTAATAACTCTTATCAGCAGGTTGTAATTCGCTGATCAGAGTTATAGAATTATTCAGCAGTCTGCTATAAGTTTATGGTCATTGATGTGACCATGAGCTTATAGCAGAAGGAGACAGGTCCGTATGGACTTGCCCACCTGCGGGCACTTCTGTAGGTCTGTAAGACGTACTGACCTGGCAGTGAAAGGGTTAAAAAAAATATTTATTATTATTTTTCTTTAAAAATAAAATTATTTTTACACTGCAGCTTTAACTTTTTTTTTCACTTTATTGCTCAAACAAAAATGTTAACGTTGATAAAAATAAAGCACGACAGGTCCTCTTTATGGAGACATCTGGGGTCTAATTTCATGATTTCCAGTAAAAAAAGGCTCTGTTTACATTTGCCCTAACTGGAAGTGATGAAATGCTTGTCGCTTCTCGTCTTAGACCCCAATCAGCTGTATGACCAGCCAGCAGAACCGCCCACTTCAGTGCTGGGCTCCCCGATCGTACAGGGGGAGTGACCCCCTCTTGCCACTTGTAACAGTGATGCAGTGCCTAACTAACCGTTAAGATGACTTTTACATTATAGGTCATTGCTGGCTGAGAAAAACTGCTTGAACACATTGACTTTGAATGTATTTAACTTTGCATCAAGTGGTTAAAACTGAACTCCAGGTATACAGCTACAGTTGTAGGCAGTCGTCACCAACTCAACAAAAAGCCAAGTAATTCAGCCTCTTACTTGAAACTTTTTTTTTTTTGTTTAAATGCTTTTCTTAATTGATTTGGAATATGGCTTTCAACTTGATGGCAATTCTGACTGCTTCAGAAGAGTAATTTCTCTAGCACAGGCCAATCCCTGTTTTCATATCATAGCCTTCTTCTTATCTGGGAGTATACACCGATCAGTTATAACAGTATGACCACTGACCGGTAAAGTGAATAACACTGATTATCTCATTACAATGGCATCCAAAGGAATATTGGGTAGTAAGTGAACATGTTGTCCCTGAAGTTTATGTGCTAAAAGCAGAAAAAAATTGATTTGAGCAACTTTGACAGATGCCAGATTGTAATTGTCTAGAAAAAGTTGATTGGAGAAATTCCAAAACTGCTGCTCTAGTGGGATGTTCCCAGTCTGCAATAGTCAGGGCCTACCAAAATGGTTCAAGGAAATAAAACTGGTGAACCAACAACAGGGTCATTAATGCACGTTAGGAGCAAAGGCTGGCTCGTGTTGAAGAGCTACTGTAGCTCAAATTGCTGAAAAAGGTAATGCTGGTTCCAATAGAAAGGGTCAGAACACACACAGTGCATCACAGTTTGTGTTTTGTGTTCACAGCCAAAAGTACCTAATAGGGGCACATGAACATCAGAATTGGACCAGAGAGCAGTGGAAAAAGGTGGTGTGATCTGACAAATTCAAGTATTGTATAAGGAACGCAGCAACGACTTTGACGTGTTGACTAGGGCATGTGCTGGAAAAACAAGTCCTCACAACTTACAGGACTTAAAGGATCTGATACTTCAGCATACCTTCATAGGTCTAGTGGAGTCCATGTTTTGATGGGTTATGGTAGGTTGCTCATAATGTTATTGCTGATCAGTGAATGCCTGGGAAGTGTGACTATGTCATTTTATGAATGGGGAATCTCTACACAGAATCCTTATTTCATTCAAGTAAAGTTCTGCAGAAATGGACTATCTCTGTCTCAAAACAAGAGGTATGGGGGTCTGTTTAGACCTCTGATAACTCACCAAAGACCCCCCTCGCCCACAATAAATAAATATTATAACTGTAACTTTAGTTTATAAAGCTTTTGTTTAGGCCCAATCCTTCAACGCCCTGATTGTTTCATGACCGTTTGCTTCACTCACCAATAGTGAGGTGTGAGTTAAGGCCAAACGTTGGGCAAGGCAACTGAAGCCACTATTTTAATTTCACAACCAAATACAGTTACTCACTTAATGACCAGATTCCTTTCCAACGACCAGGTCGTTAACGTTAAATGACTTGGTCGTTAAACGAGGAGCCACAAGTAATCAAAAATTATTTTTTATTTTTAATTCCTTTATTTTTCAAAGAGGCTACAGTTTACAACCCAAGTAGATGACATAAAACATATGATATGATCAGGTAACAAAAAGAGAGGGTCGTAGAAACAAATTTATATATCAACTGACCCAGCAATACACAGTACAGATGAGCACATGAATTATTACGGTTTCAGAATTTTTTGACAGCGGCTAGAGCTGGGGGAACTTACAAGTAACTATAAGGGGGACCCCAGCATAAAAACATTAATGCCAAACTGTGCTATATAACAAAATGTGTACAATATTGGGATGCAGGGCGTTCCGATGGCCAGTTGGATCATAAATGTGACATTGATTTGGGATTGAGGTGGATGAGGATATAAGCAACATTCAAAAAGTATGACCCACAACTAGACTAAATATCCAAGGGGAAAAAAATGGGGGGGGGGTGGCGTTGGATGGGGAGGGGGGTGGGTTTGGGGTTGGAGGAGCAGGCGTCCCAAATGTTTTCCAATTCCGTAAGCTGTCGAGAGATGGCCAGGATCCGTGAACACCTGCAAAGAAAAGTATGCAGCTGGAGACCACTCAGAAGTCCAACGGAGGGTCCATGGCAGACACCCCAGCAGAGGAGAAGAGTTGGCTGTCTAAACCCACGAAGTCGCAGAGATGAAGCCGTCTGCACTCCACCAGTCATTGGAAGTGAGGGTTCTGAAGGTCGGGTGCAAATTCCACATTGCCTAGAATCGTTACCATAGGGGAGGGTGATGGCGACTGTGCTGCCTCAACGGGGCATAGAATTTATATAGGTTGTTTTCCTAAACATTTTCTATGGCGGTTTTAAATTTGATCACATGCTGCCATCTAGTGACCTTTTGTTGTAATGCACTTGTTTTTATGTTCTTTTTACCTTTTATGTTATGACACACTTCCTTTTGTATGTAATGCTCCACCCTTCTTCCTGTTATTGTACTTCCTCTGTCTTGGATGCAGCAACAAGCCACATGTAGCAGGGCACATGTTTTCTGCATTGTAAGCTACAGACAATATCATCTTTTGACTGCATAAATACTACAACCTATTCATCTGTTTGTATCCTGTCATCTGCTGCAACCTGATGTTCAGAATAAAAGCATCTTGTGGATGGAATTGGTATTGGGTGAGTTCAAACTATCTGATGGGGATTGCCTTCAGTATTTATATCTTATACAGGCCAGGCATAGAGGTCTCACAAGGGATAAATCGCTTCACAACAATCTGAGTCAGAATAGTCAAAAGATGTATAGAATTCCCACAGCCTGCTGTGCATATGTGTGTGCCTGATCTGCAATCAAGCTCAGTGCCATCCGCCATCTTGTGAAGCACACGGTCGCACGAGTTTACTGCACCTCATGTGAATGTTAAAAACTGTTTCTCTACATTGAACTGTGTTACCCCATCTGTCTAAGCTGCTGCTTGTCTTCTTAAAGAGAGTACCATTTCTTGCAAAAACGTGAAAAATGTCTAGACAAGACTCTGAACACCCTTTTGTAGCTGAACCAATGCAGATTCATCATGACTCTGAACCCGTAGATGTACAGGGAGCAGATTCTGCAGATATTGCTGAACAGAGTGTAAGACCCAAACGTACAATAAAACCTACACAGAAACTCAGAGAAAACTATGAAACCACTAGAGATGAGTTCTTCAGCAATCTGTCAGACTTATGGGACAGAACTTCACACTGCATGTCAGTTTTGTCACACTTTAATGATCAACCAGCTGAACTAAGAGACTCTATAGATCGCTTATCTGCCGCAGATCTACATCAACCAAGCACACTCCAGAAGTTCAACATTAAGCAATATGATAATAGAGGCCCAACGCTGATGCAGAATCAGACGAAAGCTCAACAAGCAGAAGTAGAGGCAAAGATAAAAGCTCAACAAGCAGAGGCAAATTCCCAATTAAATATTCTGCAAATGGAAAGGGAGGAAGCAGCTGCCTTAGCTGAGTCCTCAAATAAGTAATGGGAGAAAGTGCTAACGCAGACCATCCCAGCGGAACTGCAAGACCCAGTCGAACGCACCAGTGAATATGTACTAAAGCATAATGTTTGCAATGATACAGAGTTATCTCCTGTACATCTTACTAACAACACTGTTCTGACTCTCAGCACAGAGACCTCTCAGCTCCAAATGCCTTGGCCTCTTCAAGTCTACAACACAAGTGCATCGATGCAACAAACTGCATCACCTCTTGCTGACAACAAGGTAACTTCCAGTGACAAGCCGCAGCTCAAGCCACAGCCAGCACAATCCTTAGGGACTACACCAAAGTTAAACGCTCCTGCAACATCATTTCATCCCGGTAAACCTCGCCCTAGTTCACCAGAGAACTTTCACACCCGAGGGGTTCCACAAGTTACTTTGGCACCGAAGAGTGAGAGATCAGACTTGAATGACTTTGTCAGATATATGGTACGCCGTGAGCTCATTAACACTATCCTCTCAAGGTTTGATGACTCTCCGGAGAGGTACAGAAACTTGGAATATGCTACAGGTGCTGTGCTTGTTATGGACATTTTGCTGAAGACTGTAAAGTTGTCATCGAGTGCACAGAATTCAGTAGCGACAGACATGTTACAGCTATGCATCCTGGCCCACCCTCAGACAATTCACAGCAGCCTCCTACCTCCAGCCCTGTCTCAAGTCATGGTGGGGAGCAACAAGGTCATGCTCCAGCCACAGATAACATTTCTTCTTCATGCACAGAAGTCTGTGGAGAAGGCTTAGATCACAAATGCTGTGCTAAGATATGCCTAGTCAAGATATACCCAAAGGGTCAACTTGAGGAAGCAATTAAGATGTATGCCATAATAGACGAACAGAGCAACAGATCCCTGGTCAAACCTAAATTCTTTAAGATCTTTGGTATAGAGGGACATGCATCACCGTATTGGGAAGCAGATGGGGAGCGCCTATAAGTACAACACCCTAGGCAACATGGTCATCTGGAGGGCGTTGCAGCGGCCAAACCATATTAATGTGAGTGAGTGCCAGTGGAAGAGATCCACTCTAAGACAGATGAGTAGTGGAGCAAAATTTGCTGAATACAGGCTGCAGGGGTCAGAGGTAATGTCAACGCCCAAATAGTGTAAAGAGTTAGTTGCCCAGTGGAGGGGAAACGCCGAACTCAATGACTTGACAATATCCTCGTCCACCGTGATGTTGAGAGCGGAAGATTTGGAGAGATTAATTTGGAAAAAAGGAGAGCCACACTCTTGCAAGGACTGGAGCAGGTTTGGCAGGGAGGTGAGGGGTTCCGTTAGGAAGAAAATCAGATCATCCGCAAATGCGGCCATCTTGAGTAATCAATATTTTAAACATTCTTGACTACTGGACTGTATTGTGTAAAAAAGGTCTAAACACAAAACTCAATAGCATTATTTTAATTTGCAGAAGTACAGAACACAAGCTAAAATTCTGTCCTGTACAATACAATGATGTATAGCGCGTTGTTCGGGTGGGGAGAGCTGGTCATAAGTCCGAGAGGAGTATCTATAGTAACCTTTTTTCATGATGTCATAGGTTTCCCCAATATGACTAAAATATGGACCAATTATGTGTTGACTAAATATAGACAGGTGTCTATATAAGGGCACTGAAGTCACCAGCACCCTGCCTCTTTATTTAGGTGTACAGCAGGGAATGACCCACAGCCAAGTGAACTAGAAAATAGTGCAAAGTGGAAGTTTGGAGGCCCGAGCTTGTCTACATTTGTAAGTAGGGATGGGCTTAAGCGTGTTTTGGATCGTAGTCCCAACCCACCTGAGCAATCCCGCCAGGAAGCCCTCATTGCACACTGCCAATCATAGGCAGTGAGGCATTTCCCAGCCAGCTACACAGACACACACTGCCTATATTTGGCGGTGTGCAGTAACGGCTTCCTGGTGGGATTTGCTTAGGTGAGTTGGGACTATGATCCGAACAAGCCTGACCCCATCCCTATTTGTAAGTAAGCAGTTTTAAGCAAGAGTTGTCTTTTAGGTCTCGTTTACACTTGCAATTGTGGGGCGGTAAAACCCTGAGTGTCTTTACTGCCCCTAAAATTATCCCCTTTTGCCGCTGAAGCTGTGACCAGGGGTGTACACATGCTGCAGCAGGAATTATACCCCATCTGCAAATGAATGGGGCTGTGCTGCAAATATGTAAATACCTCCAGTTGTCTGGTATTTAGGGGGTTAAAATGGGTGGTGAAGATGCAATACAGTGCCTCCTTACTGCCTGTCTATTGCTTTCTGAAGAGTGATGCAAATGTGGGTCACACTTCAAACAGGAAAGCAAGAGTAAACAGGCTTTTAATGTCTTAGATTACAATGGTGCCCAGCTTGACAGCTAACAAATAAGGCAGCCAACTCCTGCAAGCCTTAGGTGTTCATGCTGTCACACACCCTTAAAAATATTCCTTCCTTTATTTATTTTTTATAAGCCAGGAAATGTTTAGTGTTTTTTTTTCCTCTGTAAATGCTCACTGACCAGTAATTTGCCTCTATGAGTGACTTTTATAGCTTTATAATATCTAATGCTGCCACGTGGATGGTGCCCAAGTGAGTTAGAATGACCATGTAGAGTTGCAAAGCTGTAGCTTATTTATGTTCTTTCTTCTTATAGCTTAATTTGTGTGGACGTTTTGGCACTTCTGTATTGTTGTATAAAAGTAACAGGGATGCCCCATTAATATATAGAACTTTATTCTGCATATTGCTTTTACTTTCATTGTAAGTGTTTGGCATACAGGTAATTGCTCGCACATCCTGACTATCCATCTGGAACGCACAGATAACTACCAACCTGTAACGATTAGCCCATGTTCTCATGAATGCCATCTTTTGTTTTGTGTCCACACAGAAATGACAAAGAACCTGCTAAAGCAGTTCAGCCGGCTGGCTGGCACTACTCCTGATGCTGGGAATCAAGGCCCATCGACTTTCTTGTTTAACTGGGAAGAGCAAAACACAGGCAAGATCTCCTTTCACGGACACAGCCTGGAGGGCATTACGCAACTTGGCAGTAACCTGCTCTCGGGCCTGAGGACGTATTACTGGTTCAGCTGCCTGAAAAATTGCAAAAACCAGTAAGCTTTTTATACAATAAACGTCTATTAATTACTATAATTACCTAAATAATACTGAAGCACACTGTCATTCACTAAACATCTACAGTGCCTTGAAAAAGTATTCATACCCCTTGAAATTTTCCACATTTTGTCATGTTACAACCAAAAACGTAAATTTATTTTTTGAGATTTTATGTGATAGACAAACACAGTATGGCACATAATTGTGAAGTGGAAGGAAAATGAAGAATGGTTTTCAAATTTTTTACAAATATCTGAAACGTGTGCATCCCCACAACATGATGCTGCCACCACCATGTTTCACGGTGGGGATGGTGTGTTCAGGGTGATGTGCAGTGTTAGTTTCCCGTCACACATAGCATTTTGCTTTTAGGCCAAAAAATTATGTTTTGGTCTCGTCTGACCAGAGCACCTTCTTCCACGTGTTTGCTGTGTCCCCCACATGGCTTCTCGCAAGCTGCAAATGGGGGACTTCTTATGGCTTTCTTTCAACAATGGCTTTTTTATTTTTTCTCTTGCCACTCTTCCATAAAGGTCAGATTTGTGGAGTACACGACTAATAATTGTCCTGTGGACAGATTCTGCCACCTGAGCGGTGGATCTCTACAGCTCCTCCAGAGTTACTATAGGCCCCTAGGCTGCTTCTCTGATTTAATGCTCTCCTTTCCTGGCCTGTCAGTTTAGATGGACGGCCATGTCTTGGTAGGTTTGCAGTTGTGCCATACTCTTTACATTTTAAGATGATGGATTAAACAGTGCTCTGTGAGATGTTCAAAGCGTGGGATTTTTTTTTTTTTTATAACCTAACCCTGCGATAAACTTCTTTACAACTTTATCCTTGACCTGTCTGGTGTGTTCCTTGGCCTTCCTGCTGTTTGTTCACTAAGGCTCAGTTCACACTGCTGCGACTTGGGATTCAACTTGTGAGATCCCAAGTTGCGTGACATGTAAAATCACATTTTAGTCAATGAAAGCTGTCTCAATTAGAACTACTAATGTTGACCTGACTCAAGAAAAGGTTCCCATACTACTTCAAGGCAACATGTATCCAACTTGTGCCCATAGACTTTAATAGGAGTTGCCTCCAAGTTGGATCCTCCTTCTAATTGACGTGATTTGGATCCAATATTACAGGAAGATTACACAGGCATTCCCTGAAGTTGCTGAAGTCCCGCAAATTTCAGGTCACAGCAGTAACCAACCTCCGAGGGCTTCACAGAACAAATGTATTAATACTAAGATAAAATTGCACACAGGTGGACTCAATTTAATAATTAGGTGACTTCTGAAGTCAATTGGTTTAGTTAGGGGTATCAGAGTAAAGGGGGCTGAATACAAATGCATGCCACACTTTTCAGATATTTATTTGTAAAAAAAATTAAAAAACATGTTCCTTCCACTTCAAAATTATGTGCCACTTTGTGTTGGCCTATCACATAAAATCCCAATAAAATACATGTCCATTTTTAGTTTGTAACATGACAAAAAGTGGAAAATTTCAAGCGGTGTGAATACTTTTTCAAGGCACTGGTATGAAGATAGCTGGTAGACACTGGCTAGAATGGTCATCACTACCACTAAAATATCCTGGTAACCTGTGGAACACCTTAGAAGTGTATGGAATGCATTGTTTAAAATTGAACTATTTATTTGACATATACATGGAAATATTTTTCTTTTGTAGCTGGAGTTCTTTAAAGTACAAGTTCACTCTAAAAAACAGCCCTCTTCCCCAGGACACACAGTTTTCCAGGCCAGTCAATTTTTAGTGCTGGACTGAGTGCACCTGATCACTAACTAACATTAACTTAAAGGGGATGTAGTCTGGCAAGTACAAGCACAACTTAAAGTTTTTGTTACCCCAGCATTTCATATTACTGATATGCGCCTGCTGTACCATGTACTTGTATTGAAAAGTATCGTTATATTTGTATTGCTCCCTTTGTGTGAAATCCCATGTGTTCCTGCCAGTCCCTCCTATTAGAAACTGACCACACTAAGCAGGAGAGCACACTGTGGTCAGATCTCTATCTGTGGAATTCAGTGTACTCTCCTCTAATGATCAGGCCTTTCCTGACATGCCACCCCTGCACAGCCATTCACTGGAGAGGTCAGTGTGCTGTTGCTTCTCCTCCCCCCAGCTCGTTTGCAGCTGAGAACAGAGATCATGTGAAAAGTGTCTATAAAGTTTTTTTTTTTTTTTTGTTTTTTTTTTTATATCTATACGCACATTTTTTACCTTTCATTTCAGTTTTAAACTGAATGCATTGTTTTAGAACATGATCATTTACAATCACTTGTTTGGGACAATAGTGCGCAGGCAGTCCAGAACTTGATTTTTACTGGCTTGTCCACAGACAGTAAGGGATGCCCCAGCTATCGGAGGATTTAAGATATAGACCTACTTAGTTGGAGGAAGGCATTGGAGGAATTTTTTTTAAAAGGTACTTCAAAGCAAATTATATACATTGTTATACATATTATATATACAGTGGGGGAAACAATTATTCGATCCCCTGCAGATTTTGTAAGTTTTCCCACTTAAAAAGAAATTTAAGGGTATATAATGTTTTTAATCTTAGGTGATAAAATGATAGAGACAGAATATCAACCAAAAAAAAAAAAAAAACATCCAGAAAAAACACATGATACCAATGTTATAAATTGAGTTGCAATTCAGTGAGTATAATAAGTATTTGATCCCCAGGCAAAACATGACTTAGTACTTGGTGGAGAAACTCTTGTTGGCAAGCACAGAGGTAAGATGTTTTCTGTAGTTAGTGACCAGGTTTTCACACATCTCAGGAATGATTTTGGTCCACTCTTCTTTACAGATCTTCTCTAAATCCTTAAGGTCCCTCCATAAATTTTCTATAGGATTAAGGTCTGGAGGCTGACTAGGCCACTACATGATCTTAATGTGCTTCTTCTTGAGGAACTCCTTTGTTACCTTCGTGGTATGTTATGGGTCATAATCATGGTGGGAGACCCATCCACAACCCATCTTCAGTGTTCTCACCCAAGATTTTACAATATATGACCTTTGTCCATTGGCCCCTCAATGCGGTAAGGTCGGTCTGTACCTTTAGCAGAGAAATGGCCCCAAAGCCTAAACACAGCGAGTCGAGTTAATGCCAAAGAGCTCAATTTTGGTCTAATTTGACCACAGCACTTTCTCCCAATCCTTTTCTGAATCATTTATGTGTTGATTGGCAAACTTCAAATGGGCCTTTATATGTGCCTTCTTGAAGAGAGGGACGTTGCGGGAGCTGTATTATTTTGATTCATGGCAGTGTATTGTGTTACCAATGGTTTGTTTGGTGACTGTGGTCCCAACTGCCTTGAGATCATCCACATGCTCTTCCTGTGTAGTTGTGGGCTGATTCCTCACTTTTCTCATGATCATCCTTACCCCATGAGGCAAAATCTTGCATGGAGCTCCAGACCAAGTGCATTTGATTTATTTTGTGTTTCTTCCATTTACGAATAATCTCTCCAACAGTTGTCTCCTTCTCACTAAGCTTCTTACTGTTGGTCTTGTAGCCCATTCCAGCCTTGCTCAGACAGGGGTGGATCGGGGGGGGCCCTGAGTATCTCTCTGTCTCATCAGCCAATCAGCGACACAGAGAGAGAGATTCGTTTGTAATTACGTGGGACAGACCAGGAGGAGCCTGGAGGTGGGTGGAGCTGCGCCATTGGCTTGGCAAGCCTGCACTTGTTGCTAGCACCTGGGCCACATGGCGTCTAGCAACAACTGATGCCATTGAGTTAGTCACGTCAGACTCGGAGTCTCTGACTCAGAGCAGACGTGTCCGTGACAGGAGCTGCCTGGAGCGGAGGAGCTTGCCTAAGTGTAACTGTCTTTCCCGGGCTGATAGGCAGTTGTTGCTGCAGTCTGGCACTGTGTGGCAGAGGCCAGCAATCTTCCTCCCCTGAGTGTATTGGCCCTTCCCGCCGGCAGCACCTCCTCCATCTTGTCCATACAGTCACTCACACTGACTGCAAGACTCCACCCTTGATGAGTGTTGGTTCCACCCACCTCCTTCCTCCATTTTGTCCACCTTGCAGTCTGCAGAGTGGCGTGGATACAAGAAGAAGGCTGTGGACACTGACAGTGCAATTCCTGGATCCAACCAACTGGACTCCATTGCTCCTGCATGGGAGCCCTTCCCCCCACCAGAGCACCGAATTAATTGACTAAAAGTGAGTAAAAAAAACAAAAACAAATGAATTCATGTGTCAAGTCCAAAAGCAAAATACATGTGTGCCATTATGTATGAAAAAAAAATGCCCCTTTTAGTCTTCACTTGTTCAAGCTTAACCCCTTCAGCTCCGGAATCTTTTACCCCCCTTATGACCATGGCATTTTTGTGAAATGCGTTGCTTTAACTGACTGACTGACAATTGCGTGGTCGTGCGACGTTGTAACCTAAGTAAAATTTATGTCCTTTTTTTTCCCCACAAATAGAGCTTTCTTTTGGTGGATTGCTTCTGTGGTTTTTATTTTTTGCGATATAAACAGAAAAAGAGCGACAATTTAAACAAATATATGTATATTTTTTGCTTTTTGCTATAAAAAAATGTCTTCATTAATTTAGGCCAATCTGTATTCTGCTACATATTTTTGGTAAAAGAAAAATCCCAATAAGCGTATATTGGTTTGCACAAAAAATTTATAGCATCTACAAAATAGGCGATAGATTTATGGCATTTTTATTTATTTATTTTTTACTAGTAATGGCGGCGATCAGTGATTTTTAGCAGGACTGCATCATTGCAGCGGATAGATCAGACACCTAACTGACATTTTTGACACTTTTTGGGACCAGGGACACTAATAAAGTAATCGGTGCTAAAAATATGTACTTTCACTGTACTAATGACACTGGCTGTGAAGGGGTTGACATCAGGGCTGATCAAAGGGTTAACTGTGTCTCTAGGGGGTGCTTGCTAACTGTGTGGGGGATGGATTCACTAGATTAACAGAGTCATCCATGTTCCTGGTTAGCAGAAAAACAAGATCACTCTGTTCATCTTTGACAGAACGGCGGTCTGCCTTGTTTACATCTGCAGACCGCTGTTCTATCTCTGTGGGGAGCGATCGCAGGTGGCCGGCCGACATCGCTTCGGCCAGACCTGCTGACTAGCTCCCCCCTGGCCAATCAGCTCACGCGTCTTCGCTGGCTATTGCACGAAATGGCGTACATTGCGAAATGGCGTTGTGTAAGCAACACCTTGTTTTCTGGCAGTGCCCCTCCCGAGGCTAGACTCTGGATCCGCCTTTGTGCTCAGGTCTACAATCCTGTCCCTGACTTCCTTTGACAGCTCTTTGGTCTCCCCCCCCCCCCCCCTGATGGTGAGGTTTGAATGGAAGAAAGAATTTCTGTGGACAAGTGTCTTTTATACACATAACAAGTTGTTGTTAGGAGCAGCTTCTTAAATTGACAGGACTAATCTGTGTACCACGTGAGCACATAATGTAGCCAGTCTGTGGGAGCCAGAATTATTGTTGATTGGTAGGGGATCAAATACTTATTTTACTCACTTAACTGCAAATCAATTTATAACATTTGTATCATGTGTTTTTTCTGGATTTGTGGTTGATATTATGTCTTTATCATTTAAAATACACCTATGATAGGGCACATGTGCGGGCTCGGGGAAGATGGCAGCTTGATCTCCCTTTTCCGAGTCTTTGGACCACAACAACCCGGCGTATAAGGCATATCCCGCTATTAGACACCACCACGTCGGCTCCTACAGCGGGGGACATTACCAGGCATCCGGCGGGTATGTACAATACACCCCGGAACCGGCAGCACTATCGTTCCCAGCAGAAAGCCTCCCCTGCTATGGGGAAGGGGAAGGGAAAAATGGCGCTCGAACTGCCGGAGCCAGATGACACCATGCAGCACTCAGATGACAGCCTGCTCCAGTTTGCCACTAACCTGGAGAGCCCCACAGACGATGAATCTGATGCCCTGTTCCAGAAATTCCGCAGTATAGTGCGCAATGAAGTAACTGCAGCCTCCCGTAAGCTCTCTGCAGATCTAGTAAAGGGCCTTCAAGAGCTAGGCCACTGCACCAACCAAATGGAGCAGAGGATGGACCTGACAACAACAGTCCTGGAGGGGCATGAGGATGAGGTAGAGAAGCTGAACGCTGAACTAGCCAGCTTACAGGATAAATTGGAGGACATGAGAATAGGGCCCGCAGGGATAACCTCCGCATATGGGGGCTACCAGAGACCATCTTTGACCTACAGGGGACAGCCACAGCTTTCTTTCAGGAGCTGGCGCCCGATATCCATGCGCAGCGCCTGGAATTTGATCGCATACACAGGTCCCTTGCCCCCAAACCCGCCCTCCAAGAGATGTGATTATTAAGTTTCACTTTTATAGAACCAAGGAACAGCTTCAAGCAGCTAGAGATCTTAGATGTAATCTTCCTCAGGTGATAACGGCTTCAATTCTGGCAGCTCTGTGGTCGGATCATGACCCTGTGCTGGTGGTCTGTCACTCCATTCTGGACAGACCCCAGTCCTCGCCTTGGATGATGAACGACTCCTTTCATTTAAAGGGGTACAGGAGGAACTGTTAAAAGCCTCAGAAGACTATTTCTGCGACAGTGAGGGGTCCGTAGCGTCGCCTGTAACACTCTCGGAGGCGTATAAGGCTGTGCTTCGTGTCCATATTATTTGGTTGGCGTTGACCCGTAAACGGAACGAGAATTGAAACCGAAGGCCCTGGAGACCTGTCTGGAGGCATTATCTGTGGCTTATAAGCAATCTCCCACCCCAGGCAACTGTAAACTCCTGGAGCAGACCCGCTTGGAGCTTGATCTCTGTCTCACTGAGGGGGCTGAGCGTGTCTTGCGCTGGTCCCGTCAAAGGTGGTACATGAAAGCGAACAAGCCTAACCGAATGCTAGCTACTAGGCTCCGAACCTTCATTCCTAAATTTACTCCTATCACTTTGCGCAATCGACACGGGTAATCCCGTGCGTATATTGGAAGAGTTCCGCTTTCGCTTCAGAACTATCCATGGCCCAGGAGCAGCTTAATGTTCAAGATACTGCTGATTTTCTTAACAACCTCACGCTCCCAACCCTGTCAGGGGCGCACATCACCCTCTTGAACCGGGACATACAAGTCTCTGAGGTCCTCCAGGGTATAAAGGAACTTAAGTTAGGAAAGGGACCAGGGCCGGATGGCTACACAGCGCTCTTTTATGGTTGTTCCTTTACCCTGGACCTTTTAACAGCAAACATAGTAATGATCCCTAAACCGGATCGTGACCACTCCTCCTGGGCCAACTTTTGCCCCATTTCTCTTATTAATATTGATATGAAAATCCTGACCAAAATCTTGGCGAACCGCCTAAACACTTTCCTCCCCCGGTTGATTAGAAAGGACCAGGTTGGCTTCATACCTCCGAGGCAGGCAGGAGATGCCATTCGGCGTATACTGCAACTCCAACATATAGCCCACACACGCTCACTGGAATCCATGCTCCTGTCTTTAGATGTGAATAAGGCTTTCGACACTGTCGTGGCATAACCTATTGTCAGTTCTTCGCCATTATTGATTCAGCATGCAATAGATGTCAGTCCTATACAACCCCCCCCCCGGGCTGGTGGGAAGAACCTTAAAGAGACCTCCAGCTTAAGGCGTTTTTTTGCCTTACCATAAGGTAAGGGGCCATTGCCCACCTGAGTGTATGGTCACGAAAGAGGAACTCACTGGGAAGCGGTGTTTCTCCAATTAGATTGCACATTTACAACAAAAGCACGAGCACCTTGAGGAACTATACATATATTGTTGAAGTACCCTCACTGTTCCCTTTCACCACCTGTGATTTTGGACTGATTTGCCCAAGTGGATACGGCATTCCGCTGATCCACGTGTAGTCCATTGCACACATGAACTTGGCTCTGTAGTGCGTTTACTATTTTTGAATATAAGCACTTTTGTTCTCACATATGCTGCTCTAGAGCTTTTTCAGCGTATCGGTATCTAAGTTTTATTGCACTTGGCACTTTTTGGAATTGTGTGACTTTTCAATGAGCTAAACCTTACATACCTGACATAGAGGCTGTAGGGTATTTACTTTTACTTTTTTTAAATTATATATATTATTTATTCTCACATCATGATTGTTCTACCTTATGAAATTCACGTCTATTAATCTATTGCACTTAGCACTTTTTGAAATTGTGTGATTTTTCAATGAGCTAAACCTTACATACCTGACATAGAGGCTCTGCAGGGTATTTACTTCTTTACTTTTTTAGAAATATATTTTATAATTATACATATTATTTTTTCTCACATCATGATTGTTCTACCTTATGAAATCCACGTCTATTAATCTATTTTGGTCTTTTGATTTCACTTTTATTTTAAGCTAATTTTTATACATTGCACCAATAGATATTTTGCTGTTATTTATTCACTTCAGTTTCATAAGCACATAGCACTTTTTGTTTGCTGGGACTGTTGCAGGTGACAGAGCTAAGCCTATATTTTCATTCTGTTTCATGGTTAGTCTGCTGGCCGTAGCGGGCTCTGCAGTGTGTTTACTTTTCTGATATCTTTTTCTGATTACATTGTTCTTATTCGTGTATTACGATTACACTAAGTTTACTTTTTGGTTAAACAAGTACTATACTTCTTGTGTGGTGTCTAGGTGTAGACACCCCTGTAGTGTGTTTGTTAATTTAAAATTTCTTAATTTCCTGGGTTTATTTTAGTGTTTGACAATCTATATAAATATAACTATACTATACGTATTCTCAGCTAGAGGGGAAGAGTTCTACATTGTGTTAGTGGATAATACCTTCCCCCCCCCCCCCTCCCTTCTCTTTTGAGTGAGAAACATAGGGAACCATCCCTTTTCGATTAATACCTAAACTAGAACAGCGCAACACCAATTTACCCTCACGTTACAATTAAGTGGATATGGTTTGATCCATCTCGGTGTACGCAGCAGTTCCTCGATCTATCACATAATAGTGGCAGCGCAGGAATAACTACCCCATTAATATATCATTAGTAGGCTATATCTAAATCTTGTGGTAGCTTGTTTGCTTACTTAAAGTTACTATGTCATGCCCTTAAATGAAATATGGGCAGCCTAAAAAAAGATGATTTAGGCCTCCTTGATATGGGTTCTGAGGCCTATATATTGTAGACAGGCTGTTTTATTTGGTGTCTCTAGACTCCAGGTGCTGCATTAATTCAGCCCATTCAAGCTCATTCGGATCGCATGGGTGTTCACAGCATGTGATGCGATTCCTGTCCGAGTTTGCAGATCGCACTGCGATATGCAAACTGATCTGGGGGTGTCATTAACATTTCACTGACACTCCCAGCAGTTCGCATAGGGTAGTGTGAACTGTCGCCGGGAAGCATGCGATGCGGGAACCCGCCGCGGATTCACGGCGTTCCCGCATCGCTGCAGTGTGAACCCAGCCTTAGAGCCACTCACCTGCACTTGCATGCCTGTCACATTAGGAAAAGTGGCTGTGTCTGTGCAACTGCTGCATCCTAATAAGATTGAATGGGCTGAATGCACGCACGGTGGTTTAAAAACCCTTTAAAACAATTGGAAGGCAAATTTCCTCAGCTGGCAGAGTCTGGGCCCAGGGGAGAGGTCTGTACACCAGGAGGAGTTTCAGGCCTTGTGGCACAGGTGCAAGGTGCTGGTTGTGTACCTCCTGGTCTCCAGTTCCAACAACAAACTAGATTGGTTTATACCCAGGGCCAGGAATAAGCAGTGGATGCTCTAGTGACTCTGGGGAATTGGTACACCCTGGCCTATGCCTTTCCTCTATGCCTGAACCGTCTTCCTTATCTGCTCTGCAGGACTGAGATGGAGAGCATTATGGTGATCCTCATTGCTCCAGATTGGTCCATGCGGATGTGGTACACCAACTGTGTAAGACTTCTCGCAGATGTGCTGTGAGCTCTGCCAGGTCATCTGTGCTGCAGCCCCATGGCTAGATTTTTTTTAACCTGTTTCGCAGTCATGGCTCTTAACCCATGTTCTAAGGGTCAGTGGCATCTCTGGGAAATAGACATATAGTTTCTGCAGAGGTTGAAGGGGGGGGGGGGGGGGGATCAGCCTGTCAGTGCTCACACTATAAGCCGCACACTGCATCAAATTGGTCTGCATGGCTGTCATCCCTGAAGGAAGCCTCTTCTAAAGGTAATGCACAAAATAGCCCACAAACAGTTTGCTGAAGACAAGCAGACTAAGGACATGGATTACTGGAACCATGTCCTGTGGTCTGATGAGACCAAGATTACCTTATTTGGTTCTGATGGTGTAAAGCATGTGTAGCGGCAACTAAGGATGGGCTCAGGGGTGTGTGCAGTTCCACATGTCCGAGCCCGCCAGGAAGCTTACACTGCGCATCGCTAATCACAGCCTGCACAGATCAGGAAATGTCTCACTGTCTGATTAGAACTGCGTAGTGTAAGCTTCCTGGTGGGCTCAGGCATATGGAGCTGTGAACACGCCTGAGCCCATCCTTAGCGGCAACCAAGTGAGTACAAAGACAAGTGTGTCTTGCCTACAGTCAAGCATGGTGGTGGGAGTGTCATGGTCTGGGGCTGTACGAGTGCTGCCGGCACTGGTGAGCTACAGTTCATTGAGGGAACCATGAATGCCAATATGTACTGTGACATACGGAAGCCGAGCATGATCCCCTCCCTTCGGAGACTGGGCCGCAGGGCAGTATTCCAACATGATAGCGACCCCAAACACACCTCCAAGACCACCACTGCCTTGCTAAAGAAGCTGAGGGTAAAGGTCGTGGACTGGGCACCTGTGGGGCATCCTTAAACGGAAGGTGGAGGAGCGCAGGGTCTCTAACATCCACCAGCTCTGTGACGTCATCATGGAGGAGTCAAGGAGGACTCCATTGGCAACTTGTGAAGCTCTGGTAAACTCCATGCCCAAGAGGGTTAAGGCAGTGCTGGAAAATAATAGTGGCCACACAAAATATTGACACCTTGAGCCCAACCTGGACGTTTTCACTTTGGGGTGTACCCTAAATTTTCCCTAGTGTGTGAGTGTGTATGATTGTAGGCTCCTGGAGGGCAGGAACTGATGTGAATGTAATCTATGTAAAAACGCATTGCGTAAACTGACACCTCTATATAGATGCCTGTTTTAACCGCTTCCCGACCGCCTCGTGCAGATATGCTCCCTGTGGCAGAAGGGCACGTACAGGCAGATTAACGTACCTGTATGTTGCCCTTTAAGAGGCGGCTTGCGAGCACACAAATGCACGCGCCTTCCCGGGAGCTCATGAGCGTGATTGCGGGTCCTGCGGACTCTGTCCGTGGGGATACCGACAATCGTCTCACAGAAAGGGAGCACAGGGAAATGCTAACGTAAACAAGCATTTCACTGTTCTGCCTAATGACACTGACACTGATCACCGCTCCCTGTAATCGAGAACGGTGATCAGTGTCGTGTCACACACAGCCTACCCACCTCACAGTTAGAATCACTCCCTAGGACACATTTAACCTGCCAGTCACATTTACACAGTAATCAATGCATTTTTAATCGCACTGATCACTGTATAAATGTGTGTGGTCCCAAAATAGTGCCAAAATTGTCTGATCTGTCCGCCATAATGTCACAGTCATGATAAAAATCGCTAATCGCCGCCATTACTAGTAAAAAAAAAAAAAATTATAAAAATGCCATAAAACTATCCCCTATTTTGTAGACGCTATAACTTTTGCACAAACCAATCAATAAACGCTTGTGATTTTTTTTTTTTACCAAAAATATGTAGAAGAATACGTATCGGCCTAAACTGAGAAAAAAACGTTTTTTTTTCGATATTTTTTGGGGATATATAGTATAGCAAAAAGCAAAAATATACGGTAGCTTTTTTTTTCAAAATTGTCGCTTTTTTTTTGTTTATAGCGCAAAAAATAAAAAACGCAGACGTGATCAAAAACCACCAAAAGAAAGCTCTATTTGTGGGAAAAAAAAGGACGCCAATTTTGTTTGGGAGCCACATCACACGACCACGCAATTGCCAGTTAAAGCAACACAGTGCCAAAAAGCTAAAAGTGCTCAGGTCTTTGGCCAGCCAAATTGTCTGGGGCTTAAGTGGTTAAAGTAGAACATTTTTTTTTTTTTTTTTTTTTTTTTTATTTAAAATTTCATACATAAGAGCAGATAAAGGGATGTTATGTTAGGCTCCATTCACACCTGGGCATTCCAGAATCACGGCAAAACACAGGATGCTTTTGCAATGCCATTACTTCTAATGGCAAAACAATTAGGGTGCAATTTTGTTGTGCGATAAATCGTGCTGCGATTGTGGAAAAATCGCAACCTGCGAACTTGCCGATCTGAATTGGTATGGAGAACCTTTGTTTTTAGTAGTTCCCCTAATCGGGGCAGTGCCAAATAGCATCTTTGAGGTCTGCGAGTTTTCACAAGTACCACCCGAATGTACCTGCTTATGTATAGTCCCCTTCAAATCACATGTAGCCCCATGTGAACCCAAGTAACACATCAGTGGCAAGAAAAGTAGTAACTATGATTTCTTTCATTAACAGCCTGCTCTTGTATTACAAGTGTCCCTAGTATTGTCTGAAAGCAGCATTTTATTACCAGGTGAGAACACATTCACTGCTATTGTCCTGATTTAATTCCTAATTTCTTGATGGAAATAAAGATATTAATGTACTCTTAATGTGCTCAAAAAAAGTTATCTTGTGCACTGGGGGGGAAACTATGACTGCTTTGTAATACTAAAGACAAGTCCAAGTCATTCTGTTAGCTTTCAGGGGCATCATTTTCGCCTTTCTTCACACAAAAACACCCCTGTGGGGTGGGTTACATTACAGTGAGAGCTATATGTAATAAGTAAGATGAATTGACGGATTAAACCATTCTTTACAATGGAGGGATCTTGGTCCCATGTTACAATAGAAGGCCAGTCTCTGTTACAGGTTTCAGATTAATTTTCATCTTCAAGACACATTCACAAAGGAGAAGTTTGTGCTGTGAAAAATGGGTAGCTAAGTTCTGAAAGATAAACAAAGTCACGGTTCCAGCCTGGGCTACACATGGTCGCCAAGACAAATAAGGAAAATGGAACGGTATTCGTATTCCAGGTTTTTTTTTTTTCTCTGTGCTGCGTGTCAGTTATGATTATAATAAACACATACAGGGCTCCTATGTTCCCCTGTTAACAAAAGCTGTTGTGTTCAGGCACCTGTTTTGATTTCCTGTCCTTTCCACGCCTATTCCAGTTGGATTTCCAGGTAAGCTCAGTGTCAGGTGTAGAAGGATTTAGGTTGGCAGTACACTGAAACATTTTGCCTTTGTTAATTGTTTGTCATAGACCCATGAACAAAAAATGAAATTAGGATTTTTTTTTTTTTTTTTTTTAAGGCAGCACCCATGTTTCCAGCTTCTAATGTTTTAACATTTCATATATTTACACAGGCTTCCTGATCTAGGAAACAAAACTAAATTAAATTTAAACAGGAACCTAAACAAAACTTTTGTTCTCAAATGCCCTGTACACACGGCCAGACATTCCGACGACAAAATCCGACGGATTTTTCCCGACAGATTTTGGCCCAAACTTGTGTTGCATACACACAGTCGCACAAAGTTGTCGGAAAATCCAATCGTTCAAAACAAGGTGACATACAACACGTACGACGGGACTATAAAGAGGCCAATAGCTTTCGTCTCCTAATTTATTCTGAGCATGCGTGGCACTTTGTACATTGGAATTGTCTACACACGATTGGAATTTAAACAAACGGATTTTGTTGTCGGAAAATTTTAGATCCAGATCTCAAACTTTGTGTGTCGCAAATTCCGACGGAAAAAGTCAGATGGACCCCACGCGCGATCGGAATTTCCAACAACACAGTCCGATCACACATTTTCCGTCAGAAAATCCTACCGTGTGTACAGGGCATTAGTTTTAAATAGAATAGTGAAGGATTTGAACCTGTCGGATCTGTATTCCTTTCTGTCACAAGCATGGAAACGTCCCCACACTTCCTGTCCTTGGGGTGAGCTTTTTACCAGTTGGCGGGATTACCCAATGGAAACAAGAAAATAAAAACCTAACGGAGGCTTAACCACTAGGCATCCGCTCTATAGCCGAAAGAAGGCTGCAGAGCGGACGCCAATTGCCATTAGGCCGTCCCTGGACGTCCTCCTGTTTACTTCCGCAATGCGCGCTCCCGCAAGCGCGCATCGGGGAAGTTCTGTGCTGGCCGTGTGTCCCCTGGACACAGCCAGTCACAGACCGCTGTAAACGGCCAATCACAGCGGCCATTTACAGCGCGATCGGTGTGCCCAATGAGAGATGATTTCATATGTAAATATATGAGATTATCTCTCATTGCCGGCTCTCCCTCCCCACACAGACAGCGTGTGAGGAGGGAGAGATTAGCGGCTGCAGCAGCCATAAGTAATCTGTCCCCAGTGTGCCATCTGTCCCCAGTGTGCTAATAAATCTGTCCCCAGTGTGCCATGTTTGCCACCTGTCAGTGCCACCTGTCAGTGCCATCTGTCCCCAGTTCCATTTGCCCCAGTGCCACCTGTCAGTGCCATTTGCCCCAATGCCACCTGTCAGTGCCATCTGTCATCAGTGCCATGTATAATGCCATCTGTCATCAGTGCCACGTGCCATATCACTGTCACGTGTCATCAGTGCCATATCACTGTCACGTGTCATCAGTACCATGTATTAGTGCCATCTGTCAGTGCCACAAATTAGTGCCACGTGTCATCAGTGCCACATATTAGTGCCATCTCTCATCAGTGTCACGTGTCATCAGTGCCACGTATTAGTGGCATCTTTCATCAGTGCCACATCAGTGTCATGTGTCATTAGTGCCACGTATCAGTGCCACATCAGTGTCACTGTCCTGGTGCTCCAGGGCCTTCAAAAGTGTAATAGTCAACAAGTTAGATGTGTAATTTATGCTCCTAGAACATGTGATGGTGCTCCCTGCATGTTGGGCCTCTCTAAGTCGCCAGGCTGTGGAAAGTCCCACATATGTGGTATCATAATACTCAGGAGGAGTAGCAGAATTTATTTTGGGGCGTCATCTGTGGTATACACATGCCATGTGAGAGAAATTACCTATTACAATAACAATTTTGTGAAAAATAAAAAAATAAAAATTTTCATTTTGCAAAGAATTGTGGGAAAAAAATGACAACACCAAAAAGCTCACCATGCCTCTTACGAAATACCTTGGAATGTCTACTTTCAAAAAAGAGGTCATTTGGGGGGTATTTGTACTGTCCTGGCTTGTTCAGGTCGCAAGAAATTAGATAGGCCACCAGTACATCAGATGTGCTCAATTTTGTATGATTTGCACCACAGCTTGTGGACTCTCTAACTTTCACAAAGACCAAATAATATCCACTAATTTGGGTTATTTTTACCAAAGATATGTAGCAGTATAAATTGTGGCCAAAATTCATGAAAAATAATTAGCAAAATTTTATCACAGAAACAAACAAAAATGCGTTTTATTTTTATTTTTTTCGGTCAAAAAGGAAGCTCTATTTGTGGGAAAACGAGGACAAAAATTTAATTTGGGTACAGTGTTACATGACTGACTAATTGTCATTCAAAGTGTGAGATCACCGAAAGCTGAAAATTGGTCTGGTCACAAGGGGTGTTTAAGTGCCCAGTTGTCAAGTGGTTAAACCCTTCCCCACTTTATCCAAGCTAAAAATAAAAAAAATTGGCAACCAAAAACTAGAGACTAAGGCCACGTACACGCGGTCGGATTTTCCAACGGAAAATGTTTGATTGGGAGCTTTTTGTCAGAAATTCTGACTGTGTGTAGGCTCCATCGGAATTTCCGACACACGAAATTTGAGATCTGGATCTCAAATTTTCCGACAACAAAATCCGTTGTCGGAAATTCCGATTGTGTGTACCCAATTCCGAAGCACAAGTTCTATGCATGCTCTGAATCAGCAGAAGAGCCGCACTGGCTATTTAACTTCAATTTTCTCGTCTCGACATACGTCACCGCGTTCTTGATGTTCGGAATTTACAACAACATTGTGTGACCGTGTGTATGCAGACAAGTTTGAGCCAACATCCGTCAGAAAAAATCCCATGGATTTTGCTGTCAGAATGTCCAATCGTGTGTACGCAGCAAAAAAGGCTTCCAGAATTTGTGTGACATTCGAAAATAACTTGTTACTTATGCTAACTTCTTTTCTGGTTCGGACTTATTCAGCTATGATACAGTGAAAAAAAAATGTAATCTGGTTTTTAATGTTTATTCAATTTGAATAGTTCTGTGTCATGCCAATTTTTAAAAAATATTACTTTGTTATTTTTTTTTTTTTACTAAGACCAAATAGATCAATCCATTTATTTGCCAATTTATATGATGAAGTTTGCTTTCTATATTGTAATCTGGACCCTTACGATAAAAATTACTACAAAGGTAAATTTAGTAATGGCAATTTACAAGCAAATAGGTAAATACAGGCTTTCTATTCTTTGCGTGATATGGGGGATAATTGTGGCTCAGTGGTAGTAGCATTTTGTAGTCGGTGACGCTCCAAACTGTGGTTTTAGGGCTTGCCAGCCCACTTTTTTTCAAAACAATCAACATCAAGCAGTTGTCAGTGCAGGGGAAATTCACCAAATAAAAAGTAATAAATGCCAAGTTGCTTGTCTCTCTCTCTCTCTCTCTCTCTCTCTCTCTCTCTCTCTCTCTCTCTCTCTCTCTCTCCAGCAATATCACTGCTCTTGTAACTGGTATCTCAGAATAGAAAGTGATTATTGCGCTTACCCAAAAAAATGTATAAAGAAGGAAAAAGTAAGCAGCTAAACAAGAATGTGACAAAAAAATCTGAAAATGGTGAAGGTGAATTCGTGGCACTAAAAAAAAGTGAATTATGTAAAAATCACTAATATACACCTTAAAAGAAAAAGTGATAAAGTTAATTATGTAAAAATCACTAAGTAATATACACCTTAAAGGGAAAAGTGATAAAAACCATTGAAATAAATTGTGCTAAAAGTCCCCAAATGAAACCAATATAATGAAAATGTCCATCATAAAAATTAAGGGGTATCCCGATAACTATGTCCTAAAGTTGTGTAGACCATCACATGGAAATTTCTTTCAGGCAACTGGTATGACTTGTACATGCTTACCGGAGCTGGTGGACCTGACTGTCAGGGACAATGAATCAATCAAGCACAGATAGTTCGAATCGGCAAGTAGACCGGACTGTCACCGAAATCTTGGAGACTTGTAGGTACGCCCCGCTGCTCTCCCAATGATGTTAAGCACAGAGAAGACCAATGGTCTTCTGTGGATGAAAGTTTTTTGGGTTCTTCTATCAGATTGGTGTTACCCCTGCAAGGGGACTCTATACCAGCATTTATCCATTTCCATCGGATTTCTCTCTGACATCTTCGGCTGTTCGATCCATCTATATGGCCTGATATCAAAATATGATCGTTTGCAACCCATCTATCAGTCTTCCTTGTGGTTAACATCATTGGGAGAGCAGCGGGACGCACCTACAAGTCTCCAGGATTTCGGTGACAGTCCAGTCTACTTGCCGATTGGAATTTTCCATGCTTGATTGATCCGTTGTCACTGACAGCCGGGTCCACCAACTCCGGTAAGCGTGTATAAGTCATACCAGTTTTCTGAAAGAAATTTCCATGTGATGGTCTACACAACTTTAGGACATTGTTATCCTTCATTTTTATGATGGATATTTTCATTATATGTGTTTCATTTGGGGACTTTTAGCACAATTTATTTCAATGGTTTTTATCACTTTTCCCTTTTAAGGTGTATATTACTTAGTGATTTTTACATAATTCACTTTTTTTAGCACCACACATTCACCTTCATCGCTGGTATCTCAGACTGTCTCACCTAGCATCTGCTTGCTCTCTGGGCTTTCCTGGCTCCCTCGGCCTGTAGCCACAGTTCCCAGCTAAATAGGCCCACTCATGACTTCTCAGTAGGGGTTCTCCTGACTCCCCAGACTCTCTCTCTCCCCTGAGACTTATGGATTCCTTCATTCCCCTAGACTCACCCAGCTGTCCAAGCTTCCTCAGTCTCCCAGTTTCTCTCTCTCTGTCTCCCAGGCTCTCTCAGCTATCCCAATACTCCCAGCCCGATGGACATGGAATCTCTCCAACATGTATGGCACCTGTCTTCAGACGGGAGCACACCTAACTCCTGGCTGGAGCTCTAAGCTATCCCTATGCCTTGTTTATAACGATTGTGTACACCTGTACATTCACATAACCTGTAGGTCTCAAGACCTGGACACCTGATTGAAGGGCTTCCTCTCTCCTAAGACACTTTGAAGCCTTCAAACTCCAGACCCTGATCCAGGACTACAAAACCTGGAGAAAGCCTATAATCAATACTTGGCCGTCCCACGGTCTGCATACATGCGAACCCTGTGTCGCACAAACTTCATTGTGAATGTAGCCTAAGTTTTTAAGAATTGTGTTGCAATTTTTAAACCTGAGGGCTCAAAAAATCTTCAGATTCCTGAATCTCATGTAAAGAAATGGCTATAAAAGTGGTTTGGACTCTCAAAAGACAGGTAGTAATCTATGTCAGATGTAGCTTCCTTCCACTGTGCTGCTTCAAACTTGAATCCACATTGGCAAATGGCAAGGACTCACAGCTTTGCAGTCTGGGGTCAAAAGGACTTGGATCTAATCGGATCAGTTAGGAGACTCTGAGTCAGAGTCTCCTAATTGATCAGATTGGATCCAAGTCTTTTTTTTTTTTTTTTTTTTTTTTTTTTATACACATGAACTGATGTGGTTTTACTGCATTTGGCCATATCACACTGTCTCAAAACGTGATGGTACACAGGTTGAAAAACAAAACCAAAACAGAAGAAGAACTCTCTTTTGCCATACAGACAGTGTCTATCCAGCTGGATCCAAGTCTTTTTGACCCCAGACTGCAAAGCTATGTGGGTCCTTGCCATTTGCCAATGTGGATTCAAGTTTGAAGCAGAACAGTGGAAGGAATCTACATCTGATATAGATTACTACCCGTCGTTTGAGAGTCCAACAGAGATTGCCAAGGACCAGTGAGGATTATTCCTGAAGGGAGAGTTACGCTGTGCGCAAGATGTGTTTTGACCCCTTGTAGGGTCTTTCAAGGAGGTGAGTGAGCATTGCATGTGGTGGCAGAAGCACTATGGATATGGAGGACGTTTGAAGCAAGAAAAAAATATCACATCTTCCTGCATGCCAGTGGAAGAAATATCACTTATAAATAATTATTATTGCACTTTTTTTTAGAGCACTTGTACACAATTTTCTGATTTTCATTTTATATTATTTTGTTTTATTATTTATGCAGCATATATTTATTTAAGAATTGTTAACGAATGCATTACAATTGAATTACACCCATTAGATTTTAGACAACTAAAATGAGTTTTACTGGATTTTAGTGGACTAAAATGTACTGGAGATTTAGTCGACTAAAACTAAAACAATTGCAGAAGACTAAAATGGGACTAAAACTGAAATGCCATTTTAGTCCTAAGACTAAAACTAAATCGAAATTTGCTGCCACAATTAACACTGATGCTTAGTTTGGTGTTTATTGCTAGAGAGGTTTTTTTTTTCACTGGGGACGTTTGCATATGATCAGCACAGTGCCAATCAGCATTGTCCAGACAGAGGGTCAGGGGTCCTGCAGCCTCATAGGACAGTCTGGGGAGAATGAAAACTCCTCCTACAAGCTTTAACCAGAGCTCAGCTGGACACTGATAGAAGTCACATAACTGCTGATGAGAAAAGGTATTTAACTGTTTATATTGACTAAAGTAAATGCATTTCCATGTTGTGTGCTGTGGGAGACCAGATATAGTGAACGCAGATTCCTAGGTTTAGTAACACTTTAAAGCTGTCCGCTTACATCATAAAAGTTTGTAAAAATTTCCAACAGTATATTTGATAACCTATATATCTTGTGTAAATATAATCAGTACTTATGAAATATAGAACAGTTGTTTGTTGTGAGCTCAAATTTGGCAAGAAAGGACTAAAATTATATAAAATACCATCTGTGTGTGTGCCGCCCCCCGCTGTAATCATCTGGTGTGGCAAGGGTTTATAGAGCTGAGAGAGCTGTGATGGGCACTTGACACTCGGCACTCATCGGAGTACCTGCCTTTGCCCACCCTTTCCGCCCAGCCCTTCCATCCATAGAAGTCATGCTATAGCCTCTATGAATGAAAAGGTTCGCTCCTTCATTCATAAATTGTGTTTCATTCATTCATGCTGTTTTACAACTAGTGGGCAATGCAGGGATCCTCCATTCAGTTGAACGAGTTGCGTTCAGCTGATTGTGGTGACAAAGCCACGCCTCAACTGCATTATTTTACTGTCCCGTAAGGCTTTTTTTTTTTTTTTTTAATTTTAGAATTTTTATTATGTTTCCAAGGTAACAGTAAGCAAATACAGAATTACAGAAAAAGAAAAACAAAACAAATATAGTGAACCATACAGTGTCTCGTTAGCCATCCGTACAACCTCGCATATAGATATCTGTAAACAGCAGTTGTAGTAGTTAAGAAAAGCCCGTTGCAGACACTAAGTTGCCAGAGAGAAAACCATAGCGTGTAGAATCACGCCTATATTCAAGCTTGTTCAAAGTGGCCTTGCGCCCCCTGGTCACCCTTAACCGTTGTGTCTCTAACGGCCTGATCACGTAAAATTACCAATGATGCCTATAAGATAGCGGGAACCAAAAAAAAAAAAAAAAGAGGGGGGGGGGAGGGTGGGTGAGGGGTGTAGGAGAGGAACCAGCTAGGGCTTAAAGAGGAAGAATATAGAGGTAGAAAAGAGGAGAAAACGCTCGGATAAGCCTTCGAACGGATCGGGGGTGGGTTGACCACCAGCTACCCTCTCCGTCCCGGTGTAGCCAACAACAAGGGAAGGCGCCACTATGCTCCAGGGCTGAGGCTATGTCCAGATAGACAATACTGTAAGCACTACCCACATGGGAGATGCCAGTTGGGAAGATTCCCACTTGTAGGGTATCACTGTCTCCTAAGATTGCATCAACGCAAGATATCTCTGGGAAAGTTTAAAAGTCCGCCACACTCCCCAGATTGCGGAAAAGCGATCAATCTTGTCCTGCGCTATATGAATCAGCTCCTCCATCGCTTCTATACGATTAATGCGAAGAAACCAGCTTTTAATCGAGGGGGGGGACACAGATCTCTAAAGCACCGGAATACAAAGCCTAGCAGCATTGATCATGTGTATCGCCAAGGACTTACAATATTTCTTCTGGGGAATGTTCGATAGGTGTAATAAATATTGTGCAGGGGTGAACTCCAAGGCCAAGGGTGAAACCTCCGAAATTACCTTATGCACCTCTCTCCAGTAGGGTTGAATCAGGGGGCAACCCCACCATATGTGAAGAAGGGTACCTATCTCCCTTTCGCATCGCCAGCAGTGGTCAGGGACCGTCGGGAAGATCTTATGGAGCAGGTCTGGAGTTTTGTACCATCTCATCTTCAATTTGTAACCATTTTCCTGCGTGTGTACATTTTGGGACCCCTTATGAATATATAGATGTATACGGTCCCACTCTTTATCCGTTATCTCCTGGTCCAGCACAGACCCCCAGAAGACCCGATCTGGACTCCTGTCTGGGTGCTGGGTCTTAAACATAGAAGCATACAAAGCCGAGATCACGCGGTTCTGGGGAGTCTTGCTGGAGCACAGAGCTTCAAAAACAGTGGGTTCTGTCAGATATCCCGGTCTCCTCCCTGGGTCATCCAAGAAGTGTTTCAGCTGTATGTATGGCCAATATGGGAACGTCTTGGTGGCAGATAGCTTGGCCAGGTCTTGTTGACTTAAGAATCTGCCCCTCCTAAAAAATTGTTTCGCCACCATCTCTGTAGACGGCCATTCCTGAGCCAAGAAACTGGCCGAAAGTCCTGGGGGGAAGTCAGGGTTACTCCTAATAGGAGTAATCGGACTCTCTGTATGGGAGAGTGCCATTGCTTTGCAAGCTCTGGTGAATTCTTGTAGGGTCGCCCCAACAAGAGGGTGTACAGAGAGCTGGTGCCCCGTGGGGCGCTTAGTGCTCCAAGGAAGCGCTTGCAGATCATGACCGACAACGAGCTTTTCAAGTTCTGGCCAGTCCTTGCAACGTGTATGAACCTTCCAGTCCACTACCCTGGCCATGTGTACTGCCCAATAATAACGTTTAAGGTCGGGTAGACCAATGCCTCCCTTAGCTTTGGGTAGAACCAGGGTTGCCCACCCGATGCGAGGCGATTTGGAGCCCCAGAGGAAGGATCTACAAATTCTTTTAAAAGTTGCGAAAAAGGCCGGTGGGAGACGTATGGGGATTGTTTGCATTTTATAGAGAAGTCGTGGAAGCACAGTCATTTTGAGAGCAGCCGCTCGCCCAAACCACGACAGAGTCGGGACATCCCACCTCTGCAGCTCCTGTTGAATAGTTTTAAGTTCGGGGAGAAAGTTCCTTTCGTAAAGGGAACTCAGCTTGCCAGGCAACTGTATGCCCAGGTATGTAATAGCATCCGAGTTCCATTTGAAAGGAAAGTTGGCTTGGCATTGACGGGCAAGACCATGCGGCAAGGAAACATTCAGCGCGAACGATTTAGAGTAATTAAGTTTTAGGTTGGCTATGCGTTTGAATTGCTCCAGGAGTGGCATTAGATTTGGCAGGGACGTTAATGGGGACGTAAGAAAAAGCAAGATGTCATCCGCAAAGGCCGCGACTTTGTACTCCTTATGGCGTACTGTGATACCCTTGATATCCGGGTGAAGCCTAATGCAGCGCAAGAGGGCTTCCAGGGTGAGGATGTACAGAAGGGGAGAGAGAGGGCACCCTTGTCTAGTGCCATTTCGGATGGGGAAGGCGTCCGACAGGTGGCCATTAACCTTGACCCTGGCCCTGGGGTTAGAATATAAAGCTCCAATAAAGGTACACATATTGCTGCCCAGGCCCAGGGCCCGAAGCACTGCTTGCAGGTAGTCCCAGGCCACCCTGTCGAACGCCTTCTCCGCATCCATGGCCAGAAAAAAACCCTCCTGTTGGGTGGAAGTCAAGGCTTTTTAGTATCACTTTAACTGAACAAGCTGAAGCTAATTGGTTGCTGTACACACCTTCGGGTTTGTTAATTTCCCCTGATAGTATTTTTGAGTTTCTCATCACATATGAAAAGGAAACTAGCAGCTGAACTCACAAAAGCTAGCCTCTCTTCTGTATCACGTGTTTAGTATATATGTCATTCTTTTGTTTGGTTTCTTGACTTTTGGACGTTTTTATTAGCTTCTAATTGTTTTTTTTTCTCAGACATAGTTCCTCCACTGGCCCAGTGACTCATCTAGACCTTACAATCCTTGTGGTTTATTTTAGGACACGCTTGTCTTTCAGACGTGTTCCAACAGCATCAGGTTTTTAATGCAGCCATATAACACTGGCTAAACCCAGTATGTCTAAGCTTGAGAGCTACTGGACTGATAAGCTTACTGCTCACTATCACACTGTGAAAGTCTTGGAGATTTCAGAACATAATATTCTATGGGGTTTCACTAAACTAATTTAGTAAATTTAACCTTTTTAGGATTGTTCAGAGGCCCAAAAACAGATATACCATCCAACTGGGTAAAGCCGGCCATACATTGATTGAAATTCGGCCAGTTCAGCAGGAACTGGCTGAGATTCGATCCAAGCTGATTGTACCCAGGTTGATTCTTCATTTGACTTGGGTACAGCCAGACTTTTTTTTACATTCAACTATTGCCCGCAGCAGAAAATAAATCAGATCATCTATGTGCTGCCTTTAAAGCGAAGTTCTGCTCCCCAGCAAAAAAAAAATCAGCAGCTACACATACTGTAGCTTCTAACTTTTAATATTGGGAAACTTACCTGTCTTGGAATCCAGTGATGATGGCACCCCAACCGATGTTTCCATCGGGTGCAGCCACTGCCATTCCTAGTAAGGGAAGCCATCAGTTTCACTGCCAGTTCCCTACTGCACATGCGCAAAACGCACTGTGCTTTCTGAATGGCCTGGAAGTAGGAGGGGGACTCAACTTCCAAGTAATCTTGCTGTGGCAAGATCTCTCGGAAGTGGGGACGGGTACCTGTCAAAAATAGATACCCCCTCCCCTCAAAAAGGTGCCAAATGTGGCGCCATATGGGAGGAGGAGGCAGATGAGCAGAGCTTATACTTTTGGGTGGGACTCCGCTTAAGTCCTCACTTTAGTTTTACAGTAATTGCACTGGCTACTAGTTAAAATTTAGATTCAATTTGTAATTTAAACATTTCTATAGTTTGTACATTTGAAACTTTTACAATTAAAAGCCCTGTCAAAGAGCGATTTTCGTGCTCTTGCCATTCAGATTGCAGTAGTAAATTAGCTCAAAGAGGGACACAAAGGTGACTTTTTTTGGATAATAAATGCACTAGCAGACATCACATGGAGTGTGCTCTTACACAGGACTTTTGTATAACCATTTCAACGGAAGTATAGGTTTACTTTAAAAGTGAAAGTAATAAGAGCAGTGTCATAATTTTAGAAACTCCATTAAAACTGGAATGTTAGGCCCAAAGAAAACCATATAGCCATTTTAAAACCATGTTGACATTGTTGGAATGGTATGACTTAGGGTCAGTTCACAACTGAAACGCACACAAACCTGGTCTGTGTTCCTCTGCAATTTTTCAGCCCATTTGATTGGGCTGAAACTGCAGTGGATCGCATCAAAAGTAGTGCATGCTGTTCTTTTAAAAAAAAGGCACTGTAACCAAATTGCATGGTGCTGCAGTACCACACTATCCGGTGCTGGTAAATGCACTGCGTGTGCGATCTGCATTTCAGGTGTCATGGATACCTGCAGCAGATCATACATCCAGTGTGTTTTGAATGTGGTGCCGAAAACATGAACAGAACATGGGTTTCCGACATCGCGTTCTGTTGTGAATGGGCCCTAGGTGTGTGAAAGTTTTTATGTATTTCGCCTGTATTTTTATTCATAGCAGTGTGATAACCTGTCCTTGTATCTCTTTGAACTATCTCTCTTATGTACCACTTAAAGCCTAATTCCATGCTTTAGTGAACTTTTAAAGAGGAAGTAAACCCTGATTGGTTTACTTCCTCTTTGTTTCCCTGCAAAGGTAAAGCATAATGGGCTACTATGCATCGGATAGTAGCCCATTGTGTGTCACTTACCTGACACAGGAGCCAGCAATGTCACCGATGTTCCCTCTTCCACGGAGTGTCCATCTTTTTTCCGGGTATCGTGGCTGCGGCGCTGTGATTGGCCGGAGCCACGATGACGTCACTACCGGGCATGCGCACGGGAGCCGCCACTAGCCGCATATCGCCGTTGGCAGCGGCATGCTCAGTGCGCCTGCGTGCCGCTGTCTGCGGCGCATGCGCTGTAAACAGCGGTGCCTGTCTTTTTGCAGATATCTCCTAAACCTACACGGCTAGGCTTACTCTAGGCTTACCTGTAGGTCAAAGTGGTTTGTAAGGGTTTATAACCACTTTAAATCTCATTTGTGCCAAGCTAGTCCCAACAAACTATTTCCTTCACTAACACATGCAGTGTCTGTCAGCACTGTATGAGCTGTATGTAGCCTCTCCTACTTACAGTATACAGTGTTGAGTTCCCGCCTTGCTCCAGGAACAAAATCAAGTCAGGCTGCTCAGTCATTTACAGGAAGCTTTGTATTTTCCTCTGACTGTGGTAGAAGTTGTGATGTCAACTGCCAGCTTCTCCACGTCAGTCAATCAGGGGAAGCTTTTTATTCATGCAGAAAATACAAGGCTTCCTGTGAATGGCTGAGCAGCAATCAGCCCTACTCCATTTTCTTCTGGGAGCGGGACAGGAACTCCCTGTCCCACTGCAGGAACACAGCACTGGTTACAGTATGTAGCTGAAGCTACATACTGTTCATACAGCACTGACAGCCACTGCATGTGTTATTGAAGGAAATAGTTTGTTTGGACTAACTTGGTCCAAAAAGTTTACGAAAACTTAGAGTTAGGCTATTATAAGCTTTGTGGTGTGCCGCTCCAAGCAGAGGTGCTTTTCCCCACTGGTGCTCGGGAGTAGGGGTACCGGCACAGGATATTAAGAAGCTAGTAATGTTAAAAGATCAAAGCAGAGAAACTGCCATTTGCCAGACCCGATCCTAGTGGGTACATGTGTATGTGGCAGCCTCAGCCAGCAGCTGAGGCTGCCACATACGCATGTAACCACTAGGATCAGGTCGAGTGAGCAGTGGTTTCTCTGCTTTGAGAGAGTTAAGCTACATTCCCATGGGCATCTAGATTTCAGAGTTTAGCTGCATGTATTGTATAATTATTCTGACCAGTGCTGATGGTAATGTTTACCTGCTGATCCACATCCCCTCTATTTAACCAGTTCCAGACCGCCCTATAGCAGATTTACTGCTACAGGGCGGCCCTCCAATATACCTCATTCTGCATTTCCTCCTGCAAGGGGGCGTGCGCACAGCCGGCAGGCTGCTATTGCTATTGGTAAAACACTTATACACCAGGCAGATCTCTGTTCTGACGGGTGATGGGATGAATTTTGTGAAAAAAATCCTTCTCTTCCCCTAGTAAAAGCAGCAAACACATGTCACAAAAACATTGGCTAGGCACACAGTTAACCATTTGATCGCCCTATATGTTTAACCCCTTCCAAGCCAGTGTCATTGGTACACTGACCGTGCATATTTTTAGCACTGATCACTGTATTTGTATCACTGGTTCCCGCAAAGTGTCAAAAGTTTCAGTAAGTGTCCAATTTCCGCCGCAATATCGTAGTCCTGCTATAAGTCGCTGATCAACGCTAATATTAGTATAAAAAATTCCATAAATATATACCACAGTTTGTAGAGGTTTAACGGTCACATAAAAACCAAATATATACATTTATTGAGATTTTTTTTACCAGAAACACATAGCAGTATACATATTTGTCTAAATTCATCAAGAAATTCGATTTTTTTTTTACATTTTTTTTTCTATTGGATGTGTTTTATAGCAGAAAGTAAAAAAATATATGTAGCTTTTTTTCAAAATTATTTATTTATTTTGTTTATAGCGCAAAAAAAAAAAAAAAAACGCGGTCATGATCACATACCACCAAAAGAAAGCTCTATTTGTGGAAAAACAAATGACGTAAAATGAATTTGTGTATAGCATTGCATGACTGTGCAAACGTAACACAGTACCATATTGCAAAAAATTGCCTAGTCATGAAGAGGGTACATCTTCCGGTCAAGTGGTTAAAGAATACTGTTGGGTATGGTCCCTATCCATACTGCTCACATAAAAAATCTCAACCTCATCAACATGTAGTAGCTTTCGTTGAGGTGTGATAGCAAGCAGACAATGCAATGGTCCAGCTGACTCTCTTAGGACAGGGCAGAACACAAACAAATTATTCTGGACTTTAAATGGATTAAAGCCCTGAAAACATTGGCAGCTTTGGACAGTTCAATAGAAACCGGATGACATTTGGCCAGTGTGTACTGCAGCCGGTCCAGTCTGGCTTAGGTATGTGAGTGGTTTCTGATGTTAAAGTCAGGATTTCTCCAGGGCCAAACCGACTGAGTGACGTCAGCTGACACCAGACATTAGCTTACTGTTGGCTGAATTTGGGTTATAGGAGTGCAGAACTAAGAGCCCTTTCACGCAGCGCCGCTTAGGGCATTAGCTGTAAAGCAGCGCTATTTTTAGTGCTGTTTACCGTAGTTTCAGCTGCGCTAGTTGGCCGCTAGCGGGGCAGTTTAAACCCCCGCTAGCAGCCGAAAAGTGATTGAATCCACCCGCAAAACACCGCCGGGGTGGCGTTTTGCCAGTGGTATCACAGCGCTGCCCCATTGATTTAAATGGGGAGGAGCGGTGAGTTCACCGCTCCAAAGAAGCTGCTGGCATGACTTTTTCTGATGCCCTGCCAGCACACCGCTCCCTTGTAAAAGCCCTCGGGCTTTCACACTGGAGTGAATGGAGGCGCTTTTTTCAGGTGCTTTTTAGCGCTGTAGCTCCTGAAAACCGCTGGCACTGTGAAAGTGGTCTAAGCGCACTTGTGTGACCGACAGGAGAAGTAGGGCCAAAAGATCTTTGGCCCTACTTCCCTTTTCTGTTTTTTCGTTCAGTCGTCAGACTAAGGCCGCGTACACACGGGCGGATTATCTGGCCAACTAAGTTCGTCAGACAATCCGACAGACAGTCTGTTCAAAATTTGCATGAACGGACTTGACCACACACGATAAGCAGACAGTCCGCTGAAAGCGTGCGCGATGACGTGTACAGCACGTATGACGGGACTAGAAAAACGACGTCCTATACACTGCAATGCAACCTTCGGCCGTGTAAATCCTTTCTGAGCATGCGCCATACTTAGTCCGTCCAACTTGCCTACACACGAGCGGACTGTCCGCTGAAACCAAGTTTGGACGGACAAAACCAAGTTTGAACGGACAAAATTTCGGAAATTCCGTAAGACTTTGTTCGTCAGACAGTCCGCTGAAAAAGTCCGCTGAAGCCCACACACGAGCGGATTGTCCGCTGAAACACGGTTCAGCGGACTAAGTTGGACAGACAATCCGCCCGTGTGTACGCGGCCTTAATGAAAAAACTGATACACCCATCCACACACATTCGAGGTAAATGCGGAACATCCTCCCCGCCATGGTGTATTCTGACAGCTGGACTCCTCTGCTGTCAGAATACACTGATCAGCACTGCAGTCGCTGTTTGAGCAGCTTTTATCCAACAAGGCAGTAAACAGATGTCGATTGGTAGATCTAATTCTGTTTGACTGCAGTGGCCACACATGGATCAAAATTCCTGCTGAATCCACCAAATTTCAATCCATCTTTAGATGGACTTTACTAACAAATTCAAGCTGAACTCCATTGAATACTCTAATAATTTACAGTAACATTCTTTTCCTTACATAAAAGCTGACCATTGTAGGCATGCCTGTCAGTGTTAAAAGGTTTGTCTCAACCCTAACTGCCAATTTTGCTGTACAGCTTGTTCTGTTAAAGAAAGATAAAAAATATACTTATGCTGCGTACACACAATCGGATTATCCGGTGGACCAGAGTCCGCCGGACAATCCGCCCTTGTGTGGGCTCCGGCGGAATTTTTGTTCCCAAAAGTCCGGCGGACTTAGAATTTTTGACTCAGCAGTTCTGCGAACAATTCGCCCCTCTGTGTGCTAGTCCACAGGACTTTTGAAATGAATGGACTTGCCCACACACGGAGAAAAGTCTGTTCATTTTCAACGTGACTCCAGGTAGATGGGACTAGTGCAGGAAGTCAATGTTGCCGCCTCCATCGGCGTGATTGACACCTTGCGAGCCCCATCACCTGATATGGATTCAAAGGGGAAGCCCTACGCTGAAAAAACTGCGTGGGGGTCCCCCCGAAGTCCATAGACCCTTATCCGAGCACGCAGCCCCGCCGGTCAGGAAAGGGGGTGGGGACGAGCGAGCACCCCTCCTGAGCCGTACCAGGCCGCGTGCCCTCAACATGGGGGGTGCTTTGGGGGAGGGGGGCCCTGCAGACCCCCACCCCAAAGCACCTTGTCCTCATGTTGATGAGGACAAGGACCTCTTCCCAACACCCCTGGCCGTTGGTTGTCAGGGTCTGCGGGCAGGGGGCTTATCAGAATCCGGGAGCCCCCTTTAATAAAGGGGCCCCCAGATTCCGGCCCCCTACCCATTCACCTGGGGAAAAAGGTATAAATAAAAAACACACAACACAGGTTTTTAATATACTTTATTAGACAGCTCCGGAGGTCTTCGTCACCGCTGTCCAGGGGTCTTCTTCCGACTTCGGGGTCTTCTTCCGACTTCTGGGTCTTCTTCCGACTTCTGGGTCTTCTTCCGACTTCGGGGTCTTGTCCCGCTCTTCGGGGGTCTTGTCCCGCTCTTCGGTTCTTCTTGCCGGGCCTCTGCTTTCTTCTTCCAGCTCTTTTACTAGAGTTGGCCCGGTCTTCTGTCACTGTTGCCATCATTGCCTTCTGCTTCTTCTTCCTTCCTTCTTTCGATATTGACAAAACGCTCTCTCCGGCTGTAATGCTGGGGACGCGTTGTGCGACGACTTATATAGGAACAAGGGGCGGGGTCACCGGGTGATGTCACATGATGACCCTGCCCCTTATGATGTCACAGTCCCGGAGGATGCTGGGACTGTGACATAAGGAGCGGGGTCACCATGTGACACCCCCTTGTCCCTATATAAGTCGCTGCACAACGCGTCCCCAGCATTACGGCCGGAGAGAGCGTCATGTCAACATCGGAAGAAAGAGAAAAGAAGCAGAAGGCGGCAACAGAAGACCGGGCCAACGCTAGTAAAAGCGCTGGAAGAAGAAAGCGGAGGCTCGGCAAGAAGAACTGAAGAGCGGGACAAGACCCCGAAGACAGCTAGCAAAAGAGCAGAAGATAGCAGAGGAATCTGGTGAGAAGACCCCCAAAGACGGAAGAAGAGAAGACCCCCGGAGCTGTCTAATAAAGTATTTTAAAAACCTGTGTTGTGTGTTTTTTATGTATACTTTTTTCCCCAGGTGAATGGGTAGGGGTACCATGTACCCCATACTCATTCACATAGGGTAGGGGGCCGGAATCTGGGGGCCCCCTTATTAAAGGGGGCTCCCGGATGCTGATAAGTCTGCCGGATAGTCCGATCGTGTGTACGTGGCATTACTGGCAGGATTGCCAGATGAAATAAAGGAAAAACACCTTAAAAAAGAAAACTAATGAATCCACCACATCTAGGAATTGGTGCACTGCAAATGAATACATTTTAAATACATTTTTACATATCTGACGGAGGCTCTTTACCATGTGATCAGCTGTGTCCAAACACAGTTGATCAGAATGTAAACAGGAAAAGCTGTGTATTAGCTTTTCCTCTATCACATTTGACAGACGCAAGGAGTTTTGATCGGCTGCTCTCCTGACAAAGGGGGTCTACACTAATTTATTATCAGTGCAGCCCCCCCCCCCCAGAATGCCCACCCATGACCATCAGGGATGCCAATCCATGCCCAGCAGTGATGCCTGCCAGTGCCCTCTCATCTGTGATGCCATCTATCAGTGCCACCCATAAATACCCATTAGTCCAGCCTTTCAGTGCCACCTATGAGTGCCCATCAGAATTGCATATATTAGTTACAAAATTTTATAACAGAAACAAAGAAACTTTTTGGCTTTTTTTTATTTGTTTAGCAAAAAATAAAAACCCCAGTGGTGATCAAATGCCACCAAAAGAAAGCTCTATTTGTGGGAACAAAATTATAAATATTTTGGGTACAGTGTTGCATGGCCGTGCAACTGTCATTTAAATAGCGACAGCGCTGAAAACTGAAAATTGGCCTGGGCAGGAATTGGGGAAAGGGCCTTGTATTGAAGTGGTTAAAGAGCTACAGCGGTGCAGTTGGCAAGTTAAGATGCTTTTCAAAACACTCTCTATTAAGTACAGGCTTAGCATCTTGAAATGGCCAGTATAGCTGTGTAGGGTGTTATTACTGCAACAATGTATATCATGCTTTGCCAGTTTCACTACATTCTTCACTAAGGTTATCAGAGTTGAGATATGATGAGCAATTTATTGCATTCCACCTAACATTGTCGCATTGTAAATCTGATTCAAATGTTAATAGACCTGGTGATAGTTATTCCCCATTTAAAGTGGTTGTAAACCCTTTTGTCTTACTTTTACCTATAGGTAAGCCTAGAATAAGGCTTACCTATAGGTAGTGGAAATATCTTCTAAACGTGCGCGGTTTAGGAGATATTTAATTTGCAGTGTGCCGATGTCATCATCGGTGCATGCGCTGTGAAGAAACGGACTGCCGTGGCGTTTCTTCCCCCCCCAGCGTGTGCCGTGACTGATGGCTCCCTCGTGCAAGTCACAGAGCCGGAGTCTGTGGCCCCGGAAGGAAGAGGGACGAAGATGGACACGGCCTGGACAGGGGACATTGCGGTCTTCATTTGCAGGTAAGTGTCATATAGTGAGCTAGTATTCAATGCATACTAGCCCATTATGCTTTTAATTTGCAAGCCTTGCGGGAGGCATAAGAAGAAGTAAATCCCATCGGGGTTTACTTCCTCTTTAATTGGACTTGTTTTTTAATGTGAACATTCAACATTCTAGAACAGTCAAATGTGACTAACTAGTATTAACGGTACCGTGAACTTGATCAAATAAAGCTTTCTCGGAGATTACTGGGAAAGAGTGTGTTAGAGGGTGAGAAACCACTCAATAAAAATAAGAATTAGTTGGGAATTTTTGTTTTTTTTTACAGGTATTTCTATAGCCCGGGGAATTTACACAGCACTGTACATTCAAATCAAGAACGTACAAGGACCCAACATTACATGCATGCATAGATAACACGGCCAATTTAGACAGGGGCCAATTAACCTTTAGCGTGTCTTTGGAGTTTAAGAGGAAGTCAAAGTACCCAGAAGAATCCCACACAAATACAGGGAGAACATGCAAATTCCATGCAGGTAGTAAAATGGTTGGGATGCAAACTGAGGACCCTAGTGTTGAAAGGCCACTTGACCATATTCGGTCAAAGAGATCTTGAGCATCCCCGCACCTTCATGTACAGGTACCTCTGGGAGAGCCTGGCTGCAGTTGATTGGGTGGTCATAGGCAGGAGTGACGGCTTCCTTCTAGGTTAGGTTTGAAGCCAAGTTTGGACTAAACCCAAACTCATCTTTACTAACCACTAAGCCACTATGATAAAGTATCAGAGGCAGATTTTGTTTTTGATGGTTTCTTTGTGGAAAAAAATTGGAGAGGAAGGAAAAAAATTGGAGATGATCATACTCCAGCAAATCTGTCTTTTCAAGCAGATTGATGTCCTAACTCAACTGTGACTGTGACCAAGCTGTATCTTGCAGAAGGTCCTCCTACAAAGAAACAGTTTCAGAGCTGCTTAACATCTGCCAAGATTATCCCACCTTTTTTATGGCCTAGCAAGTTATTGCATCCTGTTGTAGCTTGCTTAGCACCACCACTGCCTCTCCGTGCTGTTTCTAGAGGCACCTCCCAAATACATACTGTATCTGACTAAAGTGAGTATACCTCACATTTTTTATTATCTTTTTATGTGACAACACTGAAGAAATTACACTTTGCTACAGTATAAAGTACTAAGTGTACAGCTTGTATAACCGTGTAAATTTTCTGTCCCCTCAAAACACTCAGCAATTAATGTCTAACCCACTGGCAACAAAAGGGAGGACACCACTAAGTGAAAATGTCCAAATTGGGCCCAAAGTGTCAAAATGTTGTGTGGCCACCATTATTTTCCAGCACTGCCTTAATAACCCTCTTGGGTATGGAGTTCACCAGAGCTTCACAGGTTGCTACTGGAGTCCTCTTCCATTCCTCCATGACGACATCACGAAGCTGGTGGGTGTTAGAGACCTTTGCCATCCCCCACCTTCTGTTTGAGGATGCCCCATATATATTAAATAGGGTTTAGGTCTGGAGACATGCTTGGCCAGTTCATCACCTTTACCCTCAGCTTCTTTAGCAAGGCAGTGGTTGTCTTGGAGGTGTCTTTGGGGCCGTTATCATGTTGGAATACGGCCCTGCGACCCAGTTTCCGAAGAGAGGGGATCATGCTCGGCTTCTGTACGTCGCAGTACATGTTGACATTCATGGTTTAGTCAATGAAATGTAGCTCCCCAGTGCGGGCAGCACTCATGCAGCCCCATACCATGACACTTCTACCACCATGCTTGACTGTAGACACACTTGTCTTTGTACTCCTCACCTGGTTGCTTCCACACATGCTTGACACCATGTGAACCAAATAAGTTTATGTTGGTCTCCTCAGACCACGGGACGTGGTTCCAGTACTCCATGTCCTTGTCTTCAGCAAACTGTTAGCGGGCTTTCTTGTGCATCATCTTTCGAAGAGGCTTCTTTCTGGGATGACAGCCATGCAGACCAATTTGATGCAGTGTGGGTGTATGGTCTGAGCACTGATAGGCTGACCCCCCCCCCCCCCCATTCCTTCAACCTCTGCAGCAATGCTGGCAGCATTCATCCATCTATTTCCCAAAGACAACCTCTGGATATGACACTGAGCACGTGTACTCAACTTCTTTGGTCGACCATGGCGAGGCCTGTTCTGAGTGGAACCCATTCTGTTAAATAGCTGTATGATCTTGGCCACTCTGCTGCAGCTCAGTTTCAGGGTCTTGGCAATCCTATAGCTTAGGCCATCTTTGGGTAAAGCAACAATTCTTTTTTTTCAGATCCTCAGAGAGTTCTTTACCATGAGGTGCCATGTTGAATTTCCAGTGACCAGTATGAGAGAGTAAGGGCGTTCACACCAAATTTAACACACCAGCTCTCAATTCACACCTGAGACCCTGTAACACTAACTAGTCACATAACACCGGGGAGGGAAAATGGCTAATGGGTCCAATTTGGACATTTTCACTTAGGGGTGTACCCACTTTTGTTGCCAGCGGTTTAGACAATAATGGCTGTGTTGATTGTAAAGGTAAAACCGCGCTGGTCAACACTGGGTACTGGACAGACAAAAAACAACAAATCCGGGATGAGTACTATATGTGTAAATAATTATAGGTTGCTGCCCCCCACAAAAAGAACATACCCGCTAGGGGTTTCTTCCACCAATAAAAAGAATCTAACAACCGGGGTAACTGGCGCTACCTATTTAACATAAACAAATATTGACTCTCATTGATGAAACAAATGAAAAAGAGAAAATGAGAAATGCCAAGAAAAAATAGGAGTAATCTATCTCACCAATAATAATTTTCATATATGCAATCGTACCTAAATAAAGATGAAGCCTCCCTAAGGAAAGCAATAGATCCTTTATAATCCACTTATTTCAATCCAAGCCCAAAGAAAGAAACATACAAAAGGCTACTTCCAGAGGTTACATACAATCGCACAGATTCCCTACTGCGACTCCAATGTGACAGTAAGCAGTGTAATAATTTAGGACCTTATCTTGAGAACTCAGTGTAATCCTGAACAAATCATATATAAATTCTGTGAATAAACACCAGATTAATATAGAAAAACTTGTACCGAGTGCAGCTTTTCCTTAAAATCGCATTAGTGCCAAATTGTGATAAACCCACCGATCTATCGGCTGGGAAAAGAAAATTATAGAAATCTACTCCAATTACTACATGTGAAAAAAAATATATGAATATAAAAAATATATGAATATATAAAAAACAAACTCTAATAAGTATATGTATAAGTGAAACGTGCAATCACAATACAAAAAAACAAAAAATATATGAAAATACCAAATTAGGTGACACAATTCAAATTCAAAATCAAAGGGTTCCAAACATATGTACTAGCAAAACATCTATGAAAAAATATAAATAAAAATAAAAAAATGTGTTATAGTGACCCTTAGAAAAATAATAAAAATACAAAATAAAAAATGAACACACACATAAAAATAGGAAAAAATAAAAATAATAAAAATAAAAATAAAAGTCCAACTTTCCAAAAAGTCTTCAATAGTGCAAATTCAACATTAAATGTTCATAAAGTGACTTTTGTGCTTCTTGTGTGATATTCAAAGTGACTTCCGTGCTCCCCCGCAAGGTACCCCACTCACCAAAAAAAAAATTCACCCCTACAGGGGTAGTTCGCCTTTAAATCCAATCTGCCGATATCCAGCTCTTTGACCTTCTGACCTCCTTATTTATAATCGTTCATATCCAAAAGGAGATTCCATTTGTGCCCTCACAGGAAAAAAATAACAGTCTCCATAGTGTAATCCGTATAAGAACCAATTTATTTCCACAAAAAATAGTAAAAAACAGCAGTAAAAAACAATTTTCATGTAATATAAAATAAAAATAAAAAATAAAAGTAAAAAAATATATATAAATGAAAAATGTGGAAACGTAATTCACCACGAAGTCCACTTCACATAGGTTCCAGTGGTCCAAGCTCCAGTATTAGACCAGAAAAGCAGACTAAAAATTATAAAATACAGCTATGGAAAAAACGCTGATGGCTCTCTACCCTAAGAGAGACCAAACATAAAAAACACCTGTCTCCAGTGTAACGATCGCTTTAAGCAATGTACCGGGTTTTTTCTGTGTAGCTAGATAGCTCTAGTCTTTTTGAGTCCCCTTAGGAAAGAGCCCTTATAGCGCAAATTCCACTTAACTCGCGGGTACCGTTCGGTGGGAACGCAGCGTGCGCTCCAACTGCGTTCCAACCCCCGTAGGCAACCCCGAACTGACGTGGTAAGCGTAAGTTCGGGGTTGCCTACGGGCAACCCCGAAGGTCCTAAATTATTACACTGCTTACTGTCACATTGGAGTCGCAGTAGGGAATCTGTGCGATTGTATGTAACCTCTGGAAGTAGCCTTTTGTATGTTTCTTTCTTTGGGCTTGGATTGAAATAAGTGGATTATAAAGGATCTATTGCTTTCCTTAGGGAGGCTTCATCTTTATTTAGGTACGATTGCATATATGAAAATTATTATTGGTGAGATAGATTACTCCTATTTTTTCTTGGCATTTCTCATTTTCTCTTTTTCATTTGTTTCATCAATGAGAGTCAATATTTGTTTATGTTAAATAGGTATCGCCAGTTACCCCGGTTGTTAGATTCTTTTTAATAATGGCTGTGTGTTGAGTGTTTTTGAGGGGACAGCAAATTTACACTGTTATACAAGCTGTACACTCACTACTTTACATTGTAGCTAAGTGTCATTTCTTCAGTGTTGTCACAGGGAAAGATATAATAAAATATTTACAAAAATGTGAGGGGTGTACTCACTTTTGTTAGATACTGTATATATCTATATGTAAACATCCACATGCGGCACTCAAACAAGAAATATTAAGCAGTCTTTCAGTGGAAAGGGAGAGATGAGATCCCTGTGCCAACTTCAGTGTGTAATGAAACGCCTCTGACAATGTCCTATTGGATGAAACGCGATAGGTGGGCCCTGAAGATACAAGCACGCTGAGAGCCACGGCAGTTCATGAACTTTTTATTCTTATGCTCGTTTTTATTCCTTTGCAAGTACAACTTTAATAAATTACCTCATTATCCTGTACGGGGCTTCGCTATGAGCTGCTTTATCATTGTTTTAATGATGACATCATCCCCATGACTGGGAGAAAGTACATGAGGGAACTTGGCTACTGGAAGTCTTAGCTGATTTTGTTATTAGGTGATTAATGCAGGTCCTTCATACGTGCTACTACACCATTTAGCTATCAATTGAGTGGCGTTGGAGTTGCTGCCCAGATCCTGGTTACATGCCTGCTTCCATCCCCTTTTTGGTATGGAGATGGGATTGGCACTGTGGTGTGATGTGCTTTCATTACACACTGAAGCTGGTGTAGGGATTTCATCTCTCCTTTTCCACTGAAAGACTGTTTATTATTTCTAGTTTTAGCACCGCATGTAGACTTTTATTTATATTTGCAAATCAAACAAATAGCTTTTAGTCTGGATTAGATTCATAGTTTGGTAGTGTGGATACCCACATGTTTTTTTACTAAAGATATTGTTATATATATTAAGGAAAATTGTTTTCTTACTGTAATTTTCCTTTACTGGATCCTCCTCATGTCAGGCTACCATGGGTCAATCAGTGTTCAAAAATACCCACCTCACTTCTCTATCAGGCTACAAGGTCAACACGGCAAAGACGGAGGCCCTCCCCCTCCATGTTCCTCCAGAGGAACTTCTGCGTCTGCAAAATACATTCCCCTACCGATGGTGCACATCGTCCCTCAAATATCTTGGGGTTCAGCTAACGACATCCTATTCCTCCCTTTACCCGACCAATTACATCCCTTTGTTTAAGTCTATCAACAGTATGTTATCTCGGTGGACCTCCCTTCCTCTGTCCTGGATAGGCCGAATTAATGTGCTAAAAATGTCCATCATGCCAAAACTGTTATATTATTTTGAAACCTTGCCTGTACCCATCCCGATGTCACAGATTAAGTTACTTAAGCACTGGTTCTTGAAATTTATTTGGAATGGCAGGGCCCATAGAGTGGCTGGTTCGGTGGTTTTTGCCCCCAAAGATCAGGGGGGCATGGGTGCCCCGGATGTCTACAAATACTATCTGTCCTCTCATCTCCGCCCGATAGTGTCTTGGTCTTGCCTGAGACCTCTGAATCGCTGGACGGAGATCGAGATGGGTTCCCTATATCTGACCCATCCCTGCTCCTTGGCATGGTCGCCGGGAACAATGGGGGACCCCAGGCTCCTGGATCTCTGCCTGGGTCCCATGTTGTTCACACTCAGACTGTGGCGTTCCTGCTCTTCCAAATTTGCATTGTCATCACCCTGCCCCCCCCCCTCTCTAATGTGCTGTTTAATCCCTTAGTTCCTGACAGTCTTTCACATGTTCCTATGTTTCCCTGGGCTAAAGAGGGACTGTTCCAACTCCGCCACTTCGTTCACCCTGTCACGCGTAAACTTAAGCCCTTTTCGGCCCTCCAAACTGACAGTCAACTCCCGAACCACATGCGGTATTCGTACCTCCAGATAACTCACTACTTTTCTTCCCCCCTCTCTCTCCCTCACCACACCAATGCCTTTTGAGCTGCTCTGCTCCCAGGGCCCCTACCAAGCAAAGCTTATCTCTAGTATTTACTGTATACTTCAGCAGAGGTCCTCTCTCACTGCCCTATCCCACTCCTACATGGACAAATGGTCGCAGCTCCTTCATCAACAAATCACTCTCTCACAATGGTCCAGAATTTGGTCCTCCGCCTCTAAAATTTCCAGATGCGTTGCACAGAGACAGCATATAAAGTCCTACTGTTCTGGTATAGGACCCCCGAGGTTATCCATCGATATGACCCCTCTCTTTCTCCCATGTGCTGGAGGTGTGGAAATGCCAAGGGAACACATTATCATATTTTCTGGCAATGTGCTCTAATTGCTCCTTTCTGGTCCATGGTATCTCACATGCTCCAGCAGATTTTTGACACCTCCATTCCATTGGACCCTGTCCACCTTCTCCTAGGCCTTCCCTTCCCGGGGTTGGGGAAGGCAGCTAATAAATTAGCCTCCTATGTTCTGCTTGCTGCTAAAAGAGCTATTCCCTCTAATTGGTTATCTACTCAGCCCCCAACCCAGACTCAGCTGATACGAACCATCAAGGACATACGCAGAATGGAACATCTGACAGGTATGGTGGAGGATGGGACTGACCGGTTTGGCGTGATTTGGGCCCCCTGGGACGCCTCGACCTTTGGGCTCCCGCAGGTGCCCGTGGTACCCCTAGCCACCCAGTCATTAGCTATCCCCTAGTGTTCCCTATCCTTCTCGATCCCCAGTGTTTGGTATCAAGTCGGTACTTTAAGTCTTTTTTACTGGCCCAACAGCTACTCGAAGCTTACCTTATCTCTTGAGGAAATTTACAGTGGTAGGAAGCCCTCTTCTGTCAGATTTTAGTCATGTTATTGAAGCACCAGTTCAAGACCCCAACCTCTGCATTACGAAATATATGATGACTCTCAGTCTTTCTTTTTATTTTAATATTGATTTACGTACTACTTTTCTGTTTTTTTTTGTTTTTGTTTTTTTTCTTTTATGTGCTTTGTTTCGCTTTGTTTTCTTTTATTCATTTATTTTTATTTTTTGACTGCTACTGTATACCTGTAGTCACCATGAGGTTCTATCAGTCTCTCCAATACGGTATGCTCCAGACATTCCTTGTCTATTGTCAGTTCTGTATGTCTTTATATTCTGTAAAATTTCTCTCAATAAAAATTACAATTTAAAAAAAAAAAAAAATACCCACCTCACGACGTACTTTGGGTAGGAGTCCCCAGCTGACATGAGGAGGATCCAGGAAAGGAAAATTACGGTAAGTAAGAAAACTATTTTCCTTATTCCTGGACCTCCTCATGTCAGCCTACCATGAGACGTAGCAAGCAGACCTATAAAAAAAGGGAGGGCAAGAGATTAATTTAGTGAGTATATATAGAGACTTCCGCGCTCTATGGGAAAAAGTAGGAGAGGGCGAGAATAGCAAATGAAAAAAAGCAGCAATCACTAAATGAGTTGTCTCTCACTGGTAAAGGTAATTGAATAAAGATGTGATGCGCTAATAACAAAACATTCAAATAGCCACAACAAAACTAAAATTGTGCAATTATAGAGCTATATAAAGTGCAACCATGCATAAATCAATCAGAGAATATCCATATACATATATATCAATGAATTAAAAAACCATGCCAGTGATTAACTAGTGCAAAAAAATTCTAAAAAACATAAATTTTAACGTATAAAATAAGATATATGCACGTGTTCAACGTGTAAAAAATGAGACTGAAAATATATATGTGCAAAGAAAAATAGATGAATATTAAATCCAAATAACAATAGTGATTTGTGTAGAATGTCCCATACACAATCAAATCAAAAACGTGCAAATCGGTAAGCACACTCAATTAAACGTGCAATGTGCTGGGTAATAAGTCCATTCGTGGTGATCCGTGCAGGTGGTGTAAATGCTATACAATTACCTCACTGCTGTGGGTAACACAGCAAAATTAATAATGGACACAAATTCAAAACGTGCAATTCGGTAGACACACGGAATTAAGCATGCAACGTGCTGGGTGATAAATCCATCCGTGATGGTCCGTGCAGATAGTGTTAATACTATGCAATTACCTCACTGCTGTGGGTAACACAGGAAAAGATAGTAATGGGCACCAAGGTGATTGCAGGGATGGCTGTATAAACAAATTTTCTTTGGGAGACTTCTTTTGGCTTCCTCATGGATGGTAGGTAGACTCAGGGGAATGAATCAGAGAAAACCACCATAGTGTAGTTGTTTTTTAAAATATAGCAATTTATTTAAATAGTTTAAAACTACTCACAAGTGAAGCAAAAAAGATAGGCACATATGACAGACAGCAAGCAAAACCGGATACGAACGTCACTTCCGGGTGTCCTACGCGTTACGTCGTCGAGACTTCAACTGGGATATTTTACCAGGGTGCAGGAAGTGATTTATAGGTGTACTGGGCGGACCTACGCCGCCCATTTGATTGACATACCATTGCACCGCTGTACACAGCGCAGCGCTGCTGGTGGGAGTCGACCAATACACAAAAGACATGCTGAATGCCCTCCCTTCTGGGAGTGGATAACATCTATGGACAGCAGCGCAGACAAGGGGAACGAATAAAGGGAACGAATAAAGGAACGAGGGGAGGGGGCAAAACGAGTATTATCCTTATTCAGCATACTGAAGGATGACTATATATAAAGTAAAAGCAGCTACACATAGCGCCGTACTGGAATTTAGAGCGTACTGAACTCTACTATATAGAGCACTAGAGCACGCCCGGCTGCCATTTTGTTGGAGTTAGTTTCAAATTATGTAAGTGGCCATATTTCTGGTGGTCAAACAGCATCTGAGGAGACAGTTTCATGTCAGCAGTAGCTGAGAACGAAATTTTAAGAGAAGGAAATGTGAGCCACAGTAAACAAAAACTACACATAGAAGACTATTATATCCTAATAGATCAAGGAGGATGATGACTGATGAATAAGAAAATATTAAAATTATAAAAATTATAAAAAATATCCAGCTCGTATCTATAGGAAAAAAATGCAAAAAGGTGTGCATAAACAGCTATATTAGAAAAACGAATAATAGTTTATTTAATGTTTTTTCTAAAAACTATTTTAAATAGAACATGTAGTTAACTGGGCAATAATGAATGTGCATAGAGATTTATATTTTTATGGAAACACGGAGATGACGTACATATTCCAGATGACATCAAAACATAGCAATTATTTTAAAATCACATAAATGCGTATGTGTATGTGTTCTATTACACATACGCATTTATGTGATTTTAAAATAATTGCTATGTTTTGATGTCATCTGGAATATGTACGTCATCTCCGTGTTTCCATAAAAATATAAATCTCTATGCACATTCATTATTGCCCAGTTAACTACATGTTCTATTTAAAATAGTTTTTAGAAAAAACATTAAATAAACTATTATTCGTTTTTCTAATATAGCTGTTTATGCACACCTTTTTGCATTTTTTCCTATAGATACGAGCTGGATATTTTTTATAATTTTTATAATTTTAATATTTTCTTATTCATCAGTCATCATCCTCCTTGATCTATTAGGATATAATAGTCTTCTATGTGTAGTTTTTGTTTACTGTGGCTCACATTTCCTTCTCTTAAAATTTCGTTCTCAGCTACTGCTGACATGAAACTGTCTCCTCAGATGCTGTTTGACCACCAGAAATATGGCCACTTACATAATTTGAAACTAACTCCAACAAAATGGCCGCCGGGCGTGCTCTAGTGCTCTATATAGTAGAGTTCAGTACGCTCTAAATTCCAGTACGGCGCTATGTGTAGCTGCTTTTACTTTATATATAGTCATCCTTCAGTATGCTGAATAAGGATAATACTCGTTTTGCCCCCTCCCCTCGTTCCTTTATTCGTTCCCTTTATTCGTTCCCCTTGTCTGCGCTGCTGTCCATAGATGTTATCCACTCCCAGAAGGGAGGGCATTCAGCATGTCTTTTGTGTATTGGTCGACTCCCACCAGCATAGCTGCGCTGTGTACAGCGGTGCAATGGTATGTCAATCAAATGGGCGGCGTAGGTCCGCCCAGTACACCTATAAATCACTTCCTGCACCCTGGTAAAATATCCCAGTTGAAGTCTCGACGACGTAACGCGTAGGACACCCGGAAGTGACGTTCGTATCCGGTTTTGCTTGCTGTCTGTCATATGTGCCTATCTTTTTTGCTTCACTTGTGAGTAGTTTTAAACTATTTAAATAAATTGCTATATTTTAAAAAACAACTACACTGGCGGTTTTCTCTGATTCATTCCCCTGAGTCTACCTACCATCCATGAGGAAGCCAAAAGAAGTCTCCCAAAGAAAATTTGTTTATACAGCCATCCCTGCAATCACCTTGGTGCCCATTACTATCTTTTGCTGTGTTACCCACAGCAGTGAGGTAATTGCATAGTATTAACACTATCTGCACGGACCATCACGGATGGATTTATCACCCAGCACGTTGCATGCTTAATTCCGTGTGTCTACCGAATTGCACGTTTTGAATTTGTGTCCATTATTAATTTTGCTGTGTTACCCACAGCAGTGAGGTAATTGTATAGCATTTACACCACCTGCACGGATCACCACGAATGGACTTATTACCCAGCACATTGCACGTTTAATTGAGTGTGCTTACCGATTTGCACGTTTTTGATTTGATTGTGTATGGGACATTCTACACAAATCACTATTGTTATTTGGATTTAATATTCATCTATTTTTCTTTGCACATATATATTTTCAGTCTCATTTTTTACATGTTGAACACGTGCATATATCTTATTTTATACGTTAAAATTTATGTTTTTTAGAATTTTTTTGCACTAGTTAATCACTGGCATGGTTTTTTAATTCATTGATATATATGTATATGGATATTCTCTGATTGATTTATGCATGGTTGCACTTTATATAGCTCTATAATTGCACAATTTTAGTTTTGTTGTGGCTATTTGAATGTTTTGTTATTAGCGCATCACATCTTTATTCAATTACCTTTACCAGTAAGAGATTAATTTAGCCACAAATAACCCGAATGAAACTTAATGCTGTAAAATATTTTAATGGCTGACAGCTGCTGTAATAACAGTAGATCCGAAAGCCTCCAACGATGGAAGAGCCACATTCACTGTAGTGTCAGATAAAAGTATTGAGAGCACTCTAGCTTGCTGCTCTGCAAACTACCTCTGCAGAAACCTTAGCATATGCCGCCCAGGAAGCTGCCATACCTCCTGTAGAATGCGATTTGACTTCCGAGGGTGGAGGAAAACCCAGAAGTTTGTATTCCATCTGGATAGTCTTGACAATCCAAGGCGAATCAACTCTGAGGAACTGCCATGCCCTTTTTTGGACCACTGGGAAAGACAAAAAGTTGATGTTGTTTTCGGAAATCTTTAGTTTGATGCAGATAGGTTGATAAAGAGAACCAGATCCAACCTTGACCATTCATCTTCTGATCTTCCTTCCGGAAATGCTGGAAGAATTGACTCCTAATTAATACGAAATGAAGTTGCCACCGTCGGAAGAAAATTTGGTACAGGCCTGAGTACCACTCTGTCTTGAAAAATTAGGCAGTACGGCTCTTTGGCTGAGAAAGCACACAACTCGGACACCCTCCTTGCCGAAGCAATTGCGGTCAAACAAATAGTCCTACTGTCAGATTAACCCTTTCACGACTAAGCCTATTTTTGGAATTTGGTGTTTACAAGTTAAAATCCATACTTTTGCTAAAAAATTACTTGGAACCCCCAAACATTATATATATTTTTTTAGCAGAGACTCTAGAGAATAAAATGGCGATTGTTGCAATATTTTATGTCACACGTTATTTGCGCATCGGTGTTTTTAAACACAACTTTTTGGGAAAAGGGACACTTTCATGAATTTAAAAAAAACGAAACAGTAAAATTAGCCCAATTTTTTTTGCATAATGTGAAAGATAATGTTACGCCGAGTAAATAGATACCAAACATGTCACATTTATAATCGCACGCACTCGTGGAATGACGGCAAAGTACGGTACCTAAAAATCTCAATAGGCGACGCTTTAAATTTTATTTTTTTTATTTATTTTAAAATGAATAAATTGTTTTAAAAAAAAAAAAAACATTTTGATCACTTTTATTGCTGTCACAAGGAATGTAAACATCCCTTGTGACAGTAATAGGTGGTGACAGGTACTCTTTATGGAGGGATCGGGGTCTAAAAGACCCCCGATCCCTCCTTTACACTTCAATGTATTCAGATCGCCGAAAACGGCGATTCTGAATACTGTATATTTTTTAAAACCAGCGCCATTGGCAGCAGAGTAAACGGGAAGTGACGTCATGACGTCGCTTCCGTGTTTACTATTAGGAGACTGGAATGATGCCGATTACGGCGTCATTCCAGTTCCTCCCCAGCAGCTGGAGGCATCCGATTGTGAATCGGTGCTCCCGATCGAGCGGGAGCACCGGTAACAGCGACGGGAGGGGGGGACGTCCCCTCCCGCTCCTCCAGCATAACAGCCGAGCGGCTTTTAGCCACTTCGGTTGTTATGGCTGGATAGCCAATCGTCCACTGTAAAAAACGGTACCGGAAGTGATGCCTGCAGGTGCGGGCATCATCCCGGTATACCCTCCGGAAGCCGAGTACGCACATCTGCGTACGCTCGGCGGGAAGGGGTTAAACCGAGAACATGACAAAACTGGATCAAATGGAGTTGCTAACAAGGCTCTCAATACCAAAGGTAAGTTCCATTTGGGGAAAAAAGATTTAATTGGAGGTCGAATCTTAATTTCTGCCTTTTTAAAAAACAAACCACCACAGGATCCAAAGCCCACCTTCTGTTAGACATAGCCAAGAGGGCAGAGACCTGGACCTTCAAGCTATTGTAGGCCAAGCCCTTACCCTGATATGGAGCCGATATGCAGTGACTTCTCTGAACCCTTATTTGGACCTTTGCCTTTGATTCTAATGCCTTGTCAAACAATAATTTTCGTGTTAATATTTAAGGCACGTATGATGCAATTTCCAGCCTTACTTATTTATGTGTATATATAAGCCGCCTATATTCTCCGTTTAACTAGCAATCCCGGTAAATCTCATGGGCATGAGATTCCTGGGACAACTCCCGTGATGACTGTGGACTCAAAGTGAGGCTTGGCTAAATGGCAAAGTGAGGCTTGGATAGACGGCAATAATATAAATAGAGGTGACGTGGCACGCCGCCCGTGCACCTGGATGACGTAACCTATTACGAAATGTGCAGGGCGGAGCGACGCGCTGACGTCACCTCGTGGTTTTGTGTACGATCTAGGAAGGACGGGTTTGTGATGGTGTGCGTCCGGCCAGCGCAACCAACTTAAGGCCTGCTTTTCTCTGCGCTTGTGTGTATTTTATTCTTTTTAATACGATTAAATTGGTGTTTTACACTATTTGGAGCCTTTTTGTTTTCTATATATACCGATACTCACCCATGAGCTTGTATCAGTTGGGAGTTAATTGGAGGCCAGTTATTGATGGCTTACGCGGTGGAGACCAAATACACCAGTGGAGGAATGTGATGGTTGGAGAAGCTACTACACCGTTTACGGGCTGTTTTTGACCGTTTGGGGTCAGAATGTTCTGGTAAGGAGCCAATTCTCATATAGGTGGTGGTGGATTTCACACGGCTCACAATATTAGAAGATTTCTGCGGATGGAGTTTCATTTCATCCTTTCACATTTATTGTCACGCATGGTGCATATGTCTTTTGCTGGACTCTAATTTGTGGGACTCATTATTCGTTGTTGTTCACTTTTATTTATGTTTAAAAAAAATTTAAGTTTTAATTCATTTGCATTTATTTAGGGCATATTTTTATTATTGTATATTCATTTTTGATCACAATTTATCTGGCACTTGTGACACTTTAGACACTTAAGCCGTCTTTACTTTCAGTCTCTGATATAGATTGTAATTACTTGGGGTGTGTAAATTTATTTGTAATCACTTGGTGTTTGTTCATCCAACTTCTGCATTAGACATCGCCATATTATTTTTGCTTTTGCATTAAAGAGGAAGTAAACCCTGATGGGTTTACTTCCTCTTTAATTCCCTGCAAAGGTAAAGCATAATGGACTACTAAGCCTCCATCTTCTTGGTGGATCTCGCTGCTCCGGCGCTGTCATTCGTCGGAGCCGCGATGATGTCACTCCCACGCATGCGCACGGGAGCCTCCACTCGCAGCATATCGCCGTTAACTGCAAAGGGCAAACCACAATTGGGGTTTTCCCAGGAACAGGGGCATGGAAAGGCCCCGTAGAACTAAGAGAGGAGTCAGAGGGGGAGGTGCGTCCAGTCAGCAAAAAAGGTCTTGGGCACTGGAATTTTTAATTTGAGTAAACAGGAGTTATCGGATTCTGAGAAAAGGTTGTTAGATAAAGGTTTGAAGTTTTCTCCGCCTGAGCAAATTTCAAACATATATGGATGTGCACAAATATGTCCCTAGGTTGAACTTTAAGAAATATATGCTTAGTAATCCCATCAGAGAGGATAACGTGAGAAGGACTGAATTTCAACATTCCCATCTCTCAAATGCATCTCTGTTCAACCCACCCAGTTCCCTGGCACCTAACATCAAGGTATTTAGGGATGTAGTCTTATGTGACCTAGATAAGATCAGGGTCAAAAAGGTTAAAATGCAAAGAGATCTAGAAATGGGTTTGGATACCCTATGTAATAACACATCACTGGTCGTTAGACCCGCGGATAAAGGGGGGGGGTATCGCAGTTTTGCATAGGTGCGATTTTAAACAGATGCATCACATTGTGGATGATGGTGACACCAACACGGTATTGAATAGGGATCCTGTTGTCAAATATAAAAAAGATCTTGAGAGGATTGTAGATGGGGGTTTTCGGAGAGGCATTCTTGATGAAAAAGAGAAGTTGTTTTTGGTACCTACTGCTCCCCGTACACCAGTGATCTACTACTCCCTAAGCTGCATAAGAACCAGGTTTGCCCCCCCCCCCCGGGATGTCCACTAGTCAGTGGTATTGACTCGGTCATGTCACGGTTGGGCAAATACATAGACCATTACTTACAGCCTTTGGTCCAAATAGTTCCCTCCTATGTTAAGGCCCCTTTCACACTGACGTCCCGTTCAGGCCCGCCTGTCAGTTTTTCAGGCGGACCTGAACGGGTGCTCCATAGAGCTCTATGGAGTGTCGGATGTCAGCGGTGACATGTCCGCTGACATCCGACCCGCTCCGATCCGAAAAAGTGTGACGGAGGAAAAAGCTATTTTTCCATCCGTCATCGGATCGGGTGACGACGGGCACTGCGGTCCGTCGTCATCCGATCTCCCATAGGGGAGAGCGGCGCTGTGACAGGTCCGTCCCTGCGCAGTATGCAGAGACGGACCTGTCATCTCCCTGCTCAGCGGGGATCGGCGGAGTGATCCCCGCTGAGCAAACGGATATCCACAGGGCGGATCAGAACTGATCCGCCCCGTGTGAAAGGACCCTAAAGGTACGAAACAGATTATTAATATACTATCCGGTATTACAACTAAGAGAGGCCTTTGGCTTGTTACTGCAGATGTTACTTCACTGTACACCATTATCCCCCACCATTTAGGCTTGGAGGCAATCGGATCATACTTGGTGAGGGGATCAGGTCTAGCCTCAATTCAGATAGAATTCAGCATGGAACTGTGAGCCCTTGTACACACGGTCGGAGATTCCGATGGAAGGTGTCCGATCGGACAGTTTTGTCGGATATTCCGACTGTGTGTGGTCTACATCGGACTGTTTCCGTCGGATTATCCAACGGACCAAGTTTTCCAACTTGTTGGTAAAATTTTCCGACAAAATGCTCCAATCGGACATACTCCGATCATGTGTAGAGAATTCTGATCGGACAAAGTGCCACGCATGCTCAGATCAAATTCCTACACCAAAGCTATTGGTTACCAGCGTGAACGTAGTCCCGTCGTAACGAAATGACGTCATCACGTCAGATTTTCCGACAACTTTGTCCGACCGTGTGTATGCAACAGTTTCGGACAAAATCCGACGGATTTGGTTGTCGTAATCTCCGACCGTGTACAAGGGCCAAAGGAGAAGAATCGCCAGCTCCTACCACCTCTCCCTAAGATCTGGCCACTATCCACACTCTTAGAGCTGCCGCCACCGAAGTGAGTGCGGTAGATGGCCTGCAAGCTGCTCCGGCCACAGTATACATTCTCTTCAAGTCTGTATCTATCCTACGATCCATTGTGTCTTGGAAGGAAGCCAGAGGTAGCTTTATATGACGAGCCAGCCTAGGCGTAGTATCCCATAACTCACCATCCTTGGTGCGAAAAGGATATCATCTCAAGCCCCTATTGTGGACATTTAATCTCTTATTGGGCCTTGCCCATTCATTCTCAGTTCTTGAGGTTCAAAAATCAGTGGGAAAGAAGGAATAGCCTTCTTCAACTCCAGATAATATTTAAGTTGCTTCCTGGGAGGTGAGGCCTCCTCTTTCCACTTCATAGCATTCTTCACTGCTTCCATTAAGGAAGGAATTAAGGAAAAATCAAAGGCATGAGTCTCTGGTTCATGATCTGACTCTGAAGAGCCAGAGTCTTCCTCATTTGAATTGAAGCGGCCTGATGTTCCCAGCTCTGAATCTTCTGACGCTGATGAAGGCGCAGGATTATCTGATTTCATGGACACGTATCTCATTCCTTTCTTGACCTCTGCTTTAATATAAGATTTTGCTTGGCGAGCATCAGCCACATTGTCCCGGGTGGCCTCCTGTAAGCAAGAAGTGCATGCCAACTTTCCTGGTAATGCATCAGCCTCACATGCCCAACAGGCTTTCTGTCCTTGCCTTGCTGGCGAGGAGGCTCCAGAAGAGGATGAGGATCTTTGCCTATGATTATATCCCGATTTGCTCTTTCTGGAAGTTTTTCTGTGCAGCGACACCTCCTGGCTTAGATTCAAGCGACTACAGTGGGGTACAGGTGACGGCGACCTGGAGTGCCGTTCTGACGGAAGTTTATCCTACTGCAGGCCACTCATCTGATCAGATTTGTCATGCCTTGAGCGCGTTTTCCTTTTCTGAGACTGGTGTGACAATTTAACCCCTTTCTGCGGGCATTTATCCAGCATTGGGCTCTTTTCTCTGTCAAAAATAATAAAAAAATTAAACCTTTCCATGCATTTCTTCAGTGCTAGAGGCAGGCAGAGACTTAGCGAGTACTGCAACATAACAGTCTCACATGAGATGCCACAGCAGCCAGCAAGCCAATAGTCAGCTTAAATAGAGCTATTCACAAGGACTCACCTAGAGAAGGAGCAGGGGAGGCTGGAGTAGCTGATTTCTTGGGAGCAGACCAGAACCAGGGAGGGGAGCATTCAAAAGAGCCGCCCTTATGACCTGCAGCGACCGGCGATCATGGTGCAGCATCCTCCGGTTGCTAAGCAGCCAAGCCCGCTGACACACAGTAGCTCCACCCCTCGATGGCGGCGATTCGCATCACGCGACACCCAGCCCACCTGCTGCATCCTGTACACTGCAACGGCCGGGTGTGGGACCACAGTTTACAGCATGCATTCCAGAGCCCCCATTGAGAACAGAGCCATAGCCTCAGATACCCTCCAATCTATCAAAAAAAAAAAAAAGGCCTGGTATGTTCCTGTCAAGACTGTCAGGAACCAGAAAACCGAATGAGTGTCCCAACATGCAATGTGAAGATAGTTAATTAATTTTATTATAAATATATACAAAAAATATATAAACGGGACACTCCACAGTGGGAGGTAAAAAGTATGTAAACGCCTGCAACTAAATAGCATCCAGAAGTGCCGTATTGAACGTATTCTAAATGTAACAGCAGAAGGACACATATACAGACAACACTAAATACATATAACATGTAACAAAGTGTCCAGACGCCAAGGATCTGTGTGTGGATATCACTGCCGTATGTAAAATGTATCAAAAATATAGCATAATTATGCAACTAGGCAGTGGTATCCACACAATGGTCCCTGGAAGGCTTGAGCCTATTGTATGCGGTGGGAGGGGAAGTAAGAGGGAGAGGGGGAAAAAAAAGAACACGCTAAGATGTGTCAGGGGTCCTGTGACAGAGGCAAATATAGTCTCTAACTATCTCCCAAATATGCTGATAGAAACATGTCAATTGTTTTAAATTGTCCTCTAAGGGATAATGTTCATGTACAGGGCTATGCGGGGGCGGAATTAGCTGAAGACATGGGGGGATGCGTCATAGACCATTTTTAAATTTCACAATTAAACTAACAATGAGACCAAAAGAAAAGGGAGAAAAAGATGGATACATTAATAAACAAATAGAATGATGAACAGGTGAGTAAATAAATAAATAGAACATAAAGAGAGAAGGAAAGCGAGCGAGGGGAGACAGGAAACATACAATAGGCTTGAGCTTTCCAGGGACCATTGTGTGTATATCACTGCCTATTTGCATAATTATGCTACATTTTTTATACATATTACAAGTGGCATTGACATCCACACACAGATCCTTGGCGTCCGGATGCTTTGTTACATGTTATATGTATTTAGTGTTGTCTATTTATATGTGTCCTTCTGTTGTTACATCTAGATTACGTTCGACACGTCACTATTAGATGCTATTTAGTTGCAGGCGCTTACATACTTTTACGTCCCACTGTGGAGTGTCTCGTTTATATTTATCTTCACATGGCATGTTGGGACACTCATTTGGTTTTCTCCTTCCTGCCAGTCTTGACAGGAACATACCAGGCTTTTTTTTTTTTTTATAGCTATGCTATATATTTGACCAGAGTGCCCCTGCCCCCATTGGGCTAGCGATGTTTAGAAGAGATTCTAACTATATGCCCTATTTTTATGTGTTTTCTTTCGTATATAATATACCCTCCAAGCAGTCCTTTATACTGCCACATAGGGGTGAAAAGAAATATAGCAGTCATTTATACTGCCAATTTCCTAGCCCAGCACCATGGGAAACCCACTACTAAAGGACACTTACAGCCCAGCACGGGGGTCTTCTGACTCAGGAGAGGCTAAACATGAGCAGGCTATGCACAGTAAAAGAGAAGAAAAAATTTAAGGTAAGTTCCACACCTTCCTTCCTTCTTCTTTAGTTTTTATTTTTTTAAAGAGTCGTCTGGAGCGAGGATTAAAAAAAGAACACTGAGGCAGACCACCGCCCTTTTATGGGCTAGGAAAGAGGTCATCCAGGACGGGTAAAAGGGGCGGAACTGACCCATGGTAGGCTGACATAAGGAGGTCCAGGAAATATATAGCAAAGTTATGACTGCCACCCTGTACTTTTATCATTACAAATAATACATAGAAACAAGGTTTTCAAAAAATCTGTAGGGTTTACACTAGTTCAATCTCACAACTAGCTCTAAAAGTCTAAAACCTTATAGATGCCCTTTAATGATTAACTTTGTATTTTGTACAAATATTTCTCTGCCGTTATTAGCTTGCAAACATATAAAGATGCAATCTTTTCTTCTGGATGGGAGTGTAGATTGCTGATGTAACACAGACCTTTCTATAAAACTGCAAGGTAATTGTGTCTAAGATGTCATATTAGTCATGACCTGGTGCCTCTCTTACTACCACCTCATTCCCAGATGGCTCACAATTCCGCAGACTTTCTTGGTTCCTGGCTTTTCTTTTCTGCTGTGTACCCTTGTTATGTGTGTGTGTGTCATTACATTATACCGTGACAGTGGTGGTTGGAGAAATGTAAACACAGTGTTCTGTTACAGGTGCATTGTTGTAGAGGTAAATTCTTCCGCGTGAGCAGGAACCTTCGAGCAGTTGGTGAAAGCTAATGCCTGCAAGAATCATGTCTTGTGCTCGTTCCACACCCACCCTTGGCAGCTTTACTATGTCTCCATTTACTTACCTAAGTAGAGATGTGCATCGTCATCACCTCATGTCTTGCACCCCCCTTCTTATCCCCAATTTGTGATTAAAGTACATGTTATAAAAGAAAAGGTTATTCTTCCTTTGTATAGCAAATTACTTTGGGGGCTAGTATTGTTTTTATTTATAAAGAGTTGAAAATCCAGCCTGAGAAAAGGAATTGAAAAATCATTTGAAGAAATCTTCAAAAGATTTACATACATGTTAAAATTGCAAAAGGAACTATGCAACTTAGAGCATGCATAGGGGGTGACTGGCCCTTCCCTTTAAATTTTTACTCTGGGAAGTAGCAAAATTAATAAATATGGTGTCTATGAATATGTGTCTGTTTAGTATGGAGATGGGTTTAGGTAAGACTTCATAGGGGGCCCCTCAGAGTTTGTTTGACGAATAGTGCTAATTAGGTTATATACTCTGATCCAAAGTTAATGTGCCTTAGGGTAATGCCACCAAGTACAAAAACAACATGCCAAGCTGGAAACAGGTGATAAACAAGCAAGGAAAAAAGGGATCTGACAGCTCTGAATAAGCCGAAGCACGTGTAAACTAAGCAACGTGACCCAGCTGGGATGTCTGTTGAACATAGGCTGTGCTGGGGGCCGCACGGTGAAGAACTCAGGAATGGGGCTGAAAGTGAAGTTATGTGGGAGAATTTTAACTGTATTTTTTCTTCCCCGTTAAAAAAAGGAAGTGTTTTGACCATGATCATTCTTTGGCCCATTGGCCTTCTGTTATTCTGTGTTTGGTTGGTGGGTGAGACCCTGCCTACTCAACATGGATGGTTGCTATTGTTTTTAAAAGTTGTCTGTGTTATCTGGTACTAATTTACCATCCAATGCCTTTTGTGAAAGTACAATCCTACAAAAACACCTACGTTTTAGGTCATGGGTTTATAGCATTATGACATTAATACCGGAACATTTTCTTCCTTTTTATAAGGTATGTTGTTGAATTTCATGTTGTACTGTGGTCTTATCCCTTTCATTTGTATTTTATATACCTGCTGACAAAAAAAAAATTATGTAACCTGTGATGTATTGCAATTGGCACAATAAAAACTTCTTTTGATTGAAAAAAAAAAAGTACTAGAAAATTTCAAAAGCATTTCTGAATGCTTAAACTTCTGAAAAGACAAAATTTGATTAGGTTGGAGATAATTATGCAAATTGTATCACCTGGGTCTGCCTGAGGAGGGGGAAGATTGAAGTAAGAGATATATGTAAAATGCAATATTTGTTTAAAACTGAACTACAGGCAAATTACTAAACACATTAAATAGAGTTGTTTTACCAACGAAAGGATATGTATTTCTGTCCATTCAGTTCTTGGATTCATAGAGCTCTGCCACATCATACAGTTCTGTCTGGCAGACTAGGAGACCTGATTTCTCTCATCTGGTGTTCAGGAAGACTAAAGTTGGCTATACACGTATCTAAAGCACGAATCGGATGAATTTCAATCCATGTGCCTGTCTAGTCAACAGAAGCTAGTTGTCAGACCAACTTCTGTTGAACGGTCATGCTGGAGAACGAGCATTTTATCAGTGCTTGCATTCAATGTCTGCAGCACTGATCAGTGTATTCTGACATGGTGGGGAGTCCCTGCTGTCAGAATATATAAGCACAATGGGGGAAATTCCTGCATTCACATCACGCCCCTGAAAAGGGATTCACGTGCGGATCATTTTTCAGAGACATTTGACAGGTGGTGAGGAGGCAATTTGATATCTCCTTGCTGCTACTCAAGGCAGGTAGCAGAATCTGAAGTCATGATAACCAAATATAGATGCCTCTGCCCACATGATCACTTGATTCTGACTGTGTTGATGGGGGAATCTATTGATTTTCTTTCCTGCAACCCATGATTCAAACCATGTATGGGCAGGCTGAATGTACCCAAGTTGATTGATCGATTAGCTTGGGTACAATAAGCCTGTCTGATTTTACATAATATTTATTATAGCCGCTAGCAATAATAACTGTGGTCTCCCGTCAGGTTCCGTTGACATCCCTGTTTCAAACCCCCCCCCGTCAAGAGAACACAATGGGTCAGTAGAAGGAATTCCCCCATAAACACTCTCTACTCACTTCCTCAGTCAGAGCCAGGCAGAGGGGCAGAGGAAGTGAGTAGTGTAAAGCCGACCTTAGACAATTTGATAGTCTTACCATAGGTTGCCAGAAAGAAAAACACAGTCAGTGTTGATGGGAGACTCCTTAATGCAGAACCATTGTGTTCTTCCGGCTGGGGAAGCCGCCTCCACTGGAAGAACACCGTGATTATTGCTAGCGGCTATAACAGCTGTTAGCAATAATCACATGGAAATATGACAGGCTGGTTCTACCCAAATTAATTGATTAACTTGGGTACATTCAGCCTGCCCATACATGGTTCAAATCTTGACCGGTTCCTGCTGATTCAAACCATCTATGATCGGCTTAATGTCTTCTGTCCCAGGCCTTTTTTTTTACATATGTGGCAGCCATAATGTTTTTTCTGTCACAGTGAACCCCTGCTCAGCAGAGGTCTGAAAGGGGCACAGCTTAAAAGTGAGGGAAAACTCTGCCACTGTCCCTGAGTGGCACAGTACCCCCAGCCAGAACCTATGCCTACTGGAGGGTAGCAGTACTGTGAACTAGCACGTTCCGACTGAAAAAATGCACTGCTTGTAGCGAAGTGTAAGCTCACACAGAGCAGAGGAGACTCCCTGCCCCAAAGCACAGGAATCAGTGCCGGAGCAACCAATTGCCAAACACCAACATTGTCACATAGTGTGAATGGACCATGAGTTGCATGTTGCTCCATACCAAGAAGTTCCTGAAATGTTTATTCATCCCCAATGGCTGAAAGTAGTGGTGATGAATTATTGGAAGGGTGCTGTTAGTGGTGCTGACATGAAAATCAGCATGTTCCTTTGCCCTAAAAGTCAAGTTTCCATTTGTGGCTTTAAGAAGGAAAAAACCATTGTAATTGAGTGAAAAGTATAATCACACAAAGAATGAGTCAGAAAAGGAAATCAGAAATTCACAAGACCATTTACAGTTAAGAGCGTTATGTTGTATTGTGAATACCCTGACAGCTCTCTACACATGGCTGCCTTTCAATGAACAATCACACCAATAAAATGTGCACTGGAGAAAACTGGATATACTTGATATACATTATGTTTTAGTTTTCATTTTAAACATGTATTACTATGCTCTGCTTAAGTGGTGTAGTAATAGGTAAATAATGCAACGTAAACCAGTTTTGATATATACTGTGCCTAGAGGATCTTTGCTGTAGCATAAGAAATATTCCTGGAAAGTGCACTGTGAGTGGAATGTAAAATGGAATTTAAATGTTTTAATTAAAAAATGTAATTAAAATCACATTATCGTCTGAAAAGAATAAATGTTGCTTTAAAAGGCAACTGGTTCAGCTGGCCATACGTGGTTCAAATTTTGACCCATTCACAGGAATTCTGAGTCATGGATGGCCCTGCTGACACCACCTAGCTCAACAAACTTTGAAAAATTGTAGAAGTCAGATGGGGGAAAAGAGTTGGTCAAATCGCAGGAGGTGCAGGCTGCAAGACTACAATAGCGGACAGTGGAAGATACGTCCATCCACAGTGTTTAGGGGAATCTATAGATTTCTCTTGTTCAAATTATTGGTCTGAATGAGGAAATGTTTTACGTGTATGACCAGCTTTGTTTTCTAGTTGGATTTGAGTTTTGTATGCTGGTATTAAGGGAAATAGCAGTTCAACATTTCCAAACTTGCTAGAAATATATTTTCCTTGTAATTTCAAATTTTTTATTAGATGGGAAGACAGGCTTGTGGAATAATTAGTCAGTGCAAAGAGTGAAGTAGAATGGCAGTAATGCAATTAGATGTCAGGGGAAGTTAAAAAAAAATTGAGACAATTTCTGATTGGCTTTGTGGTTTGGCTTTGTGGTTGGCCACACATGAGCCCAATTCTAATACAATCTGGTGACAGTTTAACAAAGACAAGTGATGAGCAAAAGGGCAGTATCTAGTTTACAGTGCCTTGAAAAAGTATTCACACCCCTTGAAATTTTCCACATGTTGTCATGTTGCAGCCAAAAACGTAAATTTATTTTATTGGGATTTTATGTGATAGACCAACACCAAAATGGCACATAATTGTGAAGTGGAAGGAAAATGATAAATGGTTTTCAATTTTTTTAAAATAAATATATGAAAAGTGTGGCATGCATTTGTATTCTACCCCCTTTAGGCTGATATCCCTAACTAAAATATAGTGGAACCAATTGCCTTCAGAAGTCACTTAATTAGTAAATAGAGTCCACCTGTGTGTAATTTAATTTCAGTATAAATACAGCTGTCCTGTGAAGCCCTCAGAGATTTGTTAGAGAATCTTGGTGAACAACCAGCATCATGAATGCCAAGGAACACACCAGACCGGTCAGGGATAAGGTTGTGGAGAAGTTTAAAGCAGGGTTAGGTTATAAAAAAATATCCCAAGCTTTGAACATCTCACAGAGCACTGTTCAATCCATCATCCAAAAATGGAGAGTATGGCACAACTACAAACCTACCAGCACATGGTCGTCCACCTAAACTGACAGGCCAGGGAGGAGAGCATTAATCAGAGAAGTAGCCAAGAGGCCCATGATAACTCTGGAGGAGCTGCAGAGCTCAGGTGTGAGACAGCTCAGGCAAGAGAATCTGTTCACAGGACAACTATTAGTCGTGCACTCCACAAATCTTGCCTTTATAGAGGAGTCATAAGAAGAAAGCCATTGTTGAAAGAAAGCCATACGAAGTCCTGTTTGCAGTTTGCGAGATGCCATGTAGAAAACACAGCAAACATGTGAAAGAAGGTGCTCTGGTCAGATGAGACCAAAATTTAACTTTTTGGCCAAAAAGCAAAATGCTATGTGTGGTGGAAAAGTACTGCACATCACCCTGAACACACCATCCCCACTGTGAAACATGGTGGTGGCAGCATCATGTTGTGGGGATACTTGTCTTCAGCAGGGACAGGGAAGCTAGTCAGAGTTGGTGGGAAGATGGATGGATCCAAATACAGGGCAATCTTAGAAAAAAAACTATTATTAGAGTCTGCAAAAGAGTTGAGACTGGGGCGGAGGTTCACCAGGACAACGACCCTAAACATATAGCCAGAGCTACAATGGATTTGTTTAGATCAAAGCATATTCATGTGTTAGAATGGCCCAGTCAAAGTCCAGACCTAAATCCAATTGAGAATCTGTTCACAGATGCTCTCCATCCAATCTGACAGAGCTTGAGCTATTTTGCAAAGAAGAATGGGCAAAAATGTCACTCTCTAGATGTGCAAAGCTGGTAGAGACATATCCAAAAAGACTTGCAGCTATAACTGCAGCGAAAGGTGGTTCTACAAAGCATTGACTCAGGGGGGCTGAATAGAAATGTACGCCACACTTTTCACATATTTATTTCTAAAAAAAAAATTTAAAAACATTTATCATTTTCCTTCCACTTCACAAATTATGTGCCACTTTGTGCTGGTGTTGGTCTATCACATAAAATCCCAATAAAATACATTTATGTTTTTGGTTGTAACATGACAAAATATGGAAAATTTTCAGGGGTGTGAATACTTTTTCAAGGCACTGTAGATGTGTAGTGAATGACAATGTGCTTTGGTATTATTTATAATTTATATTATATAGTTAAGTATATAAATACTTTTTCAAGTCACTGTATCTGGTTGTGTAGGTTTAGGATTAGAAACCGCAAACAATTCTACCAGAAGTCACACAGTAAAAAACGTCTTAATGATTGCTCATACATATTCTTCAAAAAAGTATTAAATAGTTCACTCATAAGACGCCCTGTGTGTGTGGTTTGTGGGGTGTGTGTGGCCATTCTATAATTTACTGTGAAGACAAGAAGAACGTTGCCCCCCTCTAATTGAAATGAAAGCTGTGAAATAAAGCCAGGAGTCACTTATCGCATAGAAGACCGATGTTCCACTCATCTCTATTTCAATGACAGGAGCACACTAGCTTCGTAGGGATAAACGGTGTCCTTTATTTATTTATTTTTTTATTCTCTCATGATTTACAGAATGCAAAGAAGGCGTTCACTGTAAATTAAAGATTGCCTGGTGCTTATGACAGGTGGATGCGAGGTGCTGGACTTTTATCTGTCGAAGCGTTTATTGAGCTTGATGACTGAACCTCAGCAGTTCTACCACAAAGTGGACACCCCAAAACTGGACAATGTCCACTGAGGCCGACCAAAAAGCCCACCAGCTGGTCTTAAGGGTCCATCATCAGTTATTATTGATAAAGTTGAGACATCATGAAGATAAATGGTAGCCAACATTCAATCCCCAGGAAACTTGGCTTAAATGGAAAGGCTTGTTTCAGGACTCAGTATAATAAAGGCTCCTTTGAATGTTTTCTATGTCAAAGAAGTATTTCTGATTGAAATGTACATGTGCTTGTGAAACTCATGCAGCTTGCTATAGGAAGATTTCTTATTTTTCATACAAGCTCCGATGAAGGGGCATTGTTTGGCTCCCAAAACGTACTGGATACCTTCTTGGCTACCATCTGGCACTTTTTTTTTATTTATTTTCAAATGCAGGAGACTGGTGTCTGCATTCATCAAAAAGTTATTGATGGTAGTACAGTCATTAACAGTATCCAATACCTGGAGATTTATTATCCATGGAGCTACTAAATACAGACTTTGCTACGTTTCTTCGCTGTCCATTACTACAGAACACCTCCCTATATGTTTTGGAGGCGAGGTAGAGATGCTCTGTAGTTCTAACACACTTTATACATTGAGGTAAACCAGTATTTGATCCCCTGCTGATTTTGTATGTTTGCCCACTGACAATGAAACGATCAGGCTTTAATTTTAATGGTAGGTTTATTTTAACAGTAAGTTATTTGCATTTTAATGAGTGAAGTAAATATTTGACCCCCTATCAATCAGCAAGACTTCTGGCTCCCAGGTGTCTTCTATACAGGTAACAAACTGCGATTAGGAGCACTCTCTTAAAGGAAGTGCTCCTAATCTCCGCTTGTTACCTGTATAAAATACACCTGTCCACAGAAGTAATCAGTCAATCAGATTCCATTCTCTCAGCCATGACCAAGACCAAAGAGCTGTCCAAGGATGTCAGGGACAAGATTTTAGACCTACACAAGGCTGGAATGGGGCTACAAGACCTTCAATACAAGACCGCCAAGCAGCTTGGTGAGAGGGTGACAATAGTTGGTGTGATTATTCGCAAATGGAAGAAGCACAAAATAACTGTCAATCTGCCTCGGGCTGGGGCTCCATACAAGATCTCACCTCAGAGTTTCAATGATCATGAGAACGGGGAGGAATCAGCTCAGAGCTACACGGGAGAAGCTTGTTAATGGTCTGAGGGCAGCTGGGACCACAATCGCCAAGAAAACAATTGGTAACACACTACGCCATGAAGGAATGAAATCCTGCAGCGCCCGCAAAGTCCCCCTACTCAAGAAAGCACATGTACAGGCCCGTCTGAAGTTTGCTAATGAACATCTGAATGATTCAGAGGAGAACTGGGTGAAACTCTTGGGGTCAGATGAGACCAAAATTGAGCTCTTTGGCTTCAACTCGTCATGTTTGGAGGAGGAATGCTGCCTATGACCCCAAGAACATCATCCCCACCGTCAAACATGGAGGTAGAAACATTATGCTTTGTGGGTGTTTTTCTGGTAAGGGGACAGGACAACTTCACTGTATCAAAGGGATGATGGGTGGGGCCATCTACTGTCAAATCTTGGGTGAGAACCTCCTTTCCTCAGCCAAACAACAACAATGACCAAAAACATATTGCCAAGGCAACAAAGGAGTAGCTACAGAAGACGCACATTAAGGTCCTAGAGTGACCTAGCCAGTCTCCAGACCTTGATCTCATAGAAAATATGTGGAGGGACCTGAAGGTTCGAGTTACCAAGCATCACCCTTGAAATCTTAATGACTTGGAGATTCTCTGTAAAGAGAAGTAGGACAAAATCCCTTCTGAGATGTGTGCAAACCTAGTAGCCAACTACAAGAAATGTCTGTCATCTGTGATTGCCAACAGGGTACTAAGTCATGTTTTGCAAAGGGGTCAAATACTTATTTCACTTATTGAAATGCAAATCAATTTATAACTTTTTTTAAATGCGTTTTTCTGGATTTTTTTTTTCGCTGTTATTCTGTGTCTCCCTGTTAAAATAAACCTACCATTAAAATTAGAGACTGATCATTTCTTTGTCAGTGGCAAATGTACAAAATCAGCAGGGGATCCAATACTTTTTCTCTCACTATATCCTGCTCCTCTATGGTGTGGTATGCAATGATTAAGCTCAGTGGTGGTGAACCGTTTTAATGAGTCATGTCAGTCAAAACTGTGGTTTAAGGGTTTTCTGGTCCAGTAAAAGGAAAAGCAAACTGATGTAAAAGTTCAAAGAAAGTTGTTCACACAAGGGATTTTCAACAGCTAGCAGTAAAAAATGCTGAGCCACCTTGCACTCTTTTCAGCTGCTTTCTGGTTCACTCAGCATTATAGATTGCAGCACCCTGCTGCACAGGCCCACTTTTAGACTCTAGATAGGCATTCCCCTGACACCCTGGCCTCTCACTCTTCCTAGACTTACAAAATCCATTCAGTCCCCTGGATTTACTAGTTGCCTCAGCTCTGTCTTGCAGACTTTCTCAGCTATCCCAACTCTCCCAGTCCTGCATGTAGGCAATCTCTCTCCTGATTGGATGACCTCTTCTGGCTGAAGCACACACCTCTCTCAAAACAAGAGCCCCAAGTGTGTACACCTATGCACTCACACACCTGGAAGGTCTCACCAGGCACAAAAAAAGGAGATAAAACAAAACTAATGCAGCCACCACATCTAAGGACTTGTAGACCTGGGTTTAGGTTCCATTCATACAAGCGAGTAGGGGCATACAAAGATTTCTAGACACAAGAATTAGAAGATTCCTGTAGCAGGAATCACAGGTTTATGTGAACAATCTCTACACATAAATAACGTGCTGATAGTGGCTGCACTTGTCTGTGGCTGTCTGCATGTAATCACACATGGAGCAATTGCCTCCGGTTGGGTAGAGCTGATTGGCTCTGGATGCAGACAGTTTGCATCTAGGGGTGATCATCTATTTCAATTTCTGAATGGGACTTTAAGCCTGGTACACACTACAGGTTTTTTCCGTTCAACCCAGCACGTTGAACGAAAAAACTGTCAGCTGTGTTTGGAGCTTCTGTACTAATGATGTGACGTTGGTACAGCAATCTCCCCTGCTGAGTTGTGTCCTGACAGGGGGAAGGCCCCTCCACCAGAATACTCCAATCTGTGCTGTTAGCCATTAGCTGAGAGCGCCGATCGGAAGCCGGTCGACTGCTGGTTTTCCAGCATGACCTTTCCTGGCTGGAAGAAACTTTGGCCGGCTTCTGTCAGACAAGCGTGCTGGAAAACCAGTAGTCGACCGGCTCCCAATCGGCACACTCAGGAAGTTGAAAGCATTTGTAGGCTTCTTCTATTGTTTAATAATGATTTGTGTTCAACTCCCTCTGAAAGGAGTGGTGGAAGCCTCACAATTGAAACTCAAGTTCCTATGCGTCACAACAATATTTCGCTTCTCGTGTATTTTGGAAGCTATAGAATTAAATATAGATGTATATTGTTCCTGAATAGCACAAACCTCATTGATTAGAACAAAATGCAGACCTGTAAATATGATTATTGACAATTCTTCACAATATGTTTCAAACACATTTAGGGCAGCCAACACAAAATGTATTTTTTCATAGACGGCCAGCCCAAAAACAACCTTCAAAAAAACAGATGATTTAGACGTTTAATGGAGTCACAGCCTTAAATAATAACTAAATACAGAAAATAAAAAATGGCAAACAGACAGGCTCTTTATTGCAGAAGATATATGCTTTGCCTCTTCTGCTATAAAATAAATGTACCTGCCTGCACATATGCAGCTCCGTTTACATTTCCAGCACAGTGCCAGTGTGCCAGAATGAATGACTCCCATGCATGTACAGGAGTGATAGCATCCCACACCAGCCAATCAAGATGGCCAAAGACTGGCACCTGGAGGAAGCCGGGTAAACGTTGCCATTGGGACTTCATGGGCTATTTCTTGCCTTTAGTTCTGCTTTAAATTGAAATAAACCCGTAATGACAATATTGTTATAATCATTTTTAGTAGTTCTATATAATAAACAGTTTGGTACTAAAATTCTATGTTGAGTGGCAACCATATTTTACTAATTGAGACAAACTATTATACAGGATTTATATGGTGCAAACAGCACAGTGCTACAGGATTTATACAATGCAAACAGTTTGCACAGTGCTTTAAAATAGAAACAGTACAGCTACAATACCATTTAATACAATCGGTCTTGGGTCCCCTGCTTGTGGGAGCTTACAATCTAAAAGGGAGGCTCAAGTGCTACAAAATGTAATAATTGTGTGGAGATTAGTTTTTTGAGAGTTTGTTACAGAATTTTGGGTAGAAGTGAATAGACTTTCCTGAAGAGATGCATTTTCAGGGATTGCCTAAAGACAGACAAGGTAGGAGATAGCCGCAACATATTGGGCTAGGGAGTTCCATAAGATAGGAGAGGTTCTATAGGAGCCCAGGAGGTGAGCATGGGAGAAGGTGACAAGGGGGCTAGAAAGGAGGAGCCTTATTTTGAGATAATGTGGTGGTGTAGTTTTTGGGGCAGAGTTTTGGATAGCTTTGTGTAGTGTTAGTATTTTGAATTTTATTGGGAGAGAGGCATGGCAAACACAGAGCCATTGGTAGTGGATGAGTCTGGCAGTGGAATTCATGATAGACTGAAGGGAGGATAGTCTATGTAAAAGTAGGCCAATGAGAAAGGATTCAGTAGTCAAGGTGAAAGATAACAAGGGTGTAAATAAGTAGCTTGGTGGCGCCATTGGTTAAGAAGGGGCAAATTTTGAAAATGTTACAGCCATCATACATTTTGCATGGTATGTGTAGATTTGATCCGCTCATACATCCACATTTTACACTCTCCATGAATCTGGGGGTTTGGCAACCATAAGTACATATTAAATGTAATTTGTAAACACCCATGTGCAAAAACTCGGCTTTTGTACACCATAATACATGTCATGACCTGAGTTCTAACGCTCATTACTGTTACCCACTGTGGATGTGCATTGCAAAGCAAATTGTGCTCCAATGCGCATGTACAGAATTTTGCAACATACCGGCTTTATAATCTACCAATGTGCACATACTGTATGCATATGATTTGTTGCATTGCCCTGAGCTAAAAAAAATTGCACATGGCTTACTTTTTCCTTAGCGCACAAAAATGCATGCCTTGGACTACACTGCTTTATTGTGTGAATGGGCTCTAGGGCAGATCGGGGCTGGAGGTGCTTGATGCTGAAATTTACAAGTACATGAAGGATAGTTTCACAGGACCTGCCTCTCATTCTGCTCCAATTATTAGTGGAACTCTTATTTTAGAACCTGTTAACGGTAGTTTGCTTTTTGTTTTCATTACAATATTCCAGGTTTATGACATGAATATGTTATAATCAGCACTGTTATGTTTTAATCAGCACTGCAGCCAAAGCAGCTCAGTTAGAGACACAGAAAATTGTTTTAGATCCTACCCAATCAGAATATTTTCTGAGCTCAGAAATGGCATTAACATTGAGTCGTGACATACTATAAGTTCCCGTGTAGTTTTGCTCACATGACATTCAATGATATGAAATGCTAATTGTTTCCATCTTTCTTTCTTTTCTTATAGCAACATCTGTGATCACTGGAGATTATATGACAAAACCAAATTTCCTAGAAGCTACAATTTTGTCCTGTCACTTTTCTCCCTTATACTGGGGGTGGAAATATCCATCATCCATCAGGAGGTGGGCTTGGTGGAGGAGAATCTATTCAAGGACCTCAACAAGAAGAAGCCAAAGAAAAAGGCCAAAAAGTCACTGACGTGAAATTTTTTTAATATTGTTATTGGAATTTTATGTAAATAAAAACATATTTATGTAAAGCTTTGCCAATGTTTAGTCATTCCTTAGGCTGATAATGCGTGTCATAATCATTGGTGGTAATGAAACTGCTGTTGATGTTTGGACTGTGTAGATTATTACTGCCCATGTTTGGACTATGTAGGGCAGAGTTTCTCAGCCAGCAGTATGTCGGCACCTAGGGTTCATTATAGATGCTCAATGAGTACTTGTTTGCTCAAGTTATTTCAAATGAATATTTTTTAACCTAAAATATTTGAGTCAGGGCATTTATTTTGACAGCTGAGCTGTTAAAACTGAGTTCCAGGCTCTTTGTTTATTAAAAGTCAGCAGCTACAAAAAGTGTAGTTGCTGACTTAATTAACACTTACTTGTTCCACGGTCCAGCGATGTGACTGAATGAAGCGTCACTCCTCTCCGCCAGCGCCTCCATTGCCACTCTGGGTAATGGGCACCCTTGACAGCTTTCGGTTTCATGGCCGGGCACGCACAGCACATGCGCGAGTCGCGCTGCACTCCCGGAGTGGACAGACGATCTCCTGGGACCTGTTGCGTGTCCCAGGAGATCTCCTAGAGGGAGGGGCCGCCTAAGGCAAAAGGAGAAGTCACCTTGGCGGTCCCTGGGCGGAAGGAGGAAGTGGGACAGGAAGTCCCCCTCCTCACGAAGCCCCCACTCTCCCCCCTCCCCCCAAAAAAATGACATGCCAAATGTGGCATGTAAGGGGGGAGGAGTGCTTAAAGCGGAAGTTCCATTTTTGGGTGTACAGCAGAACTTAGAGTGGGCAAAATAATTGATCCCCTGCGGATTTTGTAAGTTTGCCCATTTACAAAGAAACAAAGGGTCTATAATTTTTATCATAGGTGTATTTTATATGATAGAGAAAGGGTATCAATCAAAAATCATGAAAAGAACATGATACAAATGTTATAAATTGAGTTGCAGTTCAGTGAGTAAAATAAGTATTTGATCCCCAGGCAAAACATGAGACAGTACTTGGCAAGCACAAAGGTATGACGTTTCTTGTAGTTGGTTACCAGGTTTGCACAATTTTGGGAGGGTGTGTTTTTTTTTTTCTGGATTTATGGTTGATATTTTGTCTCTGTCATTTAAAATACACTTATGATAAAATTTATATACCCTTAATTTATTTGTAATGGGCAAACTTACAAAATCTGCAGGGGAGCAAATAATTATTTTCCCCACTATACATGATCTTGCTATTGTTGTTTTTTTTGCTATTGTTTTTGTCCTCATACTGCCTCCGCACCACACTTTCTGACTCCAGGTGCTTCTGTGCTTGGTGGGACCTATGGAGTCTCCATTATGTGCGCACTCCCATTAAGAACTACAACCTGTCATGCAGCCTTTTCCAAGAGAAGCACAGTGCCATAGCCACGCTGACTCTGAAGCCTGTGTCAATCACCTCTGTAGAGGAGGAGTAGAGGCATGGCTTTGGCCCTGTGTCCCTAGTGCTCTGCCTGCATGTACGGCACTAAGAACAGCAGCACATCGGGCTGTGTTCTAAATGGGAGCATGCATGTAGTGGAAACTCCAATTGGGCCCCTTAGGCCGCAGCAGGCACAAGGGGCATCCTCATACCTGGAGCCTCTACCATTTGAGGGGAATTCCCTTCTCAGAAAGATGTCACTGTAACAGGTGTCCCATTGGTAGATTTACCCTTGTCTCTTTTTCGAGTGCCAACTGTAATGCTTTTTATTTCCTACCACTTTCTACCACTTTTGGGTATGTCAGTAAGGGACACCAGAAAACCATGCTTTGGCAATAAAGTGTCATTGGGGTATCCTGTATTCAATGCTTTTATGTAAAAAGCCTGTATACATATTGTAAAAAACAGATAGATATAAAACATAAATTAGAAAAAAAACATACACTTAAAAATAAATTCAAATATACTCAAAGCTAATATAGTTTCCTTTTAAGGTCTTCTTAGCTCACAATAAAAGCCAAGGTCTTAAGCTGGCCATACACAGCTCAAATTTTGTTCTAGCTCCTGCTAGCACCAGCCAGCTCATTTCAAATTGAAGATGTCTAGTGAAAAAATGTCAGCCAAACAGTGACTGTATCCATTCTGTTGCAATCTCTGTATTTAGGCAACTGCAGGTTGTGCAGATGTCTGAATACTAAATAGCCAGCAGCAGGTATCTTCCATTTACATGTATGGAGGAATTGGTTGATTTCTCTCGTTCAGGTCACAGGCTTAATGAAAAAAGACTAATATACATTCCTATGGCAAATCTTTGCTACATGCATTTATGATGACTTGTGCAAATCACCTGCAAATGTTGATCCTAATGGAATCTATAAGAGCACCAACATACATATTGTAATATATACCATATACATATTGTAACAATTGCAGCCTATCTCTTTATTCTGGGAGTATACAACCCCACTGGGAGGTTTCTGGTCAGATAATGAGCCCACACACAAGCTTCAGGTTTAAATTTGGCGACACCCAGCTTTATTATATTTGCAGCTTCAAACTTTCTGGCAGCATATCCACAAAAAGAAGTCAACCTTGTATCTGGCCTCACCAACCCAAAAGCTCTGTACCCACAGGGCTGCTATCACAGTCTGAGACCAGCATGTTTATTGGCTAAGAGCTCAGAGATACTGTAAGGATATTTAGTGTCTTCTAATGAAAACAAGTAGCTTATTTGAGCTAGATAACTGAAAGGCTTGCACAGGCCATGGAAAGGATATATCCACAACTTTTGCACCTAGATTAAAAGCACTTGTGACTCCCAGAAACGGTCCTTGCCGTTTGACATGGTCTACCTAAAGTAAAATGGCTTCAAGGATTTTCAGAGTGCTGACAAGTCTGTTCCCTGTATGTTTGCTTGCCAAGCATCCCACTACCATTCTCACTTCGGATGTATGTGTGCATGCAGGACTGACTTTTCTGATCTTTGGTTAGATCCTTGTTTGCAAGAAGAAAAAGTGAATACTTTCTTTTTCATACATCATGGGACACAGAGTCAGGCTGATATCCATTACCTGCTGTGTTATACTCCATTAATAGGTGAATGGACACTGGTAGACCAAAGGTCTTCAGACAGGAAGCGATCCCCTATATAACCCCTCCCATACAGGAAGTATTTTAGTTTTTTACCAGTGTCTGCTAGGTGGATGGCACAGTTTGTTTGAGCTCTCTAGTCCCACAAACGGTTCCAAAAATTAATCCAGGGATTGAATGATCGGATCCATTTGACATGGGCTTTTATGCTTAGATAAATGGTATTCCGAGCCTTGCAAAGAAGACTCAAGATCCTGCAAGGTTTTGCCTGTAACGTGGCCTCCGGGCGATGGACCCTGTAAAGTGGAAATCCTGGACACTACAGCGCTAAGGCATTTCCTGCAGGATGCTGTGCAGGTCCAAGGTAGTGGACCCTAAACATGAAAGGATACCCAGTCCTTGAAGGTCCAAGTGACAGGAACCCGCCGTGAAGGGTGAAGATTGGGCCCTTAGCTTCTATGTGGCCCTGTGCCTGGATGGTTAAGTGAAACCCCTTTATTTTATTATTGCGGGGTGTCCCAGTGATTGTTACAATCCGTCAAGGTAGCTAAAGGCTGGACACCTGTGTTTGGTGACCATATGGGGGAGTTTTGGGCTAGCTGTGGGTATTTGCTTGTGTCTGGCTGTTTTTTTACCTGTATGATGGTGCAAACTGCTCACCATGGCGCACGTGTGTTTGCAAGAGTGCCGCTGGACTCAGCAGTTTGTTTGGCAGCCATGGCACACGCGGCTTTGCTGCACATGCGCTGTTGCCTTTATCAGGGCGCACAAACATTTGTGTTATATGCGAATACAGTCACGCCCGCTCACCGGGACCATGTACATGCATGCGCACACGCATTGAACGTTCCGGCGCACAGCCAGCGTATTTAAGCTGTTCAGGCCAAGCATGTGGTGCTTCCAGAAGGCAGCTGTGGGACACAGAGCAGGCTCTGAACAGACACTTTCAGTGGTTAATTTTTCCTTACCCAGGTCACGTGAGTCACCAGGTGTTGCTTGACAGGCTAAAGGTGCTTAGCAGGATTGTTGCATAGGGGCTTGGTGAGCCCTATTAAAAGGTCTCCCTTCTGAGGTGTTTTAAAGTAGTTGTGAACCCTTACAACGCAATTTTTGCTACAGGTAAGCCTTATGGCTTACCTGTAGCTACCCTGGATATCTCCTAAACCTGAATGGTTTAGGAGATATCCCCTGTATGTACATGTGTCAACGTCATTGGCACATGCACACTGAAGCATTGGCAGGTACGTTCCATTCAGTGGGTGAGGCGTTACCGACGGCTCCCGCGCGCATGTGCGGGAGTAACGTAATCGTGGCTCCGGCCAATCACAGCACTGGTGCCCGTGATACCCAGAAGTAACTCCGGGAGTGATGTCGACCACTGGAGCGGTGTACAAGGAAGGCTGCAGGGGCTTCGATCTCAGGTAAGTAATTCGTAATAAACTAGTATGCTATGCATATTAGCTCATTATGGCTTTATCTTGCAGGGTTTACAACCACTTTAACTACACCCAAGTACTCTGTTTGCTGCGTTCCAAAAAAGGAGTGGGATTAACACCATAGGGAAGGGCACACCTATGTCATCAGTAGTTCCTGATGAACCTAGTGATATCCCTAGTGTTATCTCCTGAAAGACCAGAGGCTCCCAGGAAATCTGAGCCACTGAGTCTATCTGGTATTGTGCCTACAGTCAAAATTGCTGGTTCACCCTTTATCACTAAGGATGAACTGTCCTCAGCCCTTGCTGGGTTAGAGCACAGGATTTCTGGCATGATTGCCTCTATCCTGAAGGGTGGCAGGAAGCGTGACAGATCCCCCTCCCTGGAGTCTCCTAGTCTGGAGCAGGAATGGGTTATGGATGGGGAAGAGCTGAAAGCTCAGGATTCGGTGGAGTGCCCGGCAGATGAGTCTGCTTCCGCGCAATCTGGACAAGAAGATATCCAGTCGATGTCTGCCTCTTAGTCGCAGAGGTTTTTGATCCTGACTCTGACTGAAATGGTTCTTTCTGCCATTAAGTTACCTCTTGCAGAGTTGACTGAGCCCCCCTGGTCCTCTTTGGGATCTCTGAGACCTTTTCAGGTTGCACAGACTTTTGCGCTACACTCCCTGTTGGAACAGTAGGTGTATGCTGATTGGGAACACCCTGACAGGACTTTTTTGCCTCCTAAAGGGTTTACCTTTTATGTCCCATGAATGAAAAGTTTGTTAAAAAATGGAGCATGCCCACAAGGCATGGCTGCCCCCTTTCACCGTTGCTATATGCCTTGGCAGCTGAGCCGCTGGCCATATCCATCCAGGATAATCCAGAAATCAAGGGACTATGCTCCGGTAATTTGATTGAAATAATCAGTATGTATGCGGACGATACCCTGTTATACCTGGCAGATCCGGGACCTTCCTTGCGTGTGGCACTACAAACAATTGAACAATTTGGGACCTTCTCTGCTTTAAAAATTAATTGGGAAAAATCACAGATATTACCAACAGTTTCCCACCAACCGAGTCACAGGTCAGGTTACCACTCCAAAGAGTTAGTACCATTAAATACCTTGGGATACATGTGTCTAGAATGTCGACAGACTATATACATCTAAATATTGAACTCCTTATATCCTATGTGAAAACTAAGCTCAGGACTTGGGTTCGCCTGCCACTGGGGATATGGGGCCGAATAAACCTAATCAAAATGATTCTACTTCCCAAAATATTATATGTTATATAAAATAGGAAATCAATCAGCGCAATAAATATATCGCATAACAGTAGCTGAACACTGAGGACCAACTTATCAAATCCAGTTGACCCTTAGTGTTGTCAATCCTCCTACACAATCAGATAATTGTCTGTTTTCTTTTCTCTCTGGTTTCTATGCTTGTGGTAAGTGTACCGCGTGTAAATACTCGAAGTGTAATATTTAAAAACGAAAAAACGTATCTTCAGCAACAAATAAAGAGTATAAAATCCAGCAATTGATCACGTGTGCCACGATTGGTGTTATTTACATGCTCGAGTGTGAGTGTGGCCTACAATATATTGGTAGGACATCTAGGCCCCTCCATGTTAGATTAGGCGAGCATGTGAACAACATCAAGAAGGGACTTAAAACTCATAATGTCTCCAGGCACTTAAATTAGTCCATAACCAAAACCCTAGGGGTTTGAAGTTTTGGGGGATTGAAAAATTTGTGAAACATTGGAGAGGCGGTGATTTTATACGCCAGCTTAGCCGTAGAGAGTCTCATTGGATACATGCAACAAAAGTACTTGTGCCGACAGGTTTGAATGTCGAATTTGATGTTAATTGCTTTATTTCAGATCATTAAAATATTGTATTTGATTATATTTTTTATTTTTTTGCATTTATTTTGACTATGTATATTTTTTTAATGTGTATTTTCATTATTTTGGAAGTAAGATACACATGAGGATGCAGATGGTCACATATAATTTTAAATATATGTACATTTTTAGGTTATTTATTATTTTGAAATAATGAGGCAAGCTGAATTTTGTGAGCATTTTTTAATATTGAGTCATATTTTAATGGGCACTTATATATGCCGGTATGTTTGCTGGCTTATGAGTCATAATAAGTTGTAACTTTGCAGACACCAGTGGCAGTAGTGAAAGCGGTGATGTTACTGTTTGTTTACTGTCGTCATGGTGTCACGCAGGGCGTCATTGCTTCCTGGTTTTAGAGCGCCTTAGTAGCGAGCCGGAAGTTCCGGCCGACCTGTTTACTGAGTTGCTGTGGTTTTAAGCTGTCTCTAATAGACGGCATCTTGGCAAAGTACAAATAGCGGGTGGTGGATGTCTTTCCGTCACCACTGATGAAGTCCCACCCCCTGGGACGCAACGCATACGGAACAATGGGATGTCACCCTCGCCCTCCGTTCACCCTCATGGCTATTACGATTACCTCATCACTGTTGATCCTTGGCACTGGAGAACAATGCAGATTGATGTAAGTGCAATATATTTTTAATAAATTCATGTTTATTTTGCCATGCGGAGAGCACTATTATTAGCATTGCATGTTCGCACGTTGGAACTCTGTGGAGCCTATTTTTGGATGTATGAGATCTACACTGCTTAGAAGCATATACCCAGTGCTGCAGATGTTAAAGTGGAGCATTGCATTTACCCTTAGTTAAGTGGCTGCTTGTTTGACCCTATTTGCACTCGGGGGTCCATCTTATGAGGTGAGCTGCTAGCACTCTCAATTGGTGGAGGATATAACTTGGTTGGAAAGAATGTCTCACACCATGCTTGCTTTCTGATAGGATCACCCTGTATGGAAACTCGTTGGTGCTTCTATGGACTTTCTTTTTAGGTTTCTGTATATTATTTTTTTTATGTTTTTAGTTGTTTTGCGCTGCACTGCTTTTTATTTATTTATATGTTATATGGCACTCCCCAACATACTTACCTTTGAAATACTTCAAGACCCTAGAAGCCCTCCTTAAACCTTTTGTATGGGGTCCTAACAGACACAAACTAGCATGACGGGCACTAAAAAACCCAACTGACCTGGGAGGTATGGCATTGCCGGATTTCAACCTATACTATATTGCATCCCAACTATCCCAACTATACCACATTAACAAGACAGACAGAGACCAATGGAGGATGTCCTGAGAAATACTATAAAATTTGGGACAGGTGGCTACAGGAGTCTGACACTTGTTCATAACCTGACTTTTGCACTACACACGGGAAAGTTAACGGCATGTAGATCACCAAGCCCATGGGGAATAAAGCAAACCAAAACACACTGACACGAGGTACCTTCTTCATTTATCTCATGCATAAGATATAATGTGATAACAAAGATCTGAGATGGAGACACAACTGTTATTTGAAGCTTTGTATATATCATACAAAGCTTTAAATAACAGTTGTGTCTCCATCTCAGATCTTTGCCTGGAAATGTACACAATAACATGTATGCACTGTAAACAAAATAAAACTTGTTGATTTAAAAAATGGAGCATGCCCGCCATAGATGCAGCAGTCTATTCCTTAAACAAGAACTTAACTTGTCCGGTAGACAACGCACAGGGCTTGAGTGACCATGTTGACAAGAAATTTGAGTTATTAATAAAGGCTTCCTTTTCTTTGGCCAGTTCAGCTATTAAGCCAGCTGTTGCAGCAATTGGTATTTGCCAGTCCATAAAGGATCAGGTCAAATGGCCGGATAGGCCTAACCAGGAGTATGAGCTGCCTGAAAGTAAGGGAGATATTCCTCGAGCACTGTGTTTTGCTGTTGATGCTTTAAAGGATTGAATACAGCAGGTTTCGGGGGCGTGGCCAGCGCATGAGCTGAATGGAAGCTCTGTGAGAGAGCTCTGTGACACGAACGGGCATATTAGCGACAATTCACAGCGAATATCGGTAAAAAAGATACGAACAGACAACGGAAGAGTTCCTGAATCCGAAGGTGATGTCAAAAAAGCGGAAAGACGAACGGAAAATGAAAAAACTAACGACATTCTCCTCTCAGTCAGCGGGAGGGAGAAAAAAAGATGGCACAGATCCTCTCACAGCTGCTGTACCAGCAACAGCCTCCTCAGGGAGAGCGCAATACACTGACAGGCCTGATGCTGCTCTAGAGGAATCACCTCAGAAAACATATCTGGAATCTCCTCATAAGGGAAGATTACCTCAGTCCTACATGTCGCAGCCCGGCTAAAACTCGTATCAAACTGGAGTTCACAGGCCAGGAGGTAAGCTATAAAATACCTCATATTAGTCAAGATAACACAGTCATAACTCCTATAGCTTCACCTATAGCCGCATTCCCCACTAATAACCAGCCTATTCTGGACACCCAATTAAAAGAAATGCTATTAACTTTACATACTTCGCTTCATACGGATATTTTACAACTCACAAATCAATTCTCCAAAGCAGTGAACTCCTTAGGTGAAAGAGTACACACTATTGAGAACTCTATGGGAGACATGACCAATACTATTAATGATTTAATAGATGCTCATGAAGAAAATAAAGCTGAAAAAAAGTGGCTTAAATTTAAAATCGCAGATTTAGAAGACCGCTCAAGGAAGAACAATCTCAAAATCAGGGGTATCCCTGAAAATATACAGCAGTCTGATCTTAAAAAATATGCCACTGACTTATTCTCCAACTTGCTGCCAGCTATACCAGCCTTAGAGCTCACAATTGATCGTATCCATCGGATTCCGAAACCGTCATTTCTCCCTCCACAGATACCACGTGATGTACTACTTAGAGTACACTTCTACCATGTTAAAGAACAAATCCTATATAAAGTGCGACATCTAGGACAACTTCCACAACCATATAATACAATCCAGATTTATGCTGACTTGTCTAAACATACTCTAGATATGAGAAGACAACTTTCCACGATTACAAAAGCTCTGCGTAATCATAAAATTGAATACCGTTGGAAACAACCATCTAAACTACTGATACAGTAGAACGACACCTACCATACAATCACTTCTGTGGAACAAGGCATTAAGTTACTTCACGCATGGGGTATTATCCCCGAACCAACTCCACCTATCGGAGCTAAGAAGAATCTGGAGAAACTTACGCCACAATTACATTAGCTTTCATTGACTAGATCCGGTCAAAATACAATCCTATCTATAGGAAACCGATCTATCAGCTTGCCCGCCGTGCCGTGCGATACTAAATCTTTGGAACAGCTGACCTTTGAACTAATTCCCCATTCTAATGTTGCAGTATACATTGAAATGTTTACCACTGCAAGTTAAGTTTAATGTTTGGTTATATTTTTGTTTGTGCTTTTACTTTTATTTTTTTCTTCACAGTATCCTATACACAACTCATAGCATTCAAAGGGACAGGTATGTTGTGAACCTATAAAATTTGAATCAAAACTTTTCAGTCACTAAATTTTTGGACATTCATAGTCATTTCAGACTACAGATTGTTCACATGGAAGTAGAATTTAAAGCTATTATCAGGGTAGTATGTACTTACTTTTTCCATCTTATTAATATCCTTTTATGAGTATAAAGTTAATATCTTTAAATACTAATGGTCTTAACCATCCAGCAAAAAGAGCGTCGATGTGGCAAATGGCTAACACCCAGCGATGTCAAATATTGTGTATACAAGAAACCCATTTCAAAACAGGCGCTACTCCCACTTGCACCCATAAGAACTTTCCTCACATATTTACAGCATCAGGCCAACAGAAAAAAAGAGGAGTACTTATTGCCATACATCATTCAGTTAATTTTCAATTGCATGAATCTATTGTAGATACCAATGGACGATACCTCATATTAATATGTACCATTGATAATACACTTACTACATTGGTAAATGTGTATGCGCCTAATAAAAGGCAATCCCATTTTCTGAATGGCCTGATGAGAAAAATAGGTAAATGCCGAAAAGGTGCCTTAATAATTTGTGGAGACTTCAACACAATACATGAACAAGAACTAGACACTTCTAATCCCAAAACCAGAACCAACTGTGCACTTAAAACTTTTTTGAATAAAAGCGATCTCTATGATGTATGGAGATGCCATCATCCTGGAGATCGTGAATACACATATCATTCCCTGGTACATAATACCTATACTCGTATTGATTATATTTTTACGGATAAGTGGTTATTGCAGCGGGTGAGGGAGTCTGACATTGCACCCATCACTTGGACTGATCATGCCCCAATTAGTATGACTATTCTACCTAAACACTCTCAAACGACCCATTTTCTATGGAGAACAAATGCATATCTTATCAAAATGCCTACCTATGCTACAGCTATACAAAACCAGATAACTGAATTCTTTAAATATAATGTGGGATCGGTGTCAGACTCCGCCACCCTATGGGGTGCTCATAAAGCATTTAGTAGGGGAATCCTAATGCAACTGAATGCTCAATTCAGGAAAAATAAAACGAAACTCATTGAGAAACTTACTGCTGACATTAAAACATTAGATTCCCAAAACCAATCTCACCCATCACAACAACTGAAAACTAAACTACAAATATTACGACAGGAACTCAGAACGACTTTATTGGATACATTTGAAAAACATACTAGAAAACTTAAAGCTAAATATTACCATACTAGCAACAAAGCAGGAAAAAACATGGCACTTCGGATCAAAGGCAGATATTCCAAATCAAAGATTCCATATCTATACCACCCTATTACTAGAGAAAAATTGCAAGACCCCCAAGACATAGCGAATGCATTTAGCTGTTATTATAGCTCCCTTTACAATCTTAAAGATGATTCTCAAACTCCCACACCTACCCCAAAGATAATAAGTGATTTCTTAGATACTATTAGTCTCCCATCATTAACTACTGATCAAATCTCTGATCTTAACATCCCATTTTCAGTGGAAGAAATTGCTAGAACTATAGACTCCCTGCCCAACAATAAATCTCCGGGCCCAGATGGAATGATAGGAGAATACTATAAATTACTTCGAGATATACTGGCTCCCCACTTATGCTCACTTTTTAACGAAGCGGCATCCAAATCAGAATTTCCGGCTGAGATGCTTCAGGCCTTGATCATAACACTGCCGAAACCAGGCAAAGATCCCAATGCTCCCCAAAATTTCAGACCGATTTCATTATTGAACATTGACATCAAAATATACGCCAAAGCAATAGCGAATCGACTGATGAACTACATACCAGACCTCATTCACAAAGATCAATCTGGCTTTACTAAAGGTCGACAATCTTCAGATGCAACAAGACGTCTGATTGATATTATACACTTCACTCAGAGACATCAAACGCCTTCTCTGCTCCTTTCTTTGGATGCAGAGAAGGCGTTTGATAGGGTCCATTGGGGCTATTTACAGTCAGTGCTTTTAAAATTTGGCTTTCGTGGAAATATTTTATCGGCAATTTTTGCACTGTATAAGGGCCCCTCAGCGAGAGTATACACAAATGATATGATGTCTAGGCCCTTTGGCATCTCGAATGGAACACGACAAGGTTGCCCCTTATCTCCTTTAATATTTAAGCCATCGAACCTCTAGCAGAACGTATACGATCTGACACAAAACTATCTGGTATAAAAATTGGGCAAATAGATAATAAAATAAGTCTGTTCGCAGATGACATAGTGCTTATAGTGTCTGATCCTATTTCATCTCTCCCGAATCTCCAAAATATACTAACGACATTTGGAGCAGCATCATATTATAAAATCAATGAAACTAAGTCCAATATTTTAGACCTAGGATTAGATAACACAACCAGGCAGTTATTGTCTAATAAATACCCCTACCACTGGAAAGACGAGGGGATTTCTTACTTAGGAATCACTCTCACTAACAAAACAAAACAGTTATTTAAAACAAACTTTTTACCATTTAAGAAACATTTTGAAACAGATCTGACAACACTTAGTAAATTCGAATTTACATGGGCTGGTCGCCTGGCAGCTTTCAAAATGATGACCTTACCAAAATTATTATATCAACTCAGGTCCCTTCCAATATGTATCCCTAAATACTACTTTAAATCCTTACAAAGCAGTTTGGGAAAATATCTATGGAATGGCAAAAAATCCCGTTGCGCATACCATATACTAATTAAACATAGAAATATAGGTGGTGCGACCGTACCTGATCTACAGGATTATTATGACGCAACTCTTTTGACCCAATTGCAAGAATGGTTCTTGCCTACTCCTAAAACTTTATGGGGACAAATTGAGAAAGACATCACACGACAGCCTAATATGCAATTCTGGTTACTTAGTAGGAAAATTAAGTCCACAATTACAGCTCAATACCCACCAACGGTGAAAGCGACGCTACACTCTTGGCAGAGAATCATCACATACAAATGGGATAAAACTCCAATCACGGTGTTAAACCCTCCTCTAACAATTATACCAACATTAATTCCTGGCGTACAAATACACGACTGGAATTTGGGTGGGGATATCAAACTTGGTTCCTTCTTCCAACAGGGCTCATTAAACTCTTTTTCTCAGTTAAGTAATGAATTACAGCTTCCGAATTCTGAGCGATCTACATATATTCAAATAGAAAAGTGTCTGCTACACAATCTACAACTCAGAGCTTCAATCCCGGTTAAAATATGGTCTTTCCTCAATAACCATGCCACCTCACAGAAAGGAGTAGCTACAATATACCCAATTCTAGGGGAAAAAAACATACCCAGCAAACTACCTTCCTTCCTTAAATGGGAACAAGATTTGGGGCAAGACTTTTCAATTAAACAATGGATGGCTTCCCTACGAAGCATATATAGGGCCACTGCATGTGTTACACTATGGGAACTGGCACAAAAAATTGTTCAAAGACAATACCTGACTCCACATATCCTAGCAAAATTCAAGGGGAACTCGTCACCTAATTGCTGGAGAAATTGTACCCAATTGGGGACCCTATTTCATATTATGTGGGACTGCCCAAGCTTACATAACTACTGGCAGGCAATCTCCCATTTACTCACTTCCGTAAGGCCGCGTACACAAGCGGGGACTGTTCGCCCAACTTTGTCCGTCAAACAGTTTCGGCAAACAGTCCGCTCAAAATTAGCATGGACGGACATGGCCACACACGACGAACGAACAGTTTGCTGAAACCGTGCGCGATGACGTGAACGGCACGTACGACGGGACGAAGAATACGACGTCCTATACACTGCATTATAACTTTCGGCGTGTAAATCCTTTCTGAGCATGCGCAGAACTTAGTTTGACGAACAAGCCTACACACGGGCGGACTGTTCGCTCAAACAAGGTTTCAGCGGACAGTTTTACGGAATTTCCGAAAAACCTTGTTCGTCAAACTGTCCGCTGCAACTGTCCGCTGAAAGCCCACACACGAGCGGACTGTCCGCCCAAACACTGTTCAGCGGACAAAGTTGGGCGAACAGTCCGCGCGTGTGTACGCGGCCTAACAGGTATTGTCCTTCAACTTTCACCAGAACTAGCCATTCTGAATATGAATTTACATACGATTCCCAAACAATATCGTAAAGTAGTAACACATATACTTTTAGCTGCGAGACTATCCATAACTAGAAAATGGAAAACTGACTCTCTTCCTACTATGACAGAAGTTATAGAATTAACCCAACTCCACCACTCCTATGAATTGTTATTTCCTAATGACAAATCCCTATATATTAAGGAACAACAACTATGGGAACCTTGGAGTACATGGTACAAAAATTATACTTCCACAATTTAGATAATGCTGATTCTTTAATCATATAGAAGAAAGAACTCCTGTGCGTTTTAATATTTTTTTTTTGGATGGCTTTAAAAATAATTTCATAGCAAAGTGACAAATATATCACATATTTGTTTATCTGAATTGAGCTGCGGAGTAAGAATAGATCTTTATTTTCCTTCATAAAAGATAACTACTGTGTTTGAATTTCCTTTAGGATGTTGGCCTAGGTACTCCAAGACACAGATAGATCCCTGTGAGGGGTGTCTTGGGGTCCAGAAGTGGCCATTATCCATATCGCTATTTATAAATCTTACAATAATTATATTACAGACTTTATTATACAAATTTTAAGAGACTTACTCTTGTTCGAGTCCCTTTATTACTATGAATATTAGATACTTAGGAATACTACTTTATTCTTTATTGTGGATTATTTGTTTCTATGCTATATTATGCTGAGAAAACCCTGTCACTACATTATACTGTGTTATGTTACTTTTATTACTATATATATTTTTTTTTTTTTGTTTTGTAACCCTTGTTGTAACTAACTCTGCTAAAAATCTCAATAAAAACATTTGAAAAGAATACATCAGGTTTCTCGTCTGGCTCTCTTGTCTGTACATAAGCACAGGCTTTTATGGCTTAAGAACTGGTCAGCTGAGCTTCCTTGTAAAAGTTATGGGCAGGTTTCATGGGGAACGTTTATTCGGTGATCACTTGGACAAATATATCCAAAAGATTTATGGAGGGAAGAGTTCTCTACTTCTTGTGATGAAAAGCACCAAACGTCCCTCATTTAAAAACCCAGGCACTGCTTCCTCAAATGTCTCAGCGTCAGGGTGCTTCCTCCGCCAACAGGGCGCTAGGGCCAGGGGCAAGCTGCAAGGCCAGAAAAGGCCTTGGGTCCAAAATTCTTCGAAACCCAGCACCAAGCCCTCCTTTTTAGGGGATGCCCCCACTCCATCGGGTGTGGGAAGGCTGCTGCACTTTGCGGACATTTGGAAAACAACAATTCAGGACGAGTGGGTCACCTCAATTATAAGTAAAGTGCATATGAATTGACACGTTAACTTGAACACAAAATAAAGTGCATAGGTCACACATTGGTCATTACTATAACCTTTAGTAAACCAATGAAATGTGATCGTAGTAACAATAAAATAATATAATGAAATTGTATAATACAATAAATAGTATGTCTTAAGTGAATAAAATAAGTCTGTCCGTGAAAAGTTCCTTTTCCCAAATTTATGGTATGTGTGACATATGCACTTTATTTTGTGTTCAAGTTTACATGTGTCAATTCATATGCACTTTACTTTGTGTTGAAGTTTACATGTGCTGCCTTTTTATTAGTGCGTTGTTCGTGTCTTTCTCACAGAGCACTTTTGACCTTTATTTTCATATAATTTATACAGCCCAGCACTATTTTTACTATATTTGTTTACCTGGGTTCTGACATTTCCCTCAGTGTTTGCAGCAGTATCCGCTTTATTCATTTGGTTGGCGCAGGGATATATATTTTTTATCTTTACCTCAATTATATCTCGCGGTTACAAGCTGAAGTTATGAGGGGCTTCCCCATCAGAGGTTTCTAATATCTAGCGTTCCCTTGGATCCTCCAAAAAGAAACTTATTGTTTCAGGCACTACATCATTTAGTACATCAAGGAGTGATTGTAGAGGTTCCTATATTCGAAAGGGGCGCAAGGTTTTACTCAAACCTGTTTACGGTTCGGAAACCAAGCGGGGACAAAGGCCCATTTTGGACCTAAGGTCTCTGAACAAGTATCTATTGATCCAGGTCTTTTCGGATGGAGTCTGTCCTCTAAGTAGTAACCGCACTCCAGAGGGGAGACTTTTTAGCCTCCATCGATATAAAAGGACACGTACTTACACATACCTATGTTTCAGCCTCATCAGAAGTGCCTACATTTACAGTAGAGGAATGTCACTTTCAGTTTGTGACTTTACTCTTCGGGCTTGCTACAGCTCCCGGGTGTTCACAAAGGTCCTAGCACCAATACTGGGTCTTTTAAGGGCCCAAGGGATCCTGGTGCTCGGGTATCTGGACAACATCCTGTTCAGAGATCACTCAGTACAGGCTCTACAACAGAGCATAATATACACAGTGAGGCATTTGAAAAGCTTAAGCTGGATCATAAATACCGAAAAATTAGCCTTGAGACCAGCTCAAACTCTTATTTAGGTCTGATTCTAAACACGGTCCAAGCAAGAGTAGTCTTGCCATCCGTAGGGATCTGTGCCCTGAAGGATCCTGTATGTCAGTAAGGGACACCAGAAAACCCTCCATTCAGCTCTGTATCGGTCTTCTAGGGAGGATGGTGTCCTTCGAAGCAGTGTCTTAAGCCCAGTTCCATTCCAGGCCTTTAGAACAAGACATCTTGTTGGCTTGGAACAGAGGAAGAAAAGCCCTGGATTATCCAATGTGCTTATCTCCTCAGACATGCTTAAGCCTAAACTGGTGGTTGCAGGATCAGAACCTGCAAAAGGGAAAATCCTTTCTTCCGGTAACTTGGAGTGAGTGTACTGACTACAGATGCCAGTCTCTCAGGCTGGGGAGCAACCTTAGACAGGCTCACAGCTCAGGGGAAGTGGTCAGGGACAGAGCAGACCCTGCCCATCAACGTCCTAGAATTACGAGCAGTACGTCTTGCCCTACAGTCCTGGATGTTGGAGCTTCAGGACTGCCCCATCAGGGTTCAGTCCGACAATGCCGTGGCCTATATAAACCACCAAGGCAGTACCAGGAGTCGTTCAGCTTTGAAGGAGGTGAACTACATACTGTACTAGCCTGGGCAGAGAGACATGTGCCAATGATAACGGCAGTCCACATCCCGGGAATAGAGAACTGGAAGGCAGTTTATCTCAGCCACCAGCAGATCTACCCGGGGGAATGGTCCATACACCCAGAGGTGTTTCAGGAAATTTGCCAAAGTTGATGATGGAGCAGATGCAGTTATATGGAGCCAGGACTCCCTGGTTTATGCTTTTCCTCTGATCCCTCTCCTTCCACATTTGTTGCGCAGGATTCAGAGAGAGGGGGTTCCAGTCATTCTGGTGGCACCAGCCTGGCCCAGAAGGCCCTGTTTCCCAGAGATTGTGAGACTGATGATAGATCTACTGTCTCAAGGTCCTATATTCTACCCCAATTTACAGTCTCTAAATTTGATGGCATGGCTATTGAAGCCAGGGTGTTAAAGCACCATGGCATCCCAGGACCAGTGGTGTCTACTCTAGTGAATGCTAGAAAAGCTGTCCCCCTATTAGGTCACCTATGTGTCCTTGGGACTTGAACTTGGTGCTGTGTTACAGAAACAATCATTTGAACCTATTAAGGAAATTCCATTAGACTTGCTGTCATGCAAGCTAGCCTTCCTGATGGCTATCACCTCAGCTAGAAGGGTGTCGAAGTTGGCGGCCCTTTCATGCAAGGAACAATACTTGATTCTTTACTATGACAGAGTCGTTTTACAACCTGTTCCATCCTTTTTGCCAAAGGTGGTGTTGGCTTTTCATTTAAATCAGGATATTATTTTGCCTTCTTTTTTCTCTCAGCCTCATTCGGTGGAAGAAAGAAGACTGCATTCTTTGGACGTTGTCTGGGCAGTCAAGGTTTATCTGTCTAGGGTGAGAGCTCTTTCTACCAGGGGTCTAGGAACCTCCTGGGCTTTTCGCCATCAGGTATCTGTGGCTCAGATTTGTAAGGCTGCTACCTGGTTTTCAGTGCATACATTCACAAAATGTTATCAAGTGGATGTTCGAGCACCCGAGGATTCCGCTTTCGGTGGCAGTGTAATGCGGGCTGCCATATAAGTTCTGATGGCTATTGTTTGGCAGGGTGTCTCCCTCCTCTCAAGGCTATTGCTCTGGGCGTCCCAGCAGGTAACGAATATTAGCCTGACTCTGTGTCCCATGATGTATGAAAAAGAAAATATGATTTCTTATCGTACATCACGGGACACAGAGCCACAGTAGTTACTATGTGGGTTATAGGCCAACTTCAGGTGATGGACACTGGCACTCCCTAAGACAAAAAGTGCACTCCCTATATAACCCCTCCCACTACTGGGAGTACCTCAATTTTTTCACCAGTGTCTAAGGTGTTGGTCACGAATAAAGATGTGCTGTGCTTTGCTCCAATCTGCTCCAATCCTTGCTGGGGCTAGTCATGCAGCCAGATCCATTTAAAGTGTCTTTTTGGCCAAATTGAATGGTACCCGGGCCTTGTATCCGAAGAAATTAGGTCTTGTGTGTAACTCTTCTCTTTTTAGAGAGCTGGCCCCCAGGATCCAGTACTTTTTGGTATTAAGGCCATAAAGTTTTAATGGCGGTGGTGCTAATACAGGTCCCGGATTGTGGGTTTCCCCGAGGATCACCAGCTCCTGAAGGTTTAACGGAACCCCCCATGAAGGTTGAAGATTGGGTCTGTTGGTTTACCACAGAAAACCCTGCAGCGGGAAAGATAAGTGGAGTTTTCTAAAAAAAAATGTCTTATGAATGTCTCCTTTCATTTTGTAAATGTTGTCATGCCTATTTGTCATCATTGGGGGCTGCATAGAGCACTTACCGTGTCATGCTTCTCAGAGAGCTCACAATGTGTCCAGGAAACGGCAGCTTCTTCTTCTTCCGACGCGCAGCAGACCTGATCCTCCCCACCAGATGCCCCCATGTGCTGTTTTTTCTTCCCCCTCTTCTCGGAAAAGGAGCGCTTGGAAAAAAAAAAAGGGGGGCGCAAACGACATGCCACTCGGTGGCTTCCAGGCCCCCCCTTCGTCATGTCTTCCCCTCTCTCTGTGATCCCATAGGATCAGAGTCCGCGCTCGCATGGGAAAAGCTCTTTTTTGAAGGAAAGAGTAAGGGCCGTAGATAAGGGGTGGGGCTTAGCGCGGCATTGGCATCCTCCAACGTCCAGTGCGGGAAGAGGCATTTTAAAAGGCACCATTGTTGCTGTTGCAAGCTGGAGAGGGACACAAGAGCAAAGGTGGCATGTAAGCGGTTTGGTGACAAAGGCATTCCTTTTGACACATTTACTACTGCATCAGGCTGAGCATTAATAGCAGCAGCAGAGCTGGACTATTGCTCAAGCAGTGGATACATTCCTTCTGGTAGTACCTCTGCTTTGTGCATTTGGGCTATGGTAGGAAGGGGGGTTAAAAACGCCTCAAAAAAGGGCTCTAGAAAGACTATAGTCACACAGGAGCCTAGAACTATCTCAAAAAGGATGGCATCCTCCCCTGAGAGTAATATGGCTGGTCAGAGTGAGCCATCAGGAGGGACAGGAGGTTTTTTCTTCAACCATTTTAAGTTTGGAGCAAAATATTGATGCTTTAAATTGCATCCCAGAGTGGGACTAAGCGTAGCAGGTCCCCGTCCATTGCTCAGGACCCTCATGCTGAGGAACAAGGGGCGAGAGATTATGAATTTCTCTCAAGGGACCAGGAAGAGGCTGAAGTCTCCTCTTCCATAGAACCTAATATGGAAGGATCAGGTTCGCAGGAAAGGTTGTTGGTACAGTCTCTCACTGAATAGGTCCACTCCACATTTTTTCTGCCAATAACGCCGTCAGTCGGTGAGCCTACTTCTGGTTTGGGTTCACTAAAGCCTCCCCAATCTGTTCATGCTTTTCCTATCCATTCATGGCTAAAAAAGCCTATGTATTCTGAGTGGGAGCACCCAGATAAACAGTTTTTTCCTCCGAAAGAGTTTTCAATACTTAATCCTATGGAGGAAGAATGTAGAATTCCAGCAATTGACGCTGCTATATCCTCTGTAAACAAAAACCTGGCTTTTCCAGTAGACAATGCTCATATGCTAAAGGGCCAACAAATAAGTTGGAATTCCTTTTTAAAAACTATTTTGCTCGCAGGTTCAGTCGTTCAGCCTGCGCTGGCAGCAATCAGTGTATCTCAGACCTTAAATGACCAGTTTTATAGAGGTGTTTAAGGTTATTCCTGATCAGCAGGCCCAGAATTTAGCTGAGATATCAGAAGCATTGTGTTTTACAGTAGACGCTATGAAAGATTCTATTCTCCAGGCCTCACAGCTCATGCTAGGGCTGGTACATGTGCGTAGAATCCTATGGTTGAAAAATTGGTCAGCCGAAGCGCCATGCAAAAAGCTCTTGGCCAGTTTTCCATTTCATGGTGAACGGCTATTTGGAGACAATCTGGATAAGTATATCCAAAGAATTTCTAATGGGAAAAGTTCCCTTTTTACCGGTTAAGAAGAAGTTTAAGCATTTTTCTTTTAAACTTGCTTCTGCTCCAGTGCCAGGGGCATCAGCCTCCAGGCAGTCACGATGGCCTCCACCGTCAGGTTCAAGAGGTAAACCTCAGGGTCAGTTTCAGGGCCAAAATAGGACCTGGGGGAGGAAACCCACAAAACAAAATACTAAAGCCTCCTTATGAAGGAGTGAGTGTGTGTGTGTGTGTGGGGGGGGGGGGTGGCTTCTACAGTATTCAAGGGTATGGACGGAACAATGTCAAGACAGATGGGTGGTTTCTTCAATTTCTCTAGGTTATAAACTAGAGTTCCGAGAGTTCCTGTCTCCTCGTTTTCTCAGATCAAACATTCCCAGAGATCCAGTGAAAAAGAAGTCTTTTTCTAGCTTTGGATTATCTCTTGTCGCATGGAGTCAATCCGATCAGTAGTCTCCATTCTACAAGGGGGAGAATTTCTGGCGTCAATCGACATCAAGAATGCTTATCTCCATGTGCTAATTTTCCCCACTCACCAGAAATTTCTACGCTTCAAGGTAGAAAATCTTAATTTTTCAGTTTGCAGCTCTGCCTTTCAGTCTAGCTACTGCAACTTGAGTATTTACAAAGGTCCTGGCTCCTCCTTTAGCCAGGTTAAGGGCTCAAGGTATAATGATACTAGCCTACTTAGACAATCTACTCTTGATAGATCAGTCGGTAGCCTGCTTAAATCAAAGTTTGGTAACCGCAGTCAGCTACATGATTGTAGATTCTCAACCTAGAGAAATCCTCCTTAAAACCATCAAGGAGATTGCAGTACTTGGGGCTGATCATAGATACAGTTCAGAAGAAGGTGTTTTTGCCCCAGGGAAGGATCAGTTCCATAAAGGAACTGATTCAGTCAGTCAAAACAAAGAAGAATCCTTCTATGCGACTTTGCATGAAGTTATTGGGAAAGATGGTGGCTTCTTTTAAAGGCTGTTCCTTATGCGCAGTTTCAGTCAAGAATTTGCAAAACAGTATCCTGTCAACTTGGAACAAGAAGGTCCAAGCTCTGGACTTCCCAATGCGTTTATCCCCCGAAGTGCGTCCGTTTCAATTTGTGGTTGATATCCAGGAATCTTCAAAAAGGAAAATCCTTTCTACCAGTCACCTGGAAGGTGGTAACAGCAGATGCCAGCCTGCAGGGCTGGGGAACAGTCCTGGAAGAAGTATCTGTCCAAGGAAAATGGTCCAAATCAAAGAGGACCTTGCCCATCATTATTCTAGAGATTCAAGCAGTACCCCTGGTCCTAGAGGCCTGGACATTCAGACTACAGAATTGTCCTGTCAGGATCCAATCCAACAATGCCACAGCAGTGGCCTATATCAATCACCAAGGGGGCGCGAGAAGTTGTGTGGCCTATAGAAAGGTGAATAATATAAAATATATCTTTGGCAGAAAACAACATTCCTTGCCTATCAGCAATTTTCATTCCAGGAATAGAGAATTGGCAGGTGGACAACTTGAGTCGCCAACAATTGTTCCCGGGAGAACGGTCCCTTCACCCCGACATCTTTCTGTCAATATGTCAAAGCTGGGGAGTTCTGGACATGGATCTGTTTGCACCCAGGTTCAACAACAAGATCGCCAACTTTGTGTCAAGGACAAGGGATCCGTTGGCATATGGAACAGATGTCTTGGTTTTTCCATGGGATCAGTTTTCCCTGATCTATGCATTCCCTTCTGTTCTGCTGCTTCCGCGCCTTCTTCAAAGGATCAAGCAAGAAGGGAAGGGGGTGATTCTTGTGGCCCCAGCGTGGCCCAGGAGATCTTGGTTTGCCGAGATCATAAAGATGGCAGTAGGGGACCCTTGGACCCTACCACTGTGGCCAGACCTTTTCTCGCAAGGTCCGGTATTCCATCCTACCTTACAAACGCTAAATGTAATGGTTTGGCTATTAAGACCCATATTCTGAAAGACCTTGGGCTGTCACCTTCAGTAGTTTCTACTTTGGTTAATGCTAGGAAGCTGGCCTCCAGAGTCATATATTATAGAGTCTGGAAGGCATATGAATTCCTACAGATGGGATTAGAAAGCTGGCCTTGAGCACTATCAAAGGCCAGGTGTCGGCCTTATCCATGTTTTTTCAATGACCACTTGCTTCACACTCTCTGGTTTGTAACTTTATTCAGGGAGTAACATGGATTAATCCTCCAGTTAGGTTAACCCTTGGGACTTAAATTTAGTCCTGTTGCCATTACAAAAACAGCCTTTTGAGCCAATGCGAAATATTCCCTTAGTCCTCTTGACAAGGAAAATAATTTTCTTGGTTGCCATCTTCTGCAAGAAGAGTATCAGAGTTGGCTGCTCTTTCTTGTAAAGAGCCAAGGATAAGGTTGTATTGCGGCCTCATCCTAAATTCCTACCGAGGGTAGTGTCAAGTTTTCATTTAAACCAGGATATTGTCCTACTTTAATTTTTTTCAGAACCTCGTTCTGTGGAAGAGAGGTCATTACATTCTCTTGATGTGGTCAGAGCGGTCAAGGTCTATTGAAAGTTGCCACTCCGATTCGCAAAACAGATGTTTTGTTTGTGTTGCCAGACAGTCCTAAAAGAGGACAGGCAGTGTCAAAATCTACTATTTCTAAATGGACTCCTCAAGTGATGGTTCAAGCTTATGGTTAGTTAGCTTATATTAGTGCTAACTAATGATGTTAGTGCTTCTTGGGCAGTGCATCACCAAGCCTCCATGGCTCAGATCTGCAAGGCTGCAACTTGGTCTTCAGGCCATACATTTACCAGATTCTATCAAGTAGATGTAAAAGGTCATGAGGATATCACCTTTGGGCGCAGTGTACTGCAGGCTGAAGTATAAGTCCTCTAGTTTCTTGGCGCCCTACTTTTGTTGTGTCTCCCTCCCTTCAGTTGGCATTGCTATGGGACATCCCACATAGTAACTACTATGCCTCTGTGTCCCATGATGTATGATAAGGGAATAGGATTTTTATAACCGCTTACCTGTAAAATCCTTTTCTTTGAAGTACATCACGAGACACAAAGGCACCTCCCTTCTTTGGTATACCTGTGTATTGCTTTGCTACAAAACTGAGGTACTCCCAGTAGTGGCAATGGTTATATAGGGAGTGCACTTTTTGTCTTAGGGCGTGCCAGTGTTCATCACCTGAAGGTGGCCTATAACCCACGTAGTAACTACTATGGCTTTGTGTCCCATGATGTACTTCAAAGAAAAGGATTTTACAGGTAAGCGGTTATAAAAATCCTATTCCCTTATCATACATCATGGGACACAGAGCCATAGTAGTTACTATGTGGGATGTCCCATAGCAATGCCAACTGAAGGGAGGGAGACACAAAAAATACTTGCCTGTAAAATCCTTTTCCTCCCCTCTTTTTTGAGGATTTAGTGCTTGCTACAAAACTAAAGCACTACTTGTATTGGAGGGGTAGACCTTTGGTCTACCAATGTCCATTCACCTAATGATGGAGTATAACCCAGCAGGTAATGAATATTAGCCTGACTCTGTGTCCCATGATATACTCAAAGAAAACGGATTTTACAGGTAAGTATGTAAAAATCCTATTTTTAGTACAAGTTAAGGTCTACAAAAAAAATGCAGCTTAATATATCCTTGGCGTCCCTATCCCATCTTGCAGGTCTCTACTCACCTCTTTCGATGGCTATGACCTCCCGCACTGCCTGTAGCCTGCCCAGTTAAAATGCCAAGCTGCCCATGCCTGCACACTAGCATGTTAAAGACTTGAATGGACTGTACCCATACTTGCAGGAGCAATGTCCCCTTCAAGTCTATAGTGTGCAGAACGGGGCAGCCTAAAACTATATTTTTTTCCAGCTGGCAGGCCACAGCTGATGGGGAGAGAAGTGTGGACTTGCAGGGGGGCACAACTGGTTATATTGAGAGGCCTAGGAAAGGGGGCTGGGGAATTTTTTGTGCAATTTTCTTCATTTATATGCTTTCATTTGCATTTTCCAGTTGAGCAGTCATCTATATTGGTTTCCAAAATGTCCATTGGCATTAGGCAAGAGTAAAAAACTGAGGGTGAGTGTGGAGCCGCATTGCGGGGGGGGGGGGGGGGCACCACCCAGGGCCATCTTAACGCATGGGCCAACCTGGACATTGCCCACAGGCTCCAGGTGCATGGGGGGCCCCTGCAGTTCAGTCCTCCCCCACACTTACCAGCACTCCTCGCACTTTTGTAGGGGTTAAGGAAAAACTTCAAAGACAGAATTTGCTGCTTGTGTGGGCGGGGTGTGTACTGCTCTGATCACATGAGATTAACAGGAGAGAAGGACGGCGGGGATCGGAGCAATATACATACCATCCACATAAGCAGCAGCAGTGGTAAGATTATGGCGAGATCCCCCCAAAAGTTCAGCTGCACCCACAAAAAGTCATCAACCACTCCTAATGCTATTCTGGCAGTCTCCCATCCCTGCACAGCACACAGATTGAGCACAGACACTGAGATCTCCTCCTCCCCATCCGATTTCATTACACACAGCTACCATGTGCACAGTGTAGAGTTGGCTGCTGCAATTAAGCTGCCACTCTGACCATGGATTTCCACAGGTCAGAACTAAATACAGTAGCCAGCCATATACATGCATATGTATGTGCACATCCTGTCTACTGTATGTGTAAGAGAATCGGATTTTCGCTCCAGTGTCAGTGTGCTGTGTGTGGGGCAGAAGATCTTAGTGACTGTGTCCAGGCTGTGTACTGTGCATGGATGGAGGACAGAGCTCTGCCCAGTGACCCTGGTACTGTACCATCCTGCCCGCCCTGTACTGTGCTCTCCTGCCCACCCTGTACTGTTCTCTCCTGTCTGCCATACTGTTCCCTCCTAACCACCCTGTACTGTGCCCTCCTGCCTACCATGTGCCCTTCTGCCCACCCTGTACTTTGCGCTCCTGCCCACCCTGTACTGTGCCCTCCTGCCTACCATACTGTGCACTCCTGCCCACCCTGCACTGTGCCCTCCTGCCTTACCTCTATAGTGTACAGACATGCATATATAAAAGCCACTGATAGGCTGGAGAGGCATTTATGATGGGGGCAGTGTGCACAGACAGGGGGATAGATTAAAAAAGAGTAAGAGCAGTGTGTACTGGGGAAAAGAGGGTCAGTATATACAGAGGTGCAGTGAATTAAATAATCTACGAGGGCATGTTTAGAGGCGGGTAGGGTTTGGGGGGGGGGCGCAACTGGTGGCGAGTAACTCTTAAGGCCTGGCTAGTCGCTCAGGACAGAAATTTTGAGGCCTGATCTGTATGATCTACCCATCTAAGTTTGGTTTTATTATGACCGTCTCTGAATATATGAGGTACATAATACTGCACAGATCACAGGGGATGCAGCAGTTTGGGTCTGTCAAATGGAACTGGCGCATGTTTGAGTTTGGCCTACAGAGTAATTGGATTGGTATTCCATTGACATCTCCAGTGCTAGCTTATTTAGGTGGAAATAATAGCAAATTAACATGATTTTTCCACTAGTGTACTTCACATTCGGAAAGTCTGGGCTGTTCTTGGTGTTCCATACACATTAGATCATCTGATGATCTAGGCCAAGGCTGTCAAACTTGATTTCATCATTGGCCACATTAGCATTATGGTTGCCCTCAAAGGGCCGGTTTTCATCTGTTAGACCAGATGTCCAAAGAACCCCACCCCCCCTACATCAGATGTCAAGAGCCCCTCCACCATCAGAAGTCGAGTCCCCCACCCTCCCTTACATCACAGTGCACCCCCTTTACCTTGTGCTGCAGGAGGCAGAGCTGGGAATCAGAAAGTGCTTGGTCTGGAGGAGGGCTGAGGCAGAGCTGGGAAGCAGAAAGTGCAAAGTCTGGAGGAGGGCTGGATTCAGCTGAATGCTTAGAGCAGGGGAGGCAGAGACGAAGGGGTGCTGCAACTGCACAGAGAGGCACAGGATCTGTAGGAGGAGTTTTGTCCTCCTCTCTGCTGCTGACTGCTGAAACAAAGTGGGGGTGGAGACAAGGTGGGAGCCGCACCTGCAAGAGATGTGAGGGCCACATGAAATGGATTTGGCTCGCAGGTCTTGTGTTCGACACATGATCTAGATAATAGCATATGGGTCAAGCAGCTTGTTTTCAGGCAAGGCACCTAATTCATAGATTATATTGAATAGCAAAATGTGTAAAATCAAGATGTTTGGACGCAGATAAAAATTGGTTCAGGTGGAGGACAATTTAAATATTTCATGTGATCATCTTGTGGCTGCACATTCTGTTCAGTCATTTAGTAAAAGTGAATATACAGTGTATTTGGCATAAGTGAGGTAAATGCAGAGCTGGATCATTAGCAGATTAACTCTAAAACAAACTTATTTGCCCTGTAATTTGTACCTACTTAGGTGCCTTTAGATCTTATCTTCTGTGCAGAACTTACACAATCATTCAATGTACTCCATCTGTGAGGTGACTGTTCTCTATACAACTTGGGAAAAAAAGAGTTGACTTGTTATACAAGTGTACACCTGGCTCTTTCCACTGCAGGCTGAACAAAATAAATCTAACAGATTCCTCCATCCACAGTATAGAGCGCACGTGGACAAATCTGCAGTGGCAGCAGCTATCAGAATAACCAAACAATGGCTGCACCTGACCGGGTACAGCTGCTTTTCAGACAACAATTTTCTGCCCGGCTCCTTCAATCTTTCAATCGAAGAATGTTGGGTGGGAAGGTCCCGACAGAACCAACCAAACATATTTTGGATGGTTTATTAGGAATTGTGTATGGACAGCTTACCTCTCTGGGCTCTATACATCAAGCCGAGCTTGCACTTAGTGAACCTGTAATTTAATCCTTTAAAAACTCTGTACTCTCGGATTTCCTTTCACTTTGTTAATTGGGCCTGACCTCATGGCTGATCTTCAAAAACTGGCATTCCACCATCCAATGGGAGCGCCCTTATTAGCCACTGAGGCAGTCTCACTGGACAGTGAAAAAACAGATGGCAGGGATTTGCCTTGAAGGCAGGGTAGGTCCAAACCCCATTAAACTGAAACAAAACCTGAAATCGCCACAGAATCATTTTTGCTACTGAAGATAAAACGGTAGCAGACATCTTGGAGTGTCTGTTCTTGGAAAGTACTTTTACTTTTTAAAGTTTCCAAAATTAAGTAGTGTATTCACTTTAAGGCATGCTAAAGTGACCTTTCAAACACAATACAGTATTATCACTTTTTAATATCACTTGGGAGTCCACTTTAGCATGCCTTTAAGTGGAACTACTGGTAAAACATCTTGATCCACTTCCACTCTGTATCCTGGTGATGAAGCAAAGCCTAAAGTAATTTTGATTGTTTTTATGCAGGAATGTGTGTAATTTAACATACAGTGGGCGAAGAAAAATGTCCACGATATGAAGTTAGTAAAACAAAAAATAATATAGACAACAGGAGAAAATGATTCAAGAAGAAAAGACTGTTTACTTAGCAAAGCATATGTTAACTTGGCTAAGGGTGGCCATAGATGATGCAATTTTCTTTCCTGCAATCACGGGTGAAAAGCGATGGTCAGTGTTGATGGGGGAATCCCTTCTGCTGAGCTTTTGCGTTCTCCCGGTGGGGGGCAAGCTGCCCTTGCCGCAAGGGCACAGTGATTAGTCCTAGCAGCCATTATAGCAGCTGGCAATAATTGTGTGTAAAAATCCAACATGCTGGTTGTACCCAAGACAATCAATGAATAGACTTGGGTACATTCAGCCAGCCCATAGATAGTTTGAAACTTGGGCTGGGCCGGCTTTAAGGAATAAGGTGTAGCTTTATTCACTTTGAATACCTAATCATGTGTAGGCAAATTCCAAAAACAGGACTTGGCACATGGTTGGATGAATAAGATATAACTTTCTCAGTTAGCTAAATGAGCATTAAAGAGGAAGTAAAGGCAGTTGAAAAAAATAAATAAATAAAGCAACCTGCAAGGCAAAGGCATAATGAGCTAGTATGCATAGCATACTTGCTCATTATGAATAACTTACCTGAGAACTAAGCCCCCGAAGCGGTCCTCTTTCTTCATGTCCGCTGCTGCCATGGATCCCGGAGTGACTTCCGAGTCTCGCTGCTCCGGCGCTGTGATTTGCCAAAGCAGCGATGACGTCACTCCCACGCATGCGCACGGGAGCCGACATGAGCGGCATATCCGCGAGATCTGCGACCTGCCCAGTACTCCTGTGGTGGCTGTCTTTTTGTAAATATCTCCTAAACCGTATAGGTTTAGGTGATATTTCTTGGACCTACAGGTAAGCCTTAACCTAGGCTAACCTGTAGGTCAAAGTGGTTTGTAAGGGTTTACAACCCCTTTAACCACTTGAGATCCGCGCTATAGTCAATTGACGGCTACAGCGCGGATCTCCTTTTCCGGGACTACGTCTATTGACGTAGTCCCGTGCACAAGCGGCCTGCGCGCCCCCTGAGGGGCGTGCGCGGCGCGCTCTGTGATCGGCGAGTCTACGAGACTCGCCTGATCACCGATCCGTGCAAGGGGTCGATCCCGACCCCTTATCACGTGATCAGCTGTCAGCCAATGACAGCTGATCATGTGATATAACGAAGCCGGTAATCGGCTATTATTCCTCCAAGCGCTGTCAGCGCGAGGAGAAAAAAAAAAGCCGATCACCGGCGGCCGTGATCGGGACATCAGTCCCGATCATGGCCAGCACTGCTAGTGCCCACCTGCAACCCTGTCAGTGCCCACCTGCCCCCTGCCAGTGCAACAATAAAAAAAAGTAAGTGCCCCCCGTCAGTGCCACCCAGCAGTGCCCACAGTGTCACCCAGCAGTGCCCACAGTGCCACCCAGCAGTGCCACCCAGCAGTGCCCACAGTGCCACCCAGCAGTGCCCACAATCTGCCTTAACTACTTAAGGACCGCCGTATTGCCATTGTACGTCATTACAATGGCACAGGCAGGCACAAGCACGTAGATGTACGTGCCTGCCTTCCAGCGGGTGGGGGGTCCGATCGGACCCCCTCCCGCTGGATACGGCGGTCCATTTCCCTTCAGGAGCGATCCGTGATGAGGGGATGGCCGTTGGTTTCTGGCCACCCCCTCTGGATCGCTCCTGGCCAATGACGAACTCCTCCCACTGTGTATTGTTTACACAGGAAGGAGGAAGTGATGTCATTCTCCTCGGGGCGGTCTTTTTGACCGGACTACGAGGAGAAGACTAAAAGTAAGTGTGCACCAACACTACACTGACATGTAGGTACACACAGGCACACAAACCCCCCCCCCCCCCGATCGCCCCCCGATCCCCCCCGCCCCCCCTCCCCCCCAGTCACAGTGTCACTGATTGCAGTGATCATTTCTTTACTGATCACTGTATTCAGTGTCAGTTGTGACAGTAAAAACTGTCAGGACAGTTAGTGTTAGGTCCAGGGTAGCCCCTTATCACCCCCCAATAAAGATTTAACCCCCTGATTGCCCCTAGAGTTAACCCTTTCACCCCCTTTTGCCAGTGTCACAAAGCGATCATTTTTCTGATCGCTGCATGTGTCGCTAGGTAGCTAGTTATTTTTTTAGGTTCACCGCCAGGTTTTTATAGCGCTAGGTACCCTGATATACTACCCAATAATGGTTTTAACCCCCTGATTGCCGCTAGTTAACCCTTTCACCCCCTTTTGCCAGTGTCACTAAGCGATCATTTTTCTGATCGCTGCATTAGTGTCGCTAGTGTCGCTAGGTAGCTAGTTATTTTTTTAGGTTCACCGCCAGGTTTTTTATAGCGCTAGGTACCCCGATATACTACCCAATAATGGTTTTAACCCCCTGATTGCTGCTAGTTAACCCTTTCACCCCCTTTTGCCAGTGTCACTAAGCGATCATTTTTCTGATCGCTGCATTAGTGTCGCTAGTGTCGCTAGGTAGCTAGTTATTTTTTTAGGTTCACCGCCAGGTTTTTATAGCGCTAGGTACCCCGATATACTACCCAATAATGGTTTTAACCCCCTGATTGCCGCTAGTTAACCCTTTCACCCCCTTTTGCCAGTGTCACTAAGCGATCATTTTTCTGATCGCTGCATTAGTGTCGCTAGGTAGCTAGTTATTTTTTTAGGTTCACCGCCAGGTTTTTATAGCGCTAGGTACCCCGATATACTACCCAATAATGGTTTTAACCCTCTGATTGCCCCTAGTTAACCCTTTCACCCCCTTTTGCCAGTGTCACTAGGCAATCGTTTTTCTGATCGCTGCATTAGTGTCGCTAGTGTCGTTAGGTAGCTAGTTATTATTTTAGGTTCAGCGCCAGGGTTTTATAGCGTTAGGTACCCCCATATACTACCCGATAATGGTTTTAACCCCCTGATTCCCCCTAGTTAACCCTTTCACCAGCGATCACAGTATAAGTGTCACTGGTGACGCTGGTTAGCCAGTTAGTTATTTAGGTTCCCCGTCAGGTTTTTATATAGCGCCAGGGACCCCCATATACTACCTAATAAAAATTTGAACCCCCTGATTGCCCCTAGTTAACCCTTTCACCACTGATCACCGTATAAGTGTTACGGGTGACTCTGGTTAGTTTGCTTTTTATAGCATCAGGGCACCCACCATTTATTACCCAATAAAGGTTTAACCCCCTGATCACCCGGCGGGTGATATCAATTAGGTTTTAGGGTCAGGGTCTGCGTCGCCCCAGGCAGTGCTAGGTTAGTGCCAGTACCGCTAACACCCACATGCAAAGCATAAACCTCCCGTAGTGGTATAGAATCTGAACAGATCAATATCTGATCTGATCAGATCTATACTAGCGTCCCCAGCAGTTTAGGGTTCCAAAAAAACGCATTGTTAGCGGGATCAGCCCAGATACCTGCTAGCACCTGCGTTTTGCCCCTCTGCCCAGCCCACCCAAGTGCAGTATCGATCGATCACTGTCACTTACAAAACACTAAACACATAACTGCAGCGATCGCAGAGTCAGGCCTGATCCCTGCCATCGCTAATGCCGCGTACACACGAGCGGACTTTTCAACGTCCAAAGTCCGACGGACTGAGTCCGTCAGACTATTCGATCGTGTGTGGGCTGCAACGGACTTTTGACTCGCCAAAGTCCGAAGGACTTTAGAATATGGAACATGCTTCAAATTTTCCCGACGGAACTCCGCCGGACCCGGGTCCCTTCGAAAACTCCGCTCGTGTGTGTGCTATTCCGACGGACTAAAACCGACGCTAGGGCAGCTATTGGCTACTGGCTATGAACTTCCGTATTCGAATCCAGTCGTACGTCATCACGTTCGAATCCGTCGGAGTTTAGTGTGATTGTGTGTGGCCAAGTCCGCTCCGCCGAAAAGTCCGTCAGAACTCCGTCGGAACTCCGGCAGAACTCCGACGGAACTCCTTCGGAAGTCTGTCGGACATAAGTCCTCTCGTGTGTACGGGGCTTAACAGTTTTTTTGGTAGCATTTTATATTTAAATCCGGAAGGCAGTGCTTGGTTTTCGGGGTCCCGTACGTGGCTAGGCTCCCAAAAAGTCCCCCACATGTGTATCCCCGTACTCGGGAGAAGCAGCAGAATTTATTTTGGGGTGTAATTTGACTTATGCCCATAGCATGTGTGAACAATATATCATTTAGTGACAACTTTGTGTATATTTTTTTTATTTTTTGTCATTATTCAATCCCTTGGGACAAAAAAAAAAATATTCAATGGTCTCAACATGGCCCTCAGCAAATAGCTTGGGGTGTCTACTTTCCAAAATGGGGTCATTTGGGGGGGTTTTGTGCCATCTTGGCATTTTATGGCCTTCAAAACTGTGATAGGTAGTGATAGGTAGTGAGGAGTAAAATAAAAAATGTATGCCCTTAGAAATCCTGAAGGCGGTGCTTGGATTTCGGGATCCCGTACGTGGCTAGGCTCCCAAAAAGTCCCACACATGTGGTATCCCTGTACTCAGGAGAAGCAGCAGAATGTATTTTGGGGTGTCATTTCACATATGCCCATAGCATGTGTGAGCAATATATCATTTAGTGACAACTTTGTGCAAAAAAAATAAGTTACTAATATTCCCGCAACTTGTGGCAAAATATAAAATATTCCATGGACTCAACATGCCTCTCAGTAAATAGCTTGGGGTGTCTACTTTCCAAAATGGGGTCATTTGGGGGGGTTTGTGCTATTTTGGCATTTTATGGCCTTCGAAACTGTGATAGGTAGTGAGGCGTGAAATCAAAAATTTGCACCCTTAGAAATCCTGAAGGTGGTGATTGGTTTTCGGGGTGCCGTGCGTGACTAGACTCCCAAAAAGTCCCACACATGTGGTATCCCCATACTCGGGAGAAGTAGCGGAATATATTTTGGGGTGCAATTCCACATATAACCATGGCATGTGTGAGCAATATATCATTTAGTGACAACTTTTTGTAAAATATTTTATTTTTATTTTTTTTCATTATTCAATCCCTTAGGACAAAAAAAATAAATATTCAATGGGCTCAACATACCCATCAGCAATTTCCTTGGGGTGTCTACTTTCTAAAATGGGGTCATTTGGGGGGGGTTTGTACTGCCCTGCCATTTTAGCACCTCAAGAAATGAGATGGGCAGTCATAAATTAAAAGCTGTGTAAATTCCAGAAAATGTACTCTAGTTTGTAGACGCTATAACTTTTGCGCAAACCAAAAAATATACGCTTATTGACATTTTTTTTACTAAAGACATGTGGCTGAATAAATTTTGCCCTCAATGTATGACTAAAATTTATTTTATTCGATTTTTCTTATAACAAAAAGAAGAAAATATCTTTTTTTTTCAAAATTTTCGCTCTTTTTCCATTTACATCGCAAAAAATAAAAATCGCAGAGGCAATCAAATACCATCAAAAGAAAGCTCTATTTGTGGGAAGAAAAGGACGCAAATTTCGTTTGGGTGCAATATTGCATGACCGCGCAATTACCAGTTAAAGCAGTGCAGTGCGAAATTGGAAAAAGACCTCTGGTCCTTAAGGTGTTCATTGGTCCGGGGCTGTAGTGGTTAACAAAGGTGCTGCACCCGTGCCACATATCCGTGCCCATCAGTGTCATCTACCAGTGCCCAGCAGTGCCGCCCATCAGTGCCACCTATCAGTGCCCATCAGTCCCATCTATCAGTGGTACCTATCAGTGCCCATCCGTGGCACCCATCCGTGCCACCCGTGGCACCCATCCGTGCCACCCATCTGTGCCACCCATCCGTGCCATCTTATGTGCCCATCTTTGCCCATCAGTGTCGCCTTATCTGTGCCCATCGGTGCTGCCTTATCTGTACCTATTTGTGCCGCCTTAACTATGCCTATCAGTGCCCACCAATGCAGCCTATCAGTGCCCACCAATGCAGCCCATCAGTGCCCACCAGTGCAGCCTATCAGTGCCGCCTCATCAGCGCACTTCAATGAAGGAGAAAAATGACTCGTTTGCAAAATTTTATAACAAACTTTTAAACATGATTTTTTTTTTTTTTGCATCTTTTTTTGTTTGTTTAGCAAAAAATAAAACTCCGAGCTGTAATTAAATACCACCAAAAGAAAGCTCTATTTGTGGGAAAAAAATGATAAAAATTTCATTTGGGTACAGTGTTGTATGACCACGCAATTGTCATTCAAAGTGCATCAGCGCTGAAAGCTGAAAATTGCTCTGGGACTGAGGGGGGTTTAAGTGCCCAGTAAGCAAGTGGTTAAGTGCACAAGAGTGAACAACCTCTACTCCATCAGTAAGCCAGGCAATGCATAGTCCAAAGACAATGTGCAAAAAGCAACAATCCCAATCAATCTGAGTTGATTTTGTATTTTGTGTTTTGTATTTATTTTTTTGTATTGTTGCTATGGCTTTTTCCCCCTCCATTGTCTTTTTTACCGTGTTGTTTTTATCATAAGGCCGGCCATACACTGTTCCAATCTCAGCAGGAACCAGCCAAAATTTTAACCGTTATTGGGAAGGCTGAATGTATCGATTGATCAACTTGGGTACAACCAGCCTGCTGGATTCTCTTATGATAGCACCCCCCTCAGCAGAACGGATTCCCCTGTCAACACTGTGTTGATGGGGGAATCGTTAAAGTTTCTTTCCTATGGTTACAGGAAAGGAATTTGCACTGTGCCTTAGCCAGCCTTTTTAAACCAGGGTGCCTTCGGGTTTCTTCAGGGGTGCTTTGGCAAAATACCTAAAAAAAAAAATATATATATATATATATATATATATATATATATATATATATCATAAAAAAAATGGCCAAAAGTTGTATAGAGGTTAGTGGGTGGATCATACCCGCCTTTTACTTACCCACTTAACAACCGCCCTATAGCCGAATGACGGCTACAGGGCGGTTTCTTAACTCTGGGAGGCCGTCATATGACGTTCTCCCAGAATTCCGCTCTCGCGCGGCCCCTGGGGCGCGCACTCGAGAGCATCCGTGACCGCCGGGCATCACGGATCATAGCGGCCGTCAAATGACGGAGTGATCACTTGTAAACAAACCGGCATCATGTTATGACGCCGGTTCCTCCCTCCCCCTCTCTGTACCGATCGGAACAGCGGAGGGGGAAGAGATCGGTGTCAGCAGCGATGTGGGCTGCATCTGCAGTGCCCACATCGCTTCTCACCGAAAATTAACCCGTCAATTCCCTGCCAATACTCTGCAATACCCTGCCATTACTCTGCATTACTCTGCAATACCCTGCAACACTCTGCATTACTCTGCAATACTCTGCATTACACTGCAATACTCTGCATTACTCTGCATTACTTTGCAACACTCTGCATTACTCTGCATTACTCTGCATTACTCTGCATTACCCTGCAATACTCTGCAATACCCTGCAACACTCTGCAATACCCTGCAACGCTCTGCAACACCCGCCAATACCCTGCAACACTCTGCAATGCTCTGCAACACCCGCCAATACCGTGCAACACTCTGCAACACCCTCCAATATCCTGCAATGCTCTGCAACGCAATACTCTGCAACGCCATACTCTGAGATACCCAGCCATACTCTGAGATACCCAGCCATACCCAGCCATAGTCGGTGATACCCTGCAATACCCAGCCATAGACACCCCCCCCCCCCCCCCCCCGCCGCCCTCCGGTGCTTCTACCGACTCGCCAATACGATCAAATCCAGAATCTTTTTTTTTTTTTTTTTCAGGCTTCCCAGCTTAGAGGTGAGATGCGGGGTCTTATTGACCCCATATCTCACTGTAAAGAGGACCTGTCATGCCATATTCCTATTACAAGGGATGTTTACATTCCTTGTAATAGGAATAAAAGTGATCAAAAAATGTATTTTTGGGGAAAAAAAATTCAAACTAAAATAAATAAAGTAAAATGAACAATAAAATTGTTTTTTTTTTAAAGCGCCCCTGTCCCCATGTGCTCGCATGCAGAAGTGAACGCATACGTAAGTCCCGCCCACATATGAAAACGGTGTTCAAACCACATGGGGATTTTTAAGTAGCGACGTTTGGCGCCATTCCACGAGCCTGTGCAATTTTGAAGAGTGACATGTTAGGTATCTATTTACTCAGCGTAACTTCATCTTTCACATTATGCAAAAATTGGGCTAACTTTACTGTGTTTTTTTTTTAAGCACAAAACTGTTTTTTTTTTCCAAAAAAAAGCATTTGAAAAATTGCTGCCAAAATACTGTGCGAGATAAAAAGTTGCAACGACCACCATTGTATTCTCCAGGGTGTTTGCTAAAAAAAACATATATAATGTTTTGGGATTCTATGTAATTTTCTAGCAAATAAATGATGATTTTTACATGTAGGAGAGAAATGTCAGAATTGTCCTGGGTGCTCCAGAACGCCTGATGGCGCTCCATGCATGTTGGGTCTCTGTATGTGGCCACACTGTGTAAAAGTCTCACACATGTGGTATCGCCGTACTCGGGAGTAATAGCAGAATGTGTTTTGGGGTGTAATTTGTGGTATGCATATGCTGTGTGAGAAATAAACTGATAATATGACAATTTTGTGAAAAATAAAAAAAAAAGGAAAAAAAATCTTGATTTTTGCAAAGAATTGTGGGAAAAAATGACAACTTCAAAAAACTCATCATGCCTCTTACTAAATACCTTGGAATGTCTTCTTTCCAAAAAGGGGTCATTTGGGGGGTATTTGTACTTTTCTGGCATGTTAGGGTCTCAAGAATTTAAATAGGCCGTCAGTACTTCAGGTGTGATCAATTTTCAGATATTGGCACCATAGCTTGTGGACTCTATAACTTTCACAAAGACCAAATAATATCCACCAATTTGTACTTATTTTTACCAAAGATATGTAGTAGTATAAATTTTGTCCAAAATTTATGAAGAAAAAATTACTAATCTGCTAAATTTTATAACAGAAACAAAGAAAAATTCATTTTTTTACAGAATTTTCTGTATTTTTTCTTTTATAGCACAAAAAATAAAAAACTGAGAGGTGATTAAATACCACCAAAAGAAAGCTCCATTTGTGTGAAAAAAAGGACAAAAATTTCATATAGGTCCAGTGTTGCATGACTGAGTAATTGTCATTCAAAATGTGAGAGCACCGAAAGCTGAAAATTGGTCTGGTTATTAAGGGTGTTTAAGTGCCCAGTGGTCAAGTGGTTACACAAAGCCATAGGTTTTCATTGTGAGCCATAGGGATGAGCGGAATTCCCCCCCCCCCCCGGTTCGGTTCGCACCAGAACTTTCGAATGGACAGAAAACTTTAGAACCCCATTGAAGTCTATGGGACTCGAACGTTCGAAATAAAAAGTGCTAATTTTAATGGCTAATATGCAAGATATTGTCCTAAAAAGGATTTGGGGACCCGGCTCCTGCCCCAAGGACATAGGTCAGGAGCACTGATTTTAATGACAAAGTGGAAAAAAAGTGAAATATTCCTTTAAATATCGTGCCTGGGGGGTGTCTGTAGTATGCATGTGAAGTGGCACGTGTTTCCCATGTTTAGAACAGTCCCTGCACAAAATGACATTTAACGGAAAAAAAGTCATTTAAAACTGCTTGCAGTTTTAATGTCATGTCTGGTTCCGGCAATACGGATGAAAATCATTGCGAAACAAATAGCATGGGTAGCCCTCCCTGCCCATTACCAGCCCCGTTGGGTCTTGTACGGATATTAAGGGGAACCCCGTACCCAAATTAAAAAAAGGAAATGCGTGGAGCCCCCAGGCCTTATATACTCAGAACAGCAGTATACAGGCGGTGCAAACAAGACAGGGACTGTCTGGGTTTGGTGTGTTAAGTAGAATCTGTAATTTTGAACTGGTACATTTTTAAAGTGTAGCTCCAGTCAAAAAGCTTTAAGCTTTTAGGGAAGGGTTATCACCCCTTTATAATTTTTTTGGCCGTCTGTATTTTTTCATCTCACTTCCTGTTGTCTCCTTCCGTTTGCAAGTAGGAGACATTTGTAGGTTGGATGTTTGAAAGTAGGGGCCTGCCCTATATACTCTGCAGAAAGATGTGCCTAAGGTGTTGGTGTTGCCACAACACTGTAAGCCCTCAAAGTGACTCTTGGTGGGCGCTGGAGCGCCCTGCTCTGAATGATTATATCAAGAATTGTAATTACATGCCATTGTTGAACAGTGGTAGAAAAATTGGGCCTTTGGTGGTTGTGGTGGCAGTGCTGGTGCCACAACACTAAAAGTCTTCACAGTTACTCTCGGTGGGCGCAGGAATGGGCCCTGCTGTGAAATATTATATAAAGAATTGTAATTGCATGCCCCTGTTACACAGGGGCTGAAAAATTGGACCTTAGGCACTGGTGCTGGTGCCACGACACTGCAACCTCTCCCATATACTCTAGTTGGAGTCCAGGAATTAGCCCTGCTGGAAAGCATTGCATCCAAAATTGTAATTACACGCCCCTGTTAAACAGGGGCTGAAAAATTTGGCTGGTGGCATCACCCAGAACCAAAAATGTTCTTCCAAGCTAGCAGCAGGATCATTGAGGAGGAAGAGGATAGTCAGTCAACATAACAGGACAGTCACTCAGCATCAGCATAGGTAGTCTTGAAGGGATGTGACATTTAAAAAAAAATTATGCGCTTACATCAGCTTCAGGTGCTTGGTAGCTGGTGGTGATCCAAGACTGATTCATCTTTATGAAGGTCAGTTGATCAACCGAGTCGGTGATCCATCCTCAAGACCCAGTAAGCCAGAGGATTTTCAGTGGGAAAATTCTCCCTCCTCCTGTGACTGAACGAAGCCTCAGCAACACGTTGTCCAGGACCAGGAGTTTGTAACCTCCCACTCTCTGGGAATGTGTTGCACAGACCTTTCTGCAAGGCCTCCCGGAGATGTCTCATCCTCTGCTCCCTCTGCGACGAAAGACTGCTGCTGCTGAGTGCCAGGCTCCACCTCCATTCTGACACAAGCCTCCTCCTCCTCTTCCTCCTCCTCTTCCTCGTGCTCTTCCTGTGTGATGGGTGGGACAGCAGGAACACTGTCTGGGTAAAGGGGGCCTTGAGAGGCAAGGAAGTCCTCTTCTTCCTGCCTCTGTTCTGCCTCAAGTGCCCTGTCCATTATTCCACGCAGCGTGTGCTCCATCAGGTGGACAAGAGGTACAGTGTCCTGATGCATGTACTGTCACTGCTCACCTTCCTCGTGGCCTCCTCAAATGGCGACAGGACAGTGCATGCATCCCTGATCATGCCCCACTGGCGTGCTGAAAAAAAAAGAGCTCCCCTGACCCTGTCCTGGCGCCGTAGTATTCATAGATACAGGTACTCATTTATGGCCCTCTGCTGCATGTGCAGCTGCTGCAGCATGGCCAACATTGAGATTCACCTGGTGGGCATGTCACATATAAGGCGGTTCTTGGGCAGGTTCAACTCCTTTTGGAGCTCAGCCAGCCGAGCACTGGCATTAAACGATCGGCGGAAATGCACACAGACTTTCCTGGCCTGCCTCAGGACATCCTGTAAGCCTGCCCAAGAACCGCTGCACCACCAGGTTAAGGACGTGAGCCACACAGGGCACATGGGTCAGTTTTCCCTGTCGGAGGGCAGAGAGGAGGTTGGTGCCATTGTCACAAACCACCATTTTTGGCTTAAGCTGGCATGGCGTCAGCCACCTCTCGGCCTGCCCCTGCAGAGCTGACAAAATATCTGTCCCAGTGTGGCTCCTGTCCCCCAAACAAACCAGCGCAAGCACAGCATGGCATCTTTTTGCCTGCGTACTTGCGTAGCCCCTTGAACGCCTACGGGGCACTGCTGTTTCCGAGGACAAAGCACTGGAGGAAGAAGAAGAGGAGGGGGCGGAGGAGAGAGGTGTGTCACAACCAGTTGTAGCATTTTGGAGGCGTGGTGGCGGAACAACCTCCAACACTACTGCACCTTGTCCTTCATCCTTCCCAGCTGCTAGAAGAGTGACCCAATGGGCCGTGAAGGATAGGTAACGTCCCTGTCCATGCCTGCTGGACCATGAGTCAGCGGTAATATGCACCTGACCGCCCTTTCTAGCAAGGCATGGACATTGCCTTCCACATGGTGGTAGAGAGCCGGAATCGCCTTCCATGAGAAAAAGTGGCGTTTGGGGACCTGCCACTGAGGAACTGCACATTGCACAAAACAAGAAACCGCACATTGCACAAACTCACCGAAGGGGGCCGAGTCTACCAACTTAAAAGGCAGCAGTTGAAGTGCTAGCAATTTAGCCAAGCTAGCAGTCAACCGCTGGGCATGTGGATGGCTGAGAGTGAACTTCTTTCGACGGTCCAGTAGCTGGGGCAGGGAAATTTGACTGCTACAATCGGACGTGGGAGTACTGCTAGCAGATTGCCCGCAAGTACTTGGCTGTGACACACCTAATTCTACACTTTCATTCCCCTCAGTACAGGTTTCAGAGAGGACTGAAGGTCTAGTGGGGTTGGAGATCCCAGCTGATGAGGAACAAGGAGAGGTCTGCTTTGTTCTTTGGTGTGGGTCTTTGAGGTACGCTTGCCAACAAGCTGCATGGCAGGTCAACATATGTCTGGTCAAGCATGTGGTGCCCAAGCGGCTGATGTTTTGGCCACACGAGATACGCTTGAGACATATGCTGCAAATAGCAGCGGTGCGATCTGATGCACTCGTCTCAAAAAAGGCCCACACCAAAGAACTTTTAGAATAACACGCAGAGGCATCGTTCTGCACAGGCGGAGCTCTGCGGTGTGATTCAGTCGGTGTGCTGCCCCTAAGCTGCCCCCCAGAGGGCATCCTGCCTCGTTGGAGATGTGCCTCCTCCTCCTCGCTCCTATCAGGCACCCATGTGGAGTCAGTGACCTCATCATCCTCTCCCTCTTCATCACTGGAGCAAACCTGGCAGTATGCTGCAGCTGGTGGAACATGACTGCCAGATTGCTGTCCTTCTTGAGCATCCCCCCTCTCTGCGCTCCTGCTACTGCCTTCCTCTAGCTGGGTATCATCAGAGCCTTCAAAACGCTGGGCATCCTCCTGGAGCATGTACCCAACACTGTGCTCAAACAGTTCTGGGGACTCCTCAGGAGGACATGGTGGGTCTAGGGAAGGAGTGACTGATGGCATTGAGACGAGGGAAGAGTACGCGTTGGCAGCTGCTTTGCTAGTACCCTGATCCTGGGTGAGAGAGGATGAGGAGGATGAGGAGGGCTTGGTCATCCACTCTACCAAGTCTTTGTCATGATGCGGCTCAACACGTCCGGCTGCCGAAAATAAGGACAAGCGTGTCCCATGGCCACGTGCTGATGACGATGCACCGCATCCACGACCAGCACTGTTGTCTCTAGACACAGAGCCTGCTTGCCCTCTTTTATTGACTTGTGACTGTCTGCCTCTCCTTGTTGGACTTCCAGACATAGTAATGGCCTGCAGGGAGATGGGAAAACTAGCAATTGGGTAGCTTTAGGTGCACACCGAGCAGGTGACACAGTACATCGACTGTAATTACTGCAGCTGCCTGCCTGTGTTACAGAAACAGAACAACACCAGCAATAAGGGGTAGCTTCAGGTGTATACTGTGCAGGAGGCACACAACAACCACTGTAAAATGCTGCAGATGCCTGTATTACAAAACACCAGCAATAAGGGGTACCTTCAGGTGTATACTGTGCTGGAGGCACACGACACCCACTTTAACTCCTGCTGATGCCTGTATTAGAGAACACCAGCAATAAAGGGTAGCTGCAGGTGTATACTGTGCTGGAGGCACACAACACCCAGTTTAACTGCTGCAGATTCACAAGAAAAGAACACACTGTCCGTACCTATGCTGCTCTCTCCCTGCACGACGGAACACACTACACAAGGCCTCTGCACTGGCGGCCTTATATAGTGTGTGGCATGTACTAAACCCCCTGAGCTATAATTGGCTACATGCATCCTAGGCGGGCATTATGGCTCTCCTCGCTGCCGGCGCTGTGATTGGCCAAGCATGCCGGGTCACAGTGCATGCTTGGCCAATCATGAGTCGGCAATGCACTGCGATGGCATAGTGCATTGTGGGCCATTCACGCCACACGAATATGGTGCGAACGGTCCACAAAGTTCTGATTTCGCTGAACAGATGTACGGTTGATGTTCGAGTCGAACATGCATTCGACTCGAACGCAGAGCTCATCCCTAGGGAGCCATTAGAACCTTCTAGCCACTGGCATCTTAACAACCAATGATTTCATCAGTGAATAAGAAGGACATCAGGAGCCTGCACAGGATCCTTGTTTCCCTCACTTGCTCCTCTCCATCACACTGGGGCCACATTAGTTGAGTGAGGGGGATAAACTGAGAGAAGAGATACACTGGAATACTATGAGTGTACCAGTGTATAAAGGTGTATTTGCTTTGGCAGAATGAATCACCACTAATGTTGGATGCCCTACATTGGTGGATGTTGCTGTATCATGTAAAACTATTAGTTTTGTTTTTTACATTTTAAAATGGGATGCCTGAAGATTTTGCATATTTTTAAAGGGTGCCCCAGATGACAAAAAGGTTGAGAAATACTGCTCTAGGCATCGGTGCATTTCAGAAAAGCATTTGCTAGCTAAATTTGCAGTTTAACCAAGAGGTGAATAGCCAACTCTGCTGACTGTGACCATTTGTTCAAGTCTGCATTTGTGTATGTCCACGATTACACCTTCAGAAATGTTAAACAAAGAAGTATAGTAGTTCTGTGCTGCTATATGAACCTCGGGATACATACAGTAGATCTGTGAAGGATTTTTATGATTCTAGTGGAATTGGGACATTTTCATGCCATACTTTTAAGGTCCCTCTTTTCACCTTGTGGCATAGTGCCTGTGGGCTCAATGAGAGAAAATTGAGTTGTATGTTGCTGCCTTTATACGCAACAGAATGTGCAGGTGTGGCGGGGTCCTTAATGTGAACGTGTGAAAAAGTCACAAGCCATCGCGAAACTCATTATATTCTTCACTTGTTAATATACCTCTTATCTCAATGGCCTTCCATGTTAAATGTATGGCCTTTGAGTTTCATTACATTGACATACCAAACGAATTTGTTGTGTTTGTGTTGTGATATTCTCTTGCTGATCACTCTTACATGATAGAGTATTATTCTAATTAATGGGAGTCTGTTCAAGCTGTGTGGGTTAAGGAGGACACCCTTGCCTGAGGGCATTCCACCATAGCTTTCTGTCTAATGATAGCAGCTCCACCTTAACTGTCTGGTGACTGTCCTTCATTAAAGTCTGATCTCTCCCAGATCAGAAATAAAAGACAAACACCCAGTTGTTTCATCAACATGGGATGGCAATGCTGATGGAAGAAGGTGTGTGTGGACAGAGTATAAAAGCAATTACAGACAACTCCCTTTAAAATACTCCATTTAAAAGTAATTCCCTTTAGTGCTTAGACAGTCTTTGGAAAATATCCCCTGCTTGTATCAGCTCCGTCCTGTAGAAAGTACAAGCTTGGTTATATACTATAGCATTAAGGGAATGCGCAGTTATAGCACAAGGTCAAACAATTTATTTTATAGATTGGATCATTTCGAAAGACCCCATCTTCAGATCATTGATTTCAACAGAAATTTGTCCCATAAGATTATATTATATGTGCATTTAAAAATTTTTATGCATGTTATTTACTTTCAACCATTTGCCTACCAGGCACTAACACCCCCTTCCTGCCCAAGCCATTGTTCAGCTTTCAGTGCTGTTGCACTTTGAATGACAATTGCGTGGTCGTGCTACATTGTACCCAAAGTAATTTTTTTATCATTTTCTTCACACAAATAAAGCTTTCTTTTGGTGGTATTTAATCACTGCTGTTTTGTTTTTTTATTTTTTGTTTTCAAAAAAGACCAAAAATTTTGAGAAAAAAAATGTTTAACTTTTTTTTCTGTCAGTAAATTTTGTAACTGGGTAATTTGTCGCCTTCACTGGTGGGCATTGATGAGGTGGCACTTATGGGCACTGATAGGCTGAACTTGTGGGCATTGATAAGGTGGCACTGATGAGGAGGCACTAATATGCCGCACTGATAGGCACTGTTAAGTGGCACTGATGGGCACTAGGCGGTATTTGGTGGCCACTGATAGGTGGCAGTGGCGGGCATGGATTGGCGGCACGGATAGGCGGTACAGATGGGCATTGATGGGTGGCCTGTTGGGCAACATTGGGCATTGATGGACAGGAGTGATGGGCATTGATGGACAGCAATGATAGGTGGCACTGATTGCCAGCACTGACTGGCATGGCTAATGGGCACTGATTGCTGGCACTGGTGGGCCCTGTATACTGGCATTGGTGGGCACTGTATTGTGACACTATATTTCTTTATTGTAATCAAGGCACTGATGACCAGTGTCCTGATTATTCCTACATCTCCCCCTGTGAGAAGATGCCGCTGATCGGCTCTCCTCTCCTCACACTCTGTCAGTGTGAGGCGAGGAGGGCCGATTACTGGCATCTCTGTGTTTACATATGACCGTCTGTGCTTGGACACAGCCGATCACATGGTTAAAGAGCCACGGACGCCGCTCTTTACACAGATCGGGGTCGTGCCGTGTCCTAGCAACACAACAGAACAAAAATATTACAGCGCACACATACAAAACTGACATTTACCTCCAGCAAGGCTTTTTTAAAGCGCCTAGACATTTTCAAAAAACATTATCAAAAAAAATATGGGGATTTGGTCACACCATATTGCTATATGGTGCTTAAGCTCACTTACTGCGACAAAGTACCCCATAATTAGTGGGTCCTACACTATGCATAGATCGGGAGATCCTGCTTCTCTGAACCATGGGAGCTATACTCCTCTATATGGGAGAACATGAGGTCTCCACCCATGACACAGGTGGTCACTAATGAGAGGTACTTACTGAGGGAGTGGGGTAGTCCACACCCAAAAGGATTTGGTCAGAATCCATACAATAGACAAACAAACAAGATATTTGAGGGGCACACCCTAAAAAATGGCAGCACCATCTTTATGCATTTTTTAGGGTGTGCCCTCCAAATATCTTGTATGTCCTAGCAACACAGCGCAGCTGCAATCACCGCGCCGAGCACCAGAACGGGAGCTGCGCAAATGGCAGGCGGACGGCAAGCAGTTAAAAAAAAACTGCCGCCATCTTGAATGTGAGCAGACTCAGCGCTGAAACTCAAGTGGCACTCTACAGCAGTCTTTCTCAATCTTTTTAACATGGGAGAACCCCTGAAATAACTTTCTTGGCTCAGGGAACCCTGGCTGATATTTACTGTTTCAACAGCTCACGGTACATTTGTGTGATGGTCACTGGGAAGAATGCTCCTTCCCCTTACAGATAGCTAAAAAGTTAATTTATCAGAGGATATAGGCAGAGGTCATAGCTCATGGAACCCCTAGCCACCTCTGTGGGAACCCTAGGGTTTCATAGAACCATGGTGGAGAAAGGCTGCTCTTAAGTGACTGTGGCAGCTACATAAAAGACATTCAGACTGTTCCTGAAAACTTCACTTTGACAAAACTATTTGGGCTACTTCTGATCTGTGGAGAGCAGGTGGCTTCAGGAAGTGGTTTACATATGCTGTGGCTTGTGCATATACAACCACTGTTATGGAGTAAGTGTATATTATTTTTTTTTTAAGTTGGTGACAGGGTCTCTTTAATGTGTGTTTCCAGCTAAAACTTTAAGTTTGGGTTTGGTGAGGAAGAATTAAAACCCTGTTGGGTTTTTGGTGTTTTCCTGGTCTCCATAAAAATTATGCCCTCCCATACACAGTGACAATGGTCCCACCAGACCCTAAGTAAGGGAAAAGCTGCAGCGGCAATATGCATAGCAAAAAAAGGACAATGGGGTTCTGGCCTTCCCATATTCTACAAAAGACAAATTTGACTGAAAACACTCTTTACCCTAGTTTTATGTCAGCAAGTAATTTGATTAAGCTGCTCAGCGTGGAGAATAGATGTGCCGGTTTTAGGCAAGGTTCTAAATACTCTGACCTTGTCCAAATTTTATTTGTAACATTATAGATTAGCACATCCAATGGTTTGTCATGGACATTTTACAACTAACATCGCCGACACATACTCCTTACAGCTCAACTATTACAAGAAGCAATGCCTTCTGGCTTTTAATTAGCAGTATACAGGAGATTTTGGAAAATCTGGATATTTATGTAGGTTAACCACTTCAATACAGGGCACTTAAACACCTTCCTGCCCAGACCAATTTTGAGCTTTCAGCGCTGTCGCACTTTGAATGACAATTGCGCGGTCATGCTACACTGTACCCAAATGAAATTTTTATCATTTTTTCCCCACAAATAGAGCTTTCTTTTGGTGGTATTTGATCACCTCTACGGTTTTTATTTTTTGCGCTACAAATAAAAAAATACCGAAAATTTTGAAAAAAAAAATGTTTTTTTTTGTTTCAGTTTCAAAACTTTGTAAATAAGTATGTTTTCTCCTTCACTGATGGGCACTGATGGGGCTACACTGATGGGCACTGATAAGGTGGCACTGATGGGCACCAATGTGGCACCAATGAAGTGGCACTGATAGGCAGCACTGATGAGCGACACGGATAGGCGACACGGATGGGCGACACGGATGGGCGACACGGACGGACACTGATAGGTGGCACAAATTGGCACTGATAGCTGGCACGGATGGGCGGCACGGATGGGCATGGATAGGTGGCACAGGTGGGCATGGATAGGCGGCACAGGTGGGCATAGATAGGCGGCACAGGTGGGCAAAGATAGGCGGGCCAGGTGGGCATAGATAGGCGGCACAGGTGGGCACTCATAGGCGGCACAGGTGGGCACTCAGGCGGCACAGGTGGGCACTCAGGCGGCACAGGTGGGCACTCAGGCGGCACAGGTGGGCACTCATAGGCGGCACAGGTGGGCACTCATAGGCGGCATCGGTGTTATAGTAATGGATGCCAATCAGTGCCAAACAATAATGCATGCCAATCAGTGATGCCCATTGTGGCCACTGATTGGCATCCATTATGGGCACTGATTGGCACCCATTGTGCTGACTGGCACCCTGGTGGTCTAGGGAGTATTATGGATTTTTATTACCTTTTCCCTGGTGGTCTAGTGGTGTCCCTGGTGGTCCAGTGTGGGCATCCTCGGGGGGGGCTGTGCTGATAATCGATCAGCACAGACCCCCCCTGTCAGAGGAGCAGCCGATCGGCTCTCCTCTACTCGCGTCTGACAGACGCGAGTGAGGGAAAGCCGATCACCGGCTCTTCCCATTTACACTGTGATCAGCCGTGATTGGACACGGCTGATCACATGGTAAAGAGTCTCCGTTGACACCCCGCAACAACGATCGCCGCGATGCGCGCCCCCGGGGGCGCGCAGCGGCTCATTATCCTAATCACGTCATATGACGTCCGGTTAGGATAATGAAACCACTTTGCCGCCGTCAATTTGTAATAGGGCGGGCGGCAAGTGGTTAAAAAGCAACCTCTGACAACAATCGTAGCACAGGCAATATGAGATCAACTTTATTTATGCAGCATTGGCAAAAACACTAGTCAACCTTGTGCAAGTGGAGGACTCTCAAATTATCCTAACCTTACCACACTCTCCCTCTGTGTTTGCCTTACATTATTTAAATATGATGTATTGGGTGTTTTATATAGAGAGCTGACAGTTGTAAAGCAGAATAAAAGCATACAAATAAAATTAAAAAAATGAATTGAATATTAAACTATAATCAACACTAAATTCCTCATCAGTTTAGCAGTAGTGATTGATGAGGTATATTTAAAGGCCCTTTTCATTAGAAACAGGTAATTGTTCTGAGAGCTAATGAATATTAAAATTCATTAGAATATTTCTGAGTAATATAAGTCAATTGCAGGCAACACCTCAGAAGGGTGCAGCATCTAGGAAAACACTTGACTGATATGGGAAATGCATTGTTAATTAAACCTCAACATTAATTAAAGCACAACACACCCATTATAGTAGAAAGGACTTCATAGAGTGATGTGTACTGTGTGGTTTGTACATGCACAATGAAGAATGTGTTGGGTCCACCATACACAGCACTTCTTCAGCTAGGAGTGGGCTGATCATAGTATTTCTGGTGATTATTGGGCCTCCTGCCATAAGAGAAATTCATAGGATGTCTTTGTTGACCCCCTTTTGAAAATGCATGAAAAGCAAAAGGTTCACTTTAATGGTGTCCCATTAGCAACTTATACTAACTTTCCTTTTGTCCTCTGTTGCTTTGTTCGGCCACAAGGAGAGAAGAGTTCTCTCTCTGGAAGCACCAAGAAGCAAATTGCCAAGCGTCCATGATGTCACATCATGGCAAGAAGAACCGAAGAGGGGGACAAGACCCCGAAGTCAGAAGAAGAAGAGGCGGCAGTGACAGAAGACCGGGCCACGGCTAGTAAAAGAGCTGGGAGAAGAAAGTGGAGGCCCAGCAAGAAGAACTGAATAGGGGGACAAGACCCCCGAAGTCGGAAGAAGACCCCGGGCGGCGACTAAGAAGAAAGCCGGGCTCCTCCACTAGTAAAAGAGCTAGCAGAAGATAGTGGCGGAGTCCGGCGAGAAGATCCCCGGAGCTGTGCAATAAATTATTTTAAAACCTTGTGTTGTGTTTTATTTACATTTTTTCACCAGGTGAATGAGTAGGGTACATTGTACCCAATACTCATTCACATAGGGTGGGGGGGCGGTGTCTGGGGGGCCCCCGGATTCTGATAAGTCCCCCGCCCGCAGACCCCGAACAACCAACGGCCAGGGTTGTCGGGAAGAGGCCTTTGTCCTCATCAACATGGGGACAAGGTGCTTTGGGGTGGGGGGGCCACAGGTCCCCCCTTCCCCAAAGCACCCCCCATATTGATGGCACGCGGCCGGGTACGGCTCAGGAGGGGGGGCGCTCGCTTGTTCCCGCCCCCCCTTCCTGACCAGCCGGGCTGCGTGCTCGGATAAGGGTCTGATATGGACCTGGGGGGGACCCCCACACAGTTTTTTCGGCGTAGGGCTTCCCCTTTAAGTCCATACCACGTGACGGGGCCAGTGAGGTGTCAATCTCGCCGCCAAAGGTGGCGACATTGATTTTCTTCGCTAGTCCCATCTACCTGGAGCTGCGTTCAAAATGAACAGACTTTCCTCAGTGTGTGGGCAAGTTCGATCATTGCAAAAGCCCGGCCATAGTCTGGCGGTTTGTCCGGCGCACCGAGTCTGCCGGAAAAGTCCGGTCGTTTGTGGGCAGGTCCGCTCGTTTGGAAAGTCTGGCAGACCTCTGCTTCAAAGTCCGGCAATTTGTACGCTGGACTAAGTCCACCGGATAGTCCGATCGTGTGTATGTGGCATTGGTGTCAAAATTTTGAAGAACTTGCTTACTTTGACTGCATCCAGAGAATAGCCATTTGCAACTGGATGTTCACTCAAGTTGGACAGTCCTTCTCTCACAAGGCCTAGCAGCCAACAAGGTGCTTACTCAGGAACAAGTCTCTGCCACAGACGTTGTAGAACGTACAAGATAATGTCTCTGCCACTGACATTGTTGTAGAACATGTAGGGAAACTAAACTTGAAGAACACTCATAGGATACCTGGATCTTTCAGCCAGCTTGGCGATATCCACGAGACCGGATTCTCTTGGCTACTTCAGCCCTTCCAGGCTCTTACTAAGAAACCAACCCGTTCATGGTCTTCTTCTGAAGAGTCCTCCCCTGGAATGCTTGAAGTCACTGGGTCTCTCCCAAACCGGAGACGGCACCCAACCACCTCAGAATCCTCCTTTAGTTTCCTTGCCTCGGGCTAGCCAGCCCCGAGACATCAAAATTGGGTGGATCCGCACCCCAGGCCATAGCCTTCCTGGGGGCTGGTCAGGAGGACCAGGACCATGAAGTCAGTACATTATTCTGGACCGGAACCCCGAAACACGTGACATCCGCATCTTAACTACCCTCTCCCAGAAAGCACAGCGAGAATGCCACTCCCATGAAGACACCGCTCACCACCGAGGGGGGTGAACTGTTTACCACGTGATCGCCTGTGATGAAGTCACGGCCGATCACAGATGGTTACACCCCCACTGTGCATGGCGCGTGCACGCGATCACGTCGGTGGCGACATGTTCCCGGGAACACTGCGCGTCACTGACGCTGGTAAACAGCCATTGGCCGGCTGTTAACCCACGTGATTGGCTGTGATAGTTTCATAGCCGATCACTAAATGTAAACAAACCGCGGTAACGAGATGTTACCGTGTTCTCCTCCTCGCACACCGATCGTGTGTGAGAAGGAGATTGCGGTAACATCTGATTGCCCCCCCATAAAGAGGACCTGTCACCACCCATCATAGTACCTGTCACTCACAGTCCATCAGAGTACCTGTCACAGTCCATCTGAGTACCCAAGTACCTGTCACAGCCCATCAGAGTACCCGAATACCTGTCCCAGCCCATCAGAGTACCCGAATACCTGTCACAATCCATATGAGTACCTGTCACAGTTCATCTGAGTACCCAAGTACCTGTCACAGTCCACATGAGTACCTGAGTACCTATAACCGCCCTTCAGAGTACCCGAATACCAGTCACCAGGCCATCGGAGAACCTGTCACCAGGCCATCAGAGTACCCGAGTACCTGTCATCAGGCCATCAGAGTACCGAGTACCTGTCACCAGCCCATCAGAGTACCCAAGTACCTATTTGCAGCCCATGCCTCATAGAATATACGTTGGGGTGTTTGCTTTCCAAAATGGGGTCATTTTGTGGATAATTCCATTGTCCTGGTGCTCCTGGACCTTCAAACGTGTGATAGGTAGAAATGAAATGAGATGTGTCATTTATGCTCCTAGAATGCCTGAAAGTACTACTTCAATGTTCGACCTCTCTATGTGACCAGGCTGTGTAAAAGTCCTACATATGTGTTATCACCATACTTGGGAAGAGTAGCAGAATGTGTTTTGGGGTGTAATTTTTGCTATATACATGCTATGTGTTAGAAATATCGTATAAATTGACCACTTTGTGGAAAAAAAATGCGTTTTCATTTTTTTCCACATTTTCCAAAAACTTCTGGAAAATAATGAACCGTTCAAAAGACTCATTATGCCTCAGATTATACGTTTGGGGTGTTTGCTTTCCAAAATGGGGTAATTTTGTGGGCAATTCCATTGTCCTGGTACTCCAGGGCCTTCAAAATTGTAATAGGTGGTTGTGAAATGAGATGTGTAATTTTTGCTCGTAGAATGCCTGAAGGTGCTACTTCAATTTTGGTGCTCTGTATGTGGCCAGGCTGCGTAAAAGTCTCACACATGTGGTATTGCCATACTCGGGAAGAGCAGCAGAATGTATTTTGGGGGGTATTTGTTGTATGCATATGCTGTGTATGAGAAATAACCTGATAATATGACAATTTTGTAAAAAATAAAAAATAAAAAAATAAAAAAAATCTTCATTTTGCAAAGAATTGTGGGAAAAAATGACAACTTAAAAAAACTCACCATGCTACTTAATACCTTGGAATGTCTACTTTTTAAAAAGGGGTCATTTGGGGGGTATTTGTACTTTCCTGACTTGTTATGCAGGCCATACATGGTCGAATTTCGAACAAATTTTCTTTTCAAAATCAGAAAGTTTTTTTTTTTTGTGATCCAATGGCGCCACCATTGATTTTCGAAATTGGCCGACCAAGCCTTCAATTTCACCTCATGTTGCTACAGAAAAGAATTTTTAGGACTGGGAATCTTCTTTTCTCTCTGTAAATTTTATTTTCTTATTACATTTCTTGCACGATTCTCCCATCATTGATTAGAATATCGTTTGTTTTTTAAAAAATTTCCAACATGTCCGATTCCTCAAATTTGATTTCCGCACGAAAATCGGCTGTTGCTGCAGCCCACTAATGGTGCGAAATTCATACGAAAATTCTTAGATACGATTTTCGAAAGAAAATTCTTTCGAAATTTCGAACAATGTATGGCCGGTATTAGTGTCTCAAGAAATGAGATACACCTGATGAAGGCCTGATCAGATATGATAATTTTTCAGTGATTGGCACCATAGTTTGTAGACTCTATAACTTTCACAAAGACCAAATAATATACACTAATTTGGGTTATTTCTACCAAAGATATGTAGCAGTATAAATTTTGGCCAACGTTTATGAAGAAAAATTACGAATTAGCAACATTTTATGACAGAAACAAAATAATTTTTTTTTTTATTTATAGCACAAAAAATAATCACTGGTGGGTTTTTTAAATACCACTAAAAGAAAGCTCTATTTGTGTGGAAAAAAGGACTCAAGTTTCATATGGGTACAGTGTTGCATGACTAATTGTCATGAGTAATTGTCATTCAAACTGCGAGAGCGCTGAAAATTGGTCTGGTCGGGAAGGGGGTGTAAGTGCACTGTATTGAGGTGGTTAAACCAATGCTTTTCACTTAAACCAATGTTTAGTAGCTTTTATGGATAAATAATAGTATATTTTCCGTGAGCATGCTATAAGTTATTTTTGCAACATCATATTTCTTTCTAGAGATTCAACAGGAAAAAAGAGGAAATATCTCTAAAGTGAAGCCAATATCCCTTATAGACAGTTGCAAATGGAATAAATGTTCCCATTGGAAGATTTTCCTTTACTCTTCTGATGAAATATATATAGCATGAATCACCCCATCAGAGAAACAGACAGCAATAAAACCTGATAGAGGGTCCAACCCTTCTCTATGCTATCCAAGCCTGAACATAAAGTTTTGCCTTTACACCGACTTTGAGTGTCATACTAGTATTGGGTTTGCCTGGTTGTAGCCTGGCTCTCCCTAGGTGCTAATGCCTTCCTGGTAGGAATGGGGCTGCTCTTGTCTGGCCAGGGGCTGGGAAGCAGATGCCCCACAGTGTCTGTGCCCCCTGGGAGTGGCTACCCAAGGGTGCTCTTAGTATCACTATGGGTTTGGGACCCCACTGTGAGAACGAGCAGTAGGACACAATACATTGTTTTTTCTGCACTATGCCTCATGGGTTAGGCCTTTGGCCGAGACCAGGACAATTTTGGTTACCCGCTGCAAGGCCTATCAAATTGGCATTTTATTTATTTTTATGTATGTTTATCATTGCACTTATTTTTGTGTCTTTCATTCACAGGACAGTAGGGTGAGAGTCTTTGTGCCTACCTTGACATCTAGGGCCAGGATGTGTGGCCCTTTGATTCCTTCTTCTCCTACCTTGGGGGTCTCTCTTCCTAGTACTTGGTGGTCAACTTAAGCTTAACACAAGAAGAGGGGTCCACAAGGCCTTTTGGCTAGGTGGACCAGAATGCCTTGCCCTAGTCAGGAGCTTTGTGCCCAGTGGGTCAGGAAAGGGTCCTTTCTCTTCCGAGAGGGGACCAAATGACACACTCTAGTGTACTTTTTGTATGTATTCACATTTTGGTGCACTTTGGTGTTTAGTTTTTTGCACTGTATCATGGACCGGAAAAAAAAAATAGTATTTGAATATCTTCATCTCAATACATGGTCAGTGAATCACCATGAAAGGGAATCAACATTTTCAACAGGTGAGATCAGCAATGGGAGCCTTCTCACGAGGTTAATTTAAAAATTTATGTAAACCTTACCAAGGAATTTCTCTTAAACTGGCTATACTCGAGTTATTAGTTACTACCCAAATATTTGTACCAACATTTGTACAATTCTTATCTCAATATTCGATTACTGGACAAAAAGTACTTAAAAATGTTTTTTGCTTTTAAGATTTGAATTTGGAATGAATGGCTTTTTCCCAAATGAAAACCACATACACTGTTAAAATTTCATTTGAGAAAAATTTTCCAACCTGCTTTTTTTAATTTTTCATCACTGTAGCCATAAACGACGATTTTACCCCACTAACGATTAGAAAATTGAATATTCTGAAAATGAAAAATTTTAAGTAAAATTCTACTAGTTTAAAGCCAGCTTTATGTGCTCCTTTTTGGTCTTTTAAGCCCTTCCTGACCAGCCGCTGCAGTTATACTGCGGCTGGTTGGCTCCCCCCTTCGAGAAATCTTAAGAGTTGCAAATTTTCTGTGCCCTTTGCCTCTGCTGTTATCAGTTAGCATTGTTTGTAACTTTTTTCCTTGGACTACAGAACACCTCGCTTTGAACTATGGAGAAGAGAAGGGAGTGAAAAAAAAAACAAGAAAACCAATGCAGCCAACACTTCACGACTGACAAGCTGCCATATATTACATGTTTTTCTTGACATTTTTATATGCTATAAGGGTATATGACCAAAGTGCAGCCCTAGCAGGAAAAGTAAAAATCTGCATAACCTAGCTGGCTATATCTCTGGATCTAGTGATTGTTTTAACCTGCAGATTTAATTGAAAGCAACCTCTGCTTATGCAATTTTGTTCTAATCAATTTGTGTTGCTATGGATCTTTAACATCAATTGATATTTAAAAGTGCATTCATTAATTAAAGTAGATATAAACTTTAACTGGGTGACATTTATTTTGCTAAAGCATTGTTTACAATCTAAATCTGCCATGTTTATTCTGTCTTTTCACTTTTTTTTTTTAAATCGTTTTTTGGATCTCAGTGCAGTTGATCTTATGCAGCTATTTTTTTTATCCCCTTTCTATTTATATGGACTTGCTCCAGTGTCAGCTGCATTGTTCTGGGCCAGCTCTCTGATATGCTTGAAAATGGACCATGCCAGGACAGCCGTAGTCTCCACCAAGGGTACATATATGACTGGATGGCATTGCAGAAGACTAATTATGCCCCATACACACGATCGGAAATTCCGCCAGCAAAAGTGTGTGTATGCTCCATTGGACTTTTGCTGGCGGAATTTCGGCCAGCAAAAGACTGAGAGCATGTTCTCAATTTTTTGGTTGGAAAAAGTTCCAATTGGAAATTACGATCGTCTGTAGCAATTAGGACGTGCAAAATTCCTACGCATGCTCAGAAACAATTCGACGCATGCTCGGAAGCATTGAACTTAATTTTCTTGGCTCGTCGTAGTGTTGTATGTCACCCCGTTCTTGATGGTCAAAAGTTCAGAGACCTTTTGTGTGGCCGCATGTATGCAAGCCAAGCTTGAGCGGAATTCCATTGGAGAAAAAAAATCCAAGATTTTTCTGACGCAAATTCTGCTCGAGTGTGCGGGGCATAAGAAGAGCTTTATCATGCCATAACAGCAAATGCCTGACAAGGGTCATTAATCTAGGAATACCAGGTACTTAAAGGCTCACTCAATATTTTGCACTATGTTACCTCTGAGTTATGTCCCACCTCTGGGGGAATCTAGGATGGAAAAGGACCTGGGGGTCCTAGTAGAGGACAGACTCAGCAATGGCATGCAATGCCAAGCAGATGCAAGCAAAGCAAACAGAATATTGGCATGCATTAAAAAGGGAATTAACTCCAGAGATAAAATGATAAAAAGTTAATTCTCCCACTCTACAACTCGACACTGGTCCAGCCACACCTGGAGTATTCCGTCCAGTTCTGGGCATCAGTCCTCAGGAAGGATGTGCTAGAACTAGAGAGAGTTCAGAGAAGGGCAACAAAATTAATAAAGGGTCTGGAGGACCTTAGTTATGAGGAAAGGTTATGAACACTGAACTTATTCTCTCTGGAGAAGAGACACTTGAGAGGGGATATGATTTCAATTTACAAATACTACCGTACTGGTGACCCGACAATGGGGATAAAACTTTTCTGTGTAAGGGAATTTATTAACACACGCAGCCATTCACTAAAATTAGAAGAAAAGTGGTTTAACCTTAAACTGCGTAGAGGGTGCTTTACTGTAAGAGCGGTTAGGATGTGGAATTCCCTTCCACAGGTGGTGGTTTCAGCGGAGAGCATCGATAATTTCAAAGAACTATTATACTAAGATAAGCACCTGAACGACCACAACATACAGGGATATACAATGTAACACTGACATAAAATCGCACACATATGTTGGACTTGTGTCTTTTTTTTTTTAACCTCGCCTACTATGTAACATGGTACAAACGGGCTACCCCCCCCCCCCCCCCCCCCCCACTACCACACTGGTAGTGCATTGACACTTCCTCCAGCTCTCCAACTGAAAGCCCATACCTCTTTATGGGCAGGGAGCTGGAAAAAAAAGGCTGCATTAGCCTGGCATTGCACCTGCGATCCACTGATTGCAGGCTCCTGTGAAAGAAAAATAATAATAAATGCATATTTTTTTTTCCTGCTAAATATCTGTGCATGAAATCTGCAACATTAAAATATTCAAACTGTCTATTTTTAGTTTACAAGAATATATGAAGGTTACTTATGAAATTTTAGTGATTTGGATTTACATGGTTTTTATTAATTTTGTTATCTGTAGTGATGCACAACTAATTTGGATCACAGAGGTTTTTTTTTTCTTCACTGAGACTGTGAAGATACTGAGCCTGGTTACATGTAGAGGATTTCACTCTGATTGGTCTCAATTAAAAGCATTAAACTGCTAAGAAAGCTCCATAATCTACCTAAACCCCATAACAAATGAGATCCTCCACCCTGCTTCATGCATGGAGTCCGCCCAAACTACGTTAAGCCACACAGAGCCTGACCCAATTACTCTTTTGTGGTTCTTTGTGATATTTTTATTCCTGCCTTATTAATTACAGCTAAAAATGGAATTAACAATATGCCATTTTCAGAAGTTGTTTGTAACGTGTTTTTTTTTTTTTTTTTTTACAAGTGAATACTACATAATGCATTCCAGGGAAAAAAAAGTGTCGTAATCGTCTCTCCTTTCTTTCTATTGCTTATGTTGTCATCCAAGAACGGAATAGCCCCCAAAGATTTCTAGAGTTACGAATAAGAGATATTAGGGCCCCTGAAGCAAAGAACAGAAGGGTTGAAAAGAAGATAATATTCCAAACCTAGAAAAGGAAAAAAAAAAAAAAGGAAAGGAGGAAGAGAGCCCTAGAAAAAAAAAATAGAAGAGTGGGAGGCAAAAAAAATTGCTGGCCTCAAGTCCTCACTTGGCCCTATCCACTCTCCGACCCACCTGCCAATTCACGCTGTAAATATCTAAACCCAACCTTTCCCAAATGGTTTCTGCTTAACCAAGTGGAAGTGAGAACATTTCTCATTCACCAAAATCCATGAAAGTTTATTCCAAAGCTGTCCATGAACCGTTATAGGCATTCCCCGCTTTAAGTACACTCACTTTATGTACACCCACGAGCATGGACATATCCGCTAGTGTAAGTAAAGTACCTCACAAGTACAGACATGGCGGGCAGCTGCAGTGTGGCCTGAAAGAGTCAGAGCTGCCACCTGGAGTTGTTGCCGGTGAAAAGGAAACAAGTGAAGAGGCAATGTTTCCGCCAGCCATGCCCGAAAGCAGCCCAGAGTTGCCCACCATCCATGCCCGCCAGCCAGCCCAGAGTTACTGCCTAAACGTAAGTGGATTACGTTATAGTACTATAAACATCACTCCCTAGCCCCTGACCCCCCAGAAGTGAAAAAAGTATTGCTTCACTTTAAGTACATTTTTGTTCTACATACATGCTCTGGTCCCATTGTGTACTTAAAAGAGGGGTATGCCTGTAGTTCCTTTTAATCTAGCCAGCAACTAAAGTCTGAAGTCGCTATTTTGGAAAATCTTCCAGCATGTCCCTTTGACAGGAGTCAATTAAACAGTACATTTCTGTTGTGTGTGGAAGCCCACACAGTGATTAAAACTCAAGGCGATCTATTGTGGACTTTGATCGTTCTAGATCTAAGGATATAGTGGAGGATTTCTAGGATTCTAGTGAAAAGAATACAAGACAAGCTGTGAAATGACAACGGAAGCAAATGGGATGGAAAAACAATAGAATCTCTTTACCGTAAGAGTGCAATATATCTCAGCCTTGGTGTTGGAAGTGTAGTAATGGCTATAGTCTCTAGCGTATGGAAAATTATGAATCGCAAAACAAACAGAAGGGCCCTGCACAATATACACACCTGACCAGAGGTAACTTCTTTTTACATTTATGAATTTATAAAATTGCGGAGTTCATCTTTAAAAATAGTTTGTTTTTGGGTTTGCAGATTACACTGAATAGCTAGATTTCCCATCTCTAGCACTGTAAAAAAGGTTAGTCATAATGAAAAACTAAATTAAACTGTTAATAAGAACATGGGAATTGGATCAGGAAAATCTCCCTGAATCCAACGCTTCAGTTATTTATTGGATTTTAAAGAAGAGGATGACAGTGAGAAAAATAGACAAAAGGCTCTTGGATTTCCTTTTTTAACCTTTCAACAAACTGAATATACACTATATTGTCAAAAGTATCGGGACTCCTGCAGTATGTTTGGCAGATCAGGAGGATAGCCACTAGCCTGAAATTAGTTCATATTTAACATACTGTAATAAGTAAATTTAATTGCGTATCAGATGGCAATTTGTTAACAATGGCATTTTTAGCCATAATTGGTAGGATTCGGTGCTGGAGAGAATAATTCAATCTGCCATTAATCCACCAATAATGAGATTGACAAGGACAGACTGGATATTAGGTATGTACTTGGATATTTTCTCAAGTCTACTTGTTACTAAATCAGTTGATATAAAGGTGTCCACATACAGAATTTACAGTGACAGGTTTTCATATGATCCAACCTGGTCCTGCCCATGCAAGTCTTGACATTGTACAGCAGAGAGACAGAACAATACCTAGAAGATTATCAGGGATTTGGCATTGTGTACTATGTTAAAATTAAACTGTGTTCTTAAAGGGAAGGTCCAGTCAAGGTTTTTGGTTTCATTATTTCTAATTTTTACATCTTTGAGTACGTTTTCTCCTGGCTCTCTCCCCCCCACCCCCCCTTTTTTTTTGTAAATGTTCTATGCATATGTGCTAGAGTTACCGTATATGGATTGCTCCTGATGGCCTGAGGTTCAACTAGTGGCCAAAAGCTAATGTTTCTATTTGCTCAGGAGTCATTTTCCTTGCTGATAGACCTCCTAAAGTATGCCAAAAAATAGAAATCTGCCTGCCCTCATGGGATGATGTCATTACATAAACCTGCAGCTGGCTCTTATATTTATTTTATAAATTCATTATTTAGGAAGACATTTTCAGTAAATCTTGATCGTACAATGTGAACAATATTACAGATACAGTATAATATCTGCATTAACAGTAGTCAATAATAATATGTACAATACAATGTAAAATTTGTTATTGCAGAATGGCAAAAAAAAAATCTTGGCAACCTTCGAGTATAAGCAACATCAATAAGTTAACTCTCCTCTGCATTTTCATGATTTTAACTTTTGGAAAAAATGGAGTAATCATTTATTGAATGTTGAAAACATAAAAGGAGGGGGTTCAATGAACAAGGAAGAAAGGGAAAGGTATAGAGGTGGGGTTCGGGAGGGATGGGCCTCGTTATCAAATGAATGCCAGTTCTGGTAGTTAAGAGGTGTCCTAGTCCTGGGACACTGCTACATAGGAAATCTGTTCTGCCTTGAACAGAAATTCAAACCAGTAAAACCAACTCTGTTCCAAGGTTTCCTCTATGCCCCCTAAGAGTGGACATGAGATCCCCTGTGAGTTTGATGTCTTGTATCCTGGAAAATTGTTGCGCCATGGTTGGGGGTTCCAGGTGGCACCATAGAGTAGGAATACATGCCCGGGCAGCATTGATTAGAAGAATAAATATAGACTTCCTGTGTGTCTTCCTCAGGAGTGTATTGTGATATAGAAGGAAGAAGATAAAGTCATAAGGTACATGACAATCTGTAAAGATCTGTGTGATCTGACTGCGTGCACTGTAACTGGTCCTAATGCAGTGGCTTACAGGCTGGTTATTAATATTGCTTCTGGTCATGATAATGTGTAAAGCAACACATAACAATCAAATAGTATCTGCTCTGATAATTCAAGAGCAAAAAAAGCAGAGCCATATGATATATCATTTTTGTGTTGAAAGAACGTTTTATAAAGCACAGCGTGTATTGCTACTCACCATCCGCTATACGCAGTTTGATTATTACCCACCATGGCATTAATTATGCACCACGTTCATAAAATGCAGGCTGCAACCAGGTGCCTGCGGAGTGTCACAGAGTTCTTTCTTCTTAAGGCAGACTTCTCGCGTAAACACAAAGCTAAGTAAGAGTATACCCTGGTCTACCACAATCATGTGAGGAAAACAGAAATGCATGATCTGAGGGCAACCAAAAAACACCGTAATAGACTTCTCTGAATTTATTTTAAATTTTTGAGTTGGTTCTGGTGAGTTTGCTTCCCATTTAGAATCATATAAGTTCTGTTTGTTAGCATATACATTTTTGAAAGTCAGATTTTTTGTGAGATTGCTTGAAATAGCAGTAGAATAGCTGGACTTTGACCTACTCTATATTTAGATGTTCAACGCTTCGAGCAGCTTATTTTGTTTTTGCAAATTCTTTTTATTATTTTAGTACAAAAAGTACAAAAGAGAACCTCTGGGCATACCCCAGCTTAAACCAGGTACAAAACAAAAAACAAGACAATTAAACCAAAACGACCCCAGGCTTTCTACACAAAAGACAGGGATAAAAACAATCATCCACAGAAAAATATTTTTGTAAAGAAAGGGAGACTAACCATCGGAGCGGTCAGCTACCCTCTACCTCCGTTCGTGCAAATGGTTGTGTACTACAAATTAGTATGATATTTGGGGAAACTGTATGAGGCAGTGGACACCGCAAATGGGTCTACAATCTAATCCTGGCAGATACAACAATTTAAGGTGGGCTATCCACAGGGTCATCTTGCCCTACAGTGGTGGCGTCAGACTCCAACCAAATGCCCCAGACTTTACATTTTTTTGGGACATCACCTGTTCAAATACGTTTCTTTATATAACGGTATAACAGAGTTTACCAACGACTTCCAAGTATTCAGAATGGGAACAGCTGCAGCTCTCCATTTGAGTATGATAGATTTCCTGGCATAAAATAAGAGTGACCCTGGAAATGTGTGAACTGCTCCTCCAAATGATAAAGATCAGGTGTTTTCAGTGGAGTACTTGTAACTGCCTTTTTCAACCAGGCTTCCATGGAACACTAGGATTCCCTCAGAGGTTGCTAGGGGTTCCTTGAACAATAAGCGACTTCTTTCTCTCAGATGAGTAGCCACTGACAATGATGATGTTTTTAGCCATCTGTAAAGGGGCGCTCTTCCCAGTGACCACAGTGACCATTCTTCCCAATAACCATCACGCTAATGCGCTGTGAGCTGTAGAAACTTTAATGATAAAAATGTTGAGAAAGGCAGATATAGTCAATTGTGCTCATCAAATCTGGTGGCATCAAGGCGGGGAGGCGCCTATTCTGTCCCAGCAACACTGTGGCCCAGTGCAAATGGCCATGCCCATACACACATGGTTTGAGTTTTTGGAGGAACTTGAGTGGCTTGACATTTGCCAAAATAGATTTTATAACGTGTGAGATTAGTTGAACCACTAACCGTACGGTACATGATTATGAAATTACACATCACATGCAATTATCACATAGTGTATTTATAGCTTTATATATTGTGTCAAAATAGCAAAATTGCAAGCTCCTTATGGCTCAGCTGCAGAAGGTGATACACATCACAGTGACAAAGCAGCAACACAATCACTAATGAGGTGACAGTTTTTTGTGTATCAATCAACATTAGGGTTAATTATGCTATTGTCGTTGGGTAAAGTGAAAAGTATGAAGTCAAACATGAAAAACTGGCTTTTACTGATGAAACACTAGCACAGTATCTTCACAATGGAATGCCTGAAGTGTCACCTGTCTGGTAAGTCAGCTTTGTGTTATTGGTTTGACAGCACTGTCATCTTCAAATATGGCCTTATTTAGTTCCTATACTTAAGTGCAGTGGATCAAAGCAACTATACAAAATCAACTTTATTTTGTCTGAACCTCTGGAGAGTGAAATCTTACTGCTATGGGTTACTTTGCTTACAAATTAACACTTTAAGGCTGAATTCTAGGTGTGGCAATTTTTACAAAGTTAAATTGGTCCAGCTCGGAGCAACGTTCGTATGTATATGCCATACCTGTAGAATCCCAATGGAAGCTCCACTAGTGATCACCACTAGCTTATGGGTCCCATGCCGAGCAGCTGCCTTGCTGCTTACTGAACAAAGGAGGTTGTCTGCTCAGCAAGGACACTATTCACAGAACATTTCCGCAGTGGATGCAAAGTGTTTTCTGATTGGACGAGATGGGCATTGTGATGCCACTGCTCTATCTTGTCCAATCAGAGAATGCTTTGCATTCATTGAGAAAATGCAAAATGTTTCCTGAATGGCACCCATGCTGAGTGGGTGATCTCCTGTGTTTACAACACAGCCACTCAGGATGGGACCCAGGGGTTAGTGAAGATCACTGTAGTAGCATTAACTATTACAGTGATTTTCAGCTTCTAGAGGGATTTCACAGGTATGTTACATGCATACTTACATTGGTCAAAGCTACTCTAATGTAACTATTAGAAAATTAACATACCTGGAATTCAGCTTTAAGCCCAACGCTGGCCATAGATGGATCGAATCTCAGCCGGTCGCTGCTGAACCAGAAGACAGAATTCAATCCATCTACGGGCAGGCTGGTTGTACCCAAGTCAACCAACCTGTTGTATTTTTTTTACATACAGTTACTGCTGGTGGCTGCTAGCTATAATCTTTGTGTTCTGCCAGCCAGGAAGTCTCCCCATAACCCCCAACCCCCTGCAGACAAGCTGTGGGAGACTTTGCCCAATGAACACTGACTGTGTTGACGGAGGAATCAAGCAGATTTCTTTATTTCCACTGGTGTGGAAGGAAAGAAAATTTTAATCATCTATGGCCTGATTAATTCTCACCAAAAGCTTTTTTCAGCTTTGAATAGAGTGGGGGACAGTGCTTTGTGCCTATTGAGGAGAATTTTCCATTTGATTGTAAACATAATGTAATTGATTTTGTAAATTATTTTTTATAACAATCATTTGTTTCTATTTGATTGTCAACTATTTGATTATTAAAAAACTTTTATTTTTAATGTGGATAGAGTAGGATAGGATTGAGGCCACCACTGATTTTATATTCCTTTCTGGGGCTCCATTAGAGAATTTTTCCTTCACTTTCTGTCCCGGTGAGAACAGTTTCACCTGACAGGAAATATACAGTAATAACATATGAAGGTGACTAATACATGTAGCATTATTCTGAATAGGTAATGGATGGTTTTATGAAAATTCTGATGACTAAAATAGTATCATAGTGTTGCGAAACAGTTTGAAATCATGTAGATCATCAGATTTCACTTGAATTTTTGTTCCAGTTGCCCATCATAGAAATTCAATATGTATGGCACATTCTGATTAATGTAAATCTAAAGCCCAAGATAATTTTTTCATTTTTGATTTAGTTAAAACCCCTGATAGTTTTTGCCATCTGGGTCTCTTAAACACCTTCTGTGCATGTGCTGTAGTACATGGTAAGCCCGTTCATTACGGGCGCATGGGCACCACCCCCTCTATCACGTGACCCCCCTATATGTAGAATGGATAGATTCATGCATAGCATGAATCTATCCAAGGCTCCCTTGGCTGCTCCATATTCAGGCGTCTGAGCACCTGAATTACAGCGGCTGTTTTTTTTTTTTTGAAGCACCTGATTCAAAAAAAGTGGACTCGGAGCGCAGAGCATTGTGCTCGGAGCCCACCCAGGTGTGTTAGAAAAGCAAATGAATATTTGCTTTTCTAAAACTGAACCGCCTCTTCACCAATAAAAAACCACGGGTCTAATACCCGTCACCTGATTGGCTGAAGGCACAGGTGATCCTATTGGACATCTAACAGAAGGGAAGAAGAGACGCACGGCAAGCATGGAGGGCACAGGAGCTGTCGCCTGACCCACTGCCCATCCCACATCTAGCCACTGTCACCCACTGTCTGAACTGCCACCAAGATGGGGTAAGTGTCGGTCAGACGGCGAGTGGGTGGATGGGGGTCACAGTGAAGCTGCATTTGATGGGGCACAGTGGCCCCATTTGATGGGCAGTGGCTGCGTTTGATGGGGCACAGTGGCTGCATATGATGGGGCACAGTGGCTGCATATGATGGGGCACAGTGGCTGCATATGATGGGGCACAGTGGCTGCATTTGATGGGGCACAGTGGCTGCATTTGATGGGGTACAGTGGCTGCATATGATGGGCATGGTGGCTGCATATGATGTGCACGGTGGCTGCATTTGATGGCACGTGGCTGCATTTGATGGGCACGGTGGCTGCAATTGATGTCACAGTGGCTGCATTTAATGGCACAGCGAGGCTGCAACTGATTTTTTATTTTTTTTCAGAATTTTTCAGTTTGTTTGCGCCCCCTAACAATTTTAAGCACCAGCCACCATTTCTGTAGTATCAATCAGACACTTCAACATTCAACACTTCCGTGAGAGTGTCAAATGCCTGTTTCCCCTGCTATGTGCTGTGGTTCCTCCCTCCATGTCACTACAGAACACAATGGTGTCATAGAGGATGGAGGATGGAATTACGGCAGGAGACACAGGCATCTGACATTCCCAGAGAAGTCAAATGCTGAAGAATCTGAATTAAGCCTAGTACACACAATGAGATTATCGAACTGATGTTTGTCCGTTTTTTGGGGGGTTTTTTGCACGCTAGTCGTCATATAAAAACTGAATAGGTTACTAAAGTATAAAAAATTCTCGTACAACAGAGTAAAAATTTGGAAGTGGTGTAATGAATTTGTATTGTATTTCAGACCAAAACTGTACCGATTAAATGCAAATTGTATGATCTGGTATTGTACAATAAATATTTCTGTGTTTGTCCCTTCGGAAAATGTCGGATGAAAACTTTGTACTAATGATCAGATTATCATTAGTTATCAAAATATCACTTTCAATCACTTTGAAAGAGGTAATTTTTTTGCACGATATTCTGATCGTGTGTATGGGGCTTTAGACTGCAGCACTGGAACAGGAAAGGTAGGAGACTAGGGCTGCTGGAGAAAGGAGCATATTAGTTCTTCCATTACAGGCACCTGTCATTAGATTATTTAAGGCATTTGACAGTGTTGCTTTAAAAATCAATTCTGAAGTAACGATCAGAATCCATGTTGTACTGGTCACACTTCAGCAGACACGAATTCTATGTGGCTGCTTTGGGTCACTACACTTAAAGAGGAGGTCCAGCCCCCCCCCCCCCCATGAAAAATTAAGTCCTCAGCAAAAAAACTGCAGCTGCTGACTTTTAATATTTGGACGCATACCTGTCCAGGGAGCCCGCGATGTCGGCACCCCAGCCGATCTTCAGATTTTGTGCAGCCGCCACCATTCCTGGTAAGGAAACCCAGCAGTAAAGCCTTTCAGCTTTACAGCCGGTTCCCTTCTGCACATGGGTGACATGCGCTCTGCTTTCTAATTGGTCCGGTGGTGGAGGAAGGAAGAGGAGGCTGACCTTCCGGGAAACCAAGTCATGGCCTGGTCTCCTGGAAGTACCCGTTCCCCCCCCCCTCCCCCCTGAAACATGCCAAATGTGGCCACAGATTGGGGGGGGGGGGTGAATAAGCAAAAGTTCCACTTTTGAGTGGAACTGGAACTCTGCTTTAAGAAGCCCATAGAGTAGTAAAAAAAATGAACCAATTCTCACACCTACACATTTGAGACACTGATCGAACAGAAAAAGACTGACAGGCTGCTTGTAGAGAAGTCAATTGGTAGATCAAATTCTGCACAACCAGCCCGGCCATACACTAAATGATATTCCACCAGTTCAGCAGGCACCAGCCGAATTTAATCGATGTATATCCGGCTTTAGGAATTTTCACTGAAGAATAAGAACTCTTATTAAACTAACAATGTATTTTGAAAATTAGGCCCTTATGACCTGTTTTATTTCCCAACCTGCTCTTCTGCCCATCTATGGCTTCCCGATTTACGTTTGTAAGTTTGTAACCTGATTTAATTACCTGATTTCACTAGGTGAAAAAGCTAAATTATATTTTTAAGGGCACAATTGCTTTTCCCCTGATCTGAAAAAATAATCTGGCAGTGCTCCTGTCGTGTTCAACAATGGACCTTAAGAAAAGCACTTGTATGTTTAACATAAAACAATATGGGGTCCTGTTTCCTCAAAGATACTTGCACAACACCCCAGGCATGTGCCTTGGATACCTAGAAAAGTGCAGTTTTTACTTTGCTAATACTAGCCAGCATGCTGGATTGATGGGACAATTGTTCTCTATTGTCTACAGACTTGGTACCCAATCTACAGCCAACCTTTGTGCAGCCCATCTGGGCCCCTGAAAACAATTATCTGGGTTATCATTTTGCCCTGTTTATAGCAGTTATCTCTAGCAAGCTCATGTAATGTGTCTCCTGTCTATGACTGTCCCTTGAAGCAAATTCCCTGTCTGCAACATCTGACAGTCTCCTTCAGCATGTCTGCTGTCCCTGGTCATCTATTGTATCGTGTCTACAGTCCCTGACCATCATGTCTGCATTTCTGATCATCTTTTGTTTCAGACCACACTAACGATCCATCTCTTTTATCATGTCCCAGTTTCTAACCATCTCCTGTATCATGACCATAGTCTCTGGCTATCTCTTGTATGATGTTGGCAGTCTCTGACTCTCTGTTGTATCATGCCTTTCAGTCTCTAACCATCTCTTGTATCATGCCCACAGCCTTTTACCAATTCTTATATCATGATCACAGTCTCTAACATTAATCTCTAACACACAGTCTCTAAGATGTAATTCATACTGACCTGCAACACACAAAAGTCAAGAACTCCCCACCCTTAATAAACACTTTAATCATCTTAACTAGAAATTAAATCCAGAAATCTTCTGATCTGCTATTGGCAAAACAGTTCTCATCCTCTTTCTCTCATCTCCAGCCAGGGTAACAAAATCATAAGTAATATAGGCTGCCTTTAGCCTCATTCCCCAATGTATACCCAATGATTGGGAAACCGAGAACGTCTTTAGAAGCAGAGGGATTTCCAGAGAAAGGACTCAATGTTACTCTCTGCTGGTATTTACTACACTAAGATGCTGTCTTTAGAGATTGCACATTATCCATTGAAAGGTATCCTGTTCATTAGAAGTATTTGTAAAGTGAGAAATATTTGAGTTATAGAAAGAGAGTCAATACAGTTATTGTACACAGTGTCCAAGGTCAGAAGACTTTCATCTGACCACTAGCAAGAGATGTCTCAGCGTTTGTTTATTTTTTCTCTTAGTTTCACCTAAAACTTTCCCCCATAACAAAGACCAATAGATGTTCACACTGGGCTATCTAGGCGAACACATTGTTGGATATGGTTGCCAAAACAAAACCACCTTGCCCTCAAGGAAGTCTTTGTCCACCTAATAGTGTTGACCGGTAACATTTGCATGGACTTCTGTTATACCCTAGTCTGGAGCCATAGGGATCTAAAATAACAGACTATAGGTGTCCGCTAGCCTCTGGGCTTTTAGCTAGATCTTTCTTTTGGAGACAACTGTACAATGCAAACAGACTTTCAGCATAGCTCTGAACTATTCTTCTGGCGGGAAAGTCCCTTTTTTAGAGCCAAATCTCTCTCTCTCCTTCTTTCCTAGTTGACCCTTCTTTTTGGTCTAATGTATGGATCTCTATAAACAAACATACTATTTAATGATCAAATGTTTTATTTTACACTAAATCTTTTATCCTACCTCCATATTATTGCATTTTTATATTTTGAAAGGTCAGTATAAAGCAAAAGTAAATGTGAAAGCGCACTTATGGGTATATTCAATATTTATTTTGGGATAAGTCTTCCTTATCCGCATGTAGGCAGGTAGTGGTTAACACTGCCCCAGCTCGGAAGTTGGGAGTTAATTGTGTTTTTCTTGGCTTTTTTTGTTTCTGGGCCCAGCCTCCCCAGTCCTATGTGCTATAAATGGGACAGAGGTCTGGACCCTAGTGTGGCCTATGGGGTTTTTGTTGCTGTTCTGTTGGTTTAGTTCTGGCCGGTTCATTTTGGTCAGACCTATTTACTGCTGTTACCGATTGCTAGTAGTATGCCGAAGTCAGAGTTCCCACTGCCTAAGGGGATTGCTGGGGCTTGCAATCCTTCATGAAGACACCAACCATGGACTCTGCCAAAGATGGACTCTTTCCTGTGCAGCCACAACCCTAAGTTAGGGACGAAGGATGTCAGGGAAATGTTTCCACTTTATTCCAGACTGTTGTCTGTCTATATCATCATGTTATTTATTCAAGTAACGCCTTTGAAACTTTGCCTGGTCTGAAGTTACTCAAGGGTGTAATGCAAGTGACCAGCACACATAATTGCAGCTCGGGTCACTATGCACATGGTACAAAATCTCATGCATTGTGAAGATACAAGTAGTTACCATGGGTAACAAAGATCTCTCTAGCAGCCTCTCATAAGCATGTACATGTGGCAGGTGAGAGCCTCTTGCAGCACGGAAAACATAGTCAGCACTCCATCGGCAGCTATCTGTTTTGCAGCAATGGTAGCAGATCTGCACCGCTGGAGCCCTCAACTTGTGCACAGGTACGGAAGAGGGAGAGTTGGGTGAAGTCCACGCTAGGTGCACAGCGGGAACCCATACCAGTACTGGGAGTGAAGTAGCAGTGAAATTCTGGACAGGTGTAAAGGGCAAGGGCTCCTCATGCCCCTCTTAAATGCGCAAGTGACCATGGTATTGTACAGTAACATCAAGAAAGTTTATTAGCGATCAGCTGGTTGTTCCAGTAAAGCCCCCCATGTAAGGCAGTGACCCTAACCAAAGTGCCTAGCATAGCCCAGAAGAACCCAACATAGGGTTGGCCTCTCATGTGACCCTAGCTTGGTGCCCAACAAGGAGGGGAACATGGAGGATGTGAAAAAATAACCACAAACCAACCACCCACCTACCCTTACACGCATACAGTAACCTGTTTAGATATCCACAAAGTCAACACGTTTCACAGAACTTGTCCACTTCTTCATAACAGTGATGTCTTATTAAAAATAAAGATCATATCCACACTTGCTACAAATAGGATGAATGTTGGTAGGATGGTTCACCAAACAGATCTGTAAATACATTAGTAGAAAAAAGAAAGAACTGCGCTAACCACGAATACCCAAATGTGAGTAGGGTATGTATATGTGCCAGACCCACGATATGGGTCTTAATGTCTCCAAGACCACCTCCAAAGTATAATGCAAACCATATACAAATGAGTGCAATTTAAATGCAAAAACAAACCATAAATACGTGTCAAGAGTGTGAATTCCCCAAACACAATATGAGTAAATCAAACTCAGTGCATATACCTCTAAAAATAAAGAGTTAAAAAATAGGATAGAATATGAAAAAAAAATATTTGCAATTTTTTTACATAAATGAAATATCAAGGAAAAAGATTATATTTAGAGACACCCTATATAATGTCCATATAGTCATATGTCAAAAAATAATAAAATGTCCATATAGTAAACAAACACCAGTGAAGTAAAGCTTCAAGTGGAGTGCAACAGTGAAGGACAAACTTCAAACAGCTGAGTTATAAGTACACAAAATAAAATCTTCTCCAAAGATGTACTGTGCTTTTCCCAACACCGAATGAGTGAATTGGCTTCTTACCAGATCCAAGCGACCCCCCGTTACAGAGGGTCACCACAGGCGACAATAGTCAAAGGGTATCCGGATAGCAATTCCTCCTCAAGCGATACCTGGTCTTATGGAGCGCTCTTCTCTGCGGACTACAATGGGATGCCGGGCACGGGACGGGCGCTTGGTGATCGGGATAGCGGCGGATTGAAGGCGACTCAGCTCCGGCTTCGCCTCTAAATACATTAAAACAATGTAACAAAGCAAGTACCTGTGCTATGTACTTGGCTGACACAGGTAAATCAATGATATTTTAATTCTGTGGTCAGACACCCATCTATGGCTGGTGAAATTTGAGAGATTTCTAAATTGTAATATGTACAATTTGTTATTCATGATAACTTGCAATGAACGCGAGCTATCATTTATTGTCCTCTGCATTAAAAAGGGACTGTATAGTGTATGATTTCAAATATTCACTTTTTTATAGGGAGTTGAGATTTGTGCAAATAAAAAAAAATAAAAAAAACACTGGTTGCTTTGTGTTTTTTTTTTTTTTTTTTGTTTTTCTACCATCAAAGGTGACTGACATTGCATTGCATTTATTGCATGAGAGTCTTGCCTTTTAAAATGGGGATACTTTTCACTAGACCCTAATATCCTTCTTTACACTTCAGAACATTGGGTTGTAGTGAAAAGTCAGTAGTCAGAAATGAATGTCCAGTGGGTGATCTTCACATAGGCCACACAAAGTAGTAGGAGATGTGCATGTACAATCCAATCTCTATCCAGCATCATGATTTTCCAGGCTGTCTATATACAGGAATTTTCTTTCCTGTTCATGTCATTGGAGGCAGAAGACATAAGTAGCTTGCAGGTGTTTCGTCACATATGACGACCCATCACATTTGGTTATGACACCACCATATGCGTTCCAACACTGTGGCGATCTGCGCTTGTGCAGAATTTTGTGGCCACACCCCTGAGTCCAGGTTCAAGCCCCACCACCCAAGTGGACATAGAGTTAATTATAATTATGCTGAGCGAAGCGAGGCGAGCGGCCCTGTGGCAAAGTGGTCTTACAACAGTGTTGTAACACTTATGGTGACGTTGCGCATGTGCACTCCAGAGGGTAGCAAAATGTGATGGGTAGCCATATGTGTTGGCAAATTCGAAAAGCCGCAGAACGCCCTGTACAAGTCTATGGGAGAAATTTAAAGTTCTAATTTTAAAGGCTAATATGCAAGTTATTGCCCTAAAAAGTGTTTGGGGACCTGGGTCCTGCCCCAGGGGACATGTATCAATCCAAAAAAAGTTTTAAAAAACTGACGTTTTTTTCGGGAGCAGTGATTTTAATAATGCTTAAATTGAAACAATAAAAGTGTAATATTCCTTTAAATGTCGTACCTGGGGGGTGTGTATAGTATGCCTGCGAAGGGGCGCATGTTTCCCGTGCTTAGAACTGTCCCTGCACAAAGTGTAATTTCTGCAGGAAAAAAAGTGTTTTAAAGTGTGGGGTTCCCCCAAATTCAATTACCAGGCCCTTCAGGTCTGGTATGGATAATAAGGGGAACCCCGCGTCAAATAAAAAAAAAATGATGTGGTGTTCCCCCTAAATATCCATACCAAAGGGTCGGGTATGGATTTTAAGGGGAACTCCACGCCAAATAAAAAAAAAATGGCGTGGAGTTCCCCCTAAAAAATCCATACCAGACCCTTTATCCGAGCACGCAACCTGGCAGGCCGCAGGAAAAGAGGGGGGATGAGAGAGCGCCCCCCCCCTCCTGAACCATACCAGGCCACATGCCCTCAACATTGTGAGGATGCTTTGGGGGTCTGTGACCCCTCAAAGCACCTTGTCCCCATGTTGATGAGGACAAGGGCCTCATCCCCACAACCCTGGCCAGTGGTTGTGGGGGTCTGCGGGCGGGGGGCTTATCAGAATTTGGAAGCCCCCTTCAACAAGGGGACCCCCAGATCCCGCCCTCCCTGTTTGAAATGGTAAGGGTGTACAAAAGTACCCCTACCATTTCACAAAGAAAGTGTAAAAGAATGTTAAAAAAAGACACACGCACCGTTGAAAAAGTCCTTTATTAAAAATGTAAAAAAACATTCCAGCGGTGGCACTCTTGCTATCCAGCGATGGATGATCATCTCTCCGGGGTCCAGCGATGGCTGATCTGATCCAGCGACAGGTGATCTCTCCCTCCAGCGCAGCAAATCCATCCATCTTCTCTCTCCACTGGCAGAAACACTGCAGGGATCCCGGCAGCCTGACATTTCTTATATGAGGAGGGCGGGGCCACCCGTCACCTGACCCCGCCCCCCTCTGACGCAAGTGGGAAAGCCTGGCTTCCCCAATGACGTGGTTACTGCTACTAACAGTTCTAAGCTACATGTGGGCGGCACAGTGGTGTAGTGGGTAGCGCTCTCTCCTCGCAGTAAAAAGGGTCATTGGTTTGAATCCCAACCAGCACACTACCTGCCTGGAGTTTGCATGTTCTCCCTGTGCCTGCAAGGGTTTCCTCCCACATTCCAAGTACATGCTGGTAGGTTAATTGGCTTCTGTCTAAATTGGCCCTAGTATATGAATTTGAGTTAGGGCCCTTAGGTTATAAGCTCCTTCAGGGTAGGGACCGATGTGAGTGTACAATGTATATGTAAAGCGCTGCGTAAATTGACGGCACTATATATTTTCTAGTATCTTAAATAATACATTTTCAAGGGATGCATAAAGGAAACATTCACACGGGTGGTGCTGGTGAGAATTCATGATTATTGCTGGCAGGGAAACTAGCCACAAACGGCTGTGGCTAGATTTGTGCCCTGTACTGGCAGGAACCACCACTGGTAGCATATAATTGCTCATAACAGCTGGCAGTTTGTGTCCAGGGCCCTTGGTTCCTGCCGCACACAAATTGGATGAAGCTAATCCAATCTATATGCGGCCATAACAGGGTGTTGCTGCAGCTAGATGCGGTGTTTATCGGCGTTTAGCGGAATACAGCAATCCAGCCACCCAATTAAAAGCGCTTGTTGGTCAGTGGAAAGATATTGTCCCATGATATTCCAACTGTGTGTGATTCTACACACCAAAGAAGTTCTTGAAATCCAAAGTAATCTATGAAGTTGATCTACTAAAGGAGAGTTCTCAATTTGCTAATTTCTTCAGGTTGTATAAGTGCAGTGTGAACATCAAGCTTTGACAAAGCATTTGCATAGCTTTCAGTAAGCTTTGTTGAAGCTTTTAGACCCCTATCACACTGAACCATTTTTCAGGCGCTAAAGGGCTAAAAATAGCGCCTGAAAAACGCCTCCCCTGCAGCCCCAGTGTGGGAGCCTGAGTGCTTTCACATTGGAGCGATGCACTTACAGAACGTTAAAAAAAAATCCTGCAAGCAGCATCTTTGGAGCGGTTTAGGAGTGATGTATACAGCGCACCTCCTCCACCCCTGCCCATTGAAATAAATGGGCACCGCTGTCGAAGTGCCTGCAAAGGGATTCGGCAGCGGCACTTATTGGGTGCATTTAAGTCTAAAAAGCACCCCGCTAGCGGCCGAAAATCGCAGCTAAAATGACTGTAAAGCGCCGTTAAACTAGTGGCGCTTTACTGCTAATGCAGAGCAGTGCCAGTGTGAAAGGGGTCTTAAAGTAATATTCAGCTCCAGTTCGTAAATGTCAAAAAAATAATAAATAATAAGAGTATGGGACTTTAGATGAGGCAGGCTCAAACACAACGTAAAAGTAAAGAATTTTTTATTGCACATGAATGTCAAATTGTGTAATGTTGTAATGACAAATAGTTGCTCAATGCATATGCAGACATCTTGAAGAGTACATAGCATACATATAAACAGTAAAACATGATTACCATAACAGGGGAACAATTGTACATGTTACATAAGTATGATACAAATAGACCTAGTATTATACCGTTAAATTCATAAGATGTTGATGGAGGGGTTACATCCTCAAAAGCTTGACGCGTTTCGCCAGTAAGCCGACTCATCAGGAGCGGATGCTGAATATCTGTAAGTAATGGCAGATGTTCTCAATCAAAAAAGCCCATGATATGGAAAGTATTATATATCAAGAGGTTTATATAGAAAAAATAGATGGTCAAGTCCACAAACTTACATCCCATTGGAATGCTAAACTCGAAAGATCCTGGTATGCAGGAGTCACCACCACCAGCTTCAACACAACAAGTAGCATGTAGCTACCTCTTTAATGCTTGTATACTTACCTTAGGGTTAGACGGGATCTCATGACCCCTACCCTCTGGATGCTATTTACTGTCTATGTGCACTTGCTATATGTGGTTTTTATATGTGACCCCTTTTTACATATTTTTGTTCCGCAGTTCTTCCATCCCTAGTGGATGTTGTTCATCGTGCCTGCTTTTGCTTTGGTTGCCTTTGTCTTTCATTCCCCGGGAGCTGCGATTCAGTCACTGCCCCCTGCCACCCTTCATCTTTGACGGGTGTCATGGGGACGGATAGCCTTGTGCGTATTGACGCCACGCATATGCCGCACCAGTGACGTCCTTTTTAGGCGCCACTTGGTTATCACTGTATTTTTCCGTCTGGCTGATGTACTGGCGGGAATAGGGTTGGCGCCATTGGCGGGCAGACGCTTACCGCCCGTCATCACGCTTGCGTGACATTGGTGTGTTCCACCCTATTTGACTGGCCCACCTGGGCATCCCCACTCACAGCTGACCAGATGACCGGTTTGCACTGTCTGCTTCACTGCACACCAATACTCTGTACCTGCTACTAAAGGGTAATTCTATTTGTCACGGTCTGTTCATACTCTATTATTTCACTCCTTCCACTTTACACCTACACTGATTTCCCATGAGCCTCAACTAACAGGTGTATGTTCCTTCAGGATTCTTCAAACCATACTTGTTCACTTTTTTCTGGTTTGTTCATATTTTCTCACAATTTTCACTGGTCCACCTTATATTTAACCTCTATCTCTGATTTGCACACCAGTAGGTGTATTCTCACCTACGCCATATCTCACAATTTTACGCCACTCCTCTACGTATTCCAATCTTCTCTGCACTTGACTGTGCTGCTGGGTTTATTGTATACAATTCTTTTGATTTATCTTGCAGATTTACTTGCCATCACTGGCACAATACTCAATATACCACATTTGTTCACTGGTTGGGGAACTTTCAGTTTGGGCCTGTTGTTACGGGCGGACCTTTACACCTCAGCTCCCGGGGAGGCTTGATGTGGTGACTCCTGCATACCAGGAGTTTGTGGACTTGACCATCTCTTTTTTTCTATATAAACCTCTTTGCATATAACACTTTCCATAGCATGGGCTTTTTTTGATTGAGAACATCCGCTCCTGATGAGTCGGCTTACCAATGAAACGCGTCAAGATTTTGAGGATGTAACCCCTCACATTTCCATCAACATCTTATGAATTTAACTGTATATTACTAGGTCTATTTTTTATCATACTTGTGTAACATGTACAATTGTTCCCCCTGTTATGGAACAATTATGTGCAATAAAAAATTCTTTACTATTATGTTGTGTTTGAGCCTGCCTCATCTTAAGTCCCATACTCTTTTATTATTTTTTGAATTTAGATTAGGGATGGAGGCACACTACCCCCTTTCCTTGTGCGCTTCATTTAGAGATATACATTCCCCCCTCTGTTGCGGTTTGTAAATGTTGAACACATCCTAATCAGAGTGCTGATTGCCACTTTAAGCAAGCTTCTAGCAGGCTTCGGAACTTTTTGAAACTCATTGAAAGCCTGATGAAGCCTGCTAATGGCTTGCTTAAGGTGATACTAAAGTCTTGTTTTTTTGTTTTCTTTAAAAATAAAAAGCATGTTATGCTTACCTGCTCTGTGCAATGGTTTTGCACAGAGCAGCCTCTCTTCTCCAGTCCCTCGCTGATGCTCCTTGCCCCTCCCTTCTGCCAAGTGCCCACAATGCAAGCAACGGACTTGCCTTCCTGGTGGGGATGGGAGAAGGCAGGGGCGGGTGCAGGGGAGCTCCGTGGCTGCACTGGCTTTGGGAATGAGTGTGAGTCAGCAGTGTTATTGGGCTTACATTGGGCTCTTTGCTGCCACTTCTGGCAATTTCCTGCATGTGCACTCCTTGTGTGTGCTGCACATGAGCTGGGACAAGCAACACCTTATGAGTAAGGGCTGTCATACAGGGGGGCGGGGGGTGGTGTGTGTGTGTGTATACACATACGTGTATTTGCCTGTGTGTGCGCCTGTGCCTGTGTGTACACGTGTGTGTCATATATATATATATATATATATATATACATACACACACACACACACACACACACACACACACACACACACACACACACACGTGAGGGGGCTGAGAACGTACAGGTGTGAGCTGTGGCTGAGATTGTACAGGTGTGAGGGGGGCCCGTGGGCGTACAGGTGTGAGGGGGGGCCGAAAGCGTACAGGTGTGAGGGAGGGCCGAGAGCGTACAGGTGTGAGGGGGGGCCGAGAGCGTACAGGCGTGAGGGGGGGGGCCGAGAGCGTACAGGCGTGAGGGGGGGGGCCGAGAGCGTACAGGTGTTAGTGGGTCATCTAATAGTCTGATCTACCAAAATACCATCCTAACAATTTCAGTTCTTCCAATCTATGCAAAGTGATCAATAATTTTCTGCATTCCTTGTGTGTGCTGCACATGAGCTGGGACAAGCAACATCACCTTACAAGTAAGGGCCGTCATACATGGGGCAGGGGGGTGGTGGTGTACTTGTGTGTGTGTGTGTGTGTGTGTACATGCGTGTATTTGCCTGTGTGTGTGTCACACACACACACACACACACACACACACGTGAGGGGGCTGAGAGCATGTGTACAGGTGTGATGGAGCTGAGAGCGTGCGTACAGGTGTGAGGAGGGGGGGGCCGAGAGCGTACAGGTGTGAGGAGGGGGGGGCCGAGAGCGTACAGGTGTGAGGGGGGGGCCGAGAGCGTACAGGTGTGAGGGGGGGGGCCGAGAGCGTACAGGTGTGAGGGGGGGGGGGCCGAGAGCCGAGAGCGTACAGGTGTGAGGGGGGGGCCGAGAGCGTACAGGTGTGAGGGTGGCATCTAATAGTCTGATCTACCAAAATACCATCCTAACAATGGACAAAGTATTTCAAATCAAATTCAATTGTAAATTAGTCTAAAACGATTGTAAGGGAGGTTATTTTTATTCGATTTGTTGCAGATTCATTTGTTTTGATGGAGTTCCAGGTTGATTGGATAAACATGACAGTTCAAAGTTGCATGACAAGTCGCACCCCATTTGTAGCCATGGGACTGTTTAAATCAGTGTGACTTAGAAAATGATTACTGCATTATTTTTGTATGATTTCAGTGCAATTTGCATTGAAATCTGTTACATGAAGTCACAGATGTCTGCAAGCCGCACATGAATTTGCACTTATAGTCGTCTTTGAAGTTGAGCTGAAGTAGTGTGACTTCAAAGACGTGTGAATCGGGGCTATAACCTGGACGCTGATTAGTTTCCATGCACAGCTGCCCCAGATTCTGTGTGCACCAGTTTTAGTAAATACCCCAGAGTAGGGCCCCTTTCACATGAGCTGTCTGATCACCTGTCAGTTTTTCAGACGGACCTGATTGAACACTGCATGGTCCTCTATGAATCGGCGGATGTCAGCGGACACATGTCTGCTGACACCCATCGCCATCAAATCCGATCCTGTCCGCCAAAAACAGAGGGATGGTAGTCCTATTTTCCATCCCCATCCGTGTCCTCGGGAGCCGATGCGCGTGCCGACGGCCGCGATGTCCGCCGGGCACCCAGGATTGCCCAGTAACCACACACATTCACGTCCTGTCAGGGGAGAGGAGACCTATCATGTGTTCTGTGGACAGCGGAACACCGATTGGTCCCCTCCTCCTACAGTTAGAATCACTCCCTAGGTCAAGGTAACACATTAACCTCTTGATCGCCCCCTAGTGTTAACCCCCTTCCCTGCCAGTGACATTTATACAGTAATCAATGCATTTTTATAGCACTGATCCCTGTATAATTGTCAGTGGTCCCAAAATTGTCCAATATGTCCGCCGCAATGTCAGTCATGATAAAAATTGCAGATCGCCGCCATTACTAGTAAAAAAAAAAAAAAATAATAAAAATGCCATAAAACTATCCCCAATATTGTAGACACTAACTTTCGCAACAAACCAATATACGATTAGTGCGATTTTTTTTTTTTACCAAAAATATTTAGAACAATACATATCGGCCTAAACTGAGGAAAAAAATATTATTTTTTTTT